>NC_092226.1:38177599-38507599 GCF_036320965.1 Panulirus ornatus
TTCATGCTCTCCAAACGAAGACATTCGTCTCTCAGTGGATTACTCAAACTGCCACTGGGTTCAGAACGTACAGTATCCACGAACTTTACCATGTGAGACAGGAGCTGCCCTATTCTGTCCCAGGGGAAATCAATCCCTTTGGCATCGCTGCTCCTTCCTTTGCCCCAAAGTATCTGCTCAGGTTGCAACGTGAGCTGTGGCTCTGAGTGGAACATGGAGTCGCCCTTTAGTCATATCAACAAATTACCACTAAATAAAATCTCTCTGCACTTTCATAACAAATACTGATGGTTCCTAACTACAATAGGGAGCTGGGATCAGTTACTAGGCTATATTCTCCAAGCTGAACTGTTCACCGCGCCATAAAAATCAACTCATGTCTCCCATATAGATGGTCGATGTGAATATTTTCAAAAAACAATTTGAAAGTTCCTTTAGCATTCCTGGGGGGCGATTGTGTAGTAAGCACAACACAAACATTACAAAAAAAAGTCCCATGAGAACTCTTGGATAATTCCTAACAACCTTTACAAAATATGGTCATGCATTTCACCCAAAACAATATCTTACCACAGATACTGGAGAATTATCCCAACTTTGCCCATGAATTATAATTCATTTATAATATACCTTGTTACATGATTCATTGTTGCCCAGTTCCTGCAAACTTCAGCTATCATATGATTTGTTATACGATGCAGACCTTGAGGCCCAATCCTTTTATGCACCCAGGATCATCTATTCCGCCACCGTCCACAAAACAGGTTGGAAATGCACAATAAACTCGCCAGCGTTGGAACCAAAATCAAAAATATAAAAAAACATTTCAAAACGGAGAGAAACAAAATACCCTAGATGGTTTAGAAAAAAAACTGTTCAAAGTATGACAAAATACTTTGAAACATTACGAAAGTAAACTATTTCAAAAGGAAAGGCGACAAAATATCTTTTGACACAGTGAAGTATGACATTCTGAATAGCAGGGAAGCAAAATGTTTGCCACGATTAAATAAAATATTGCACAGCGAGTAGAACAATATTTCTACAACGATGATAATTACGAGGAAAGACAGATGCAACAATGTTTTGAAAGGAAGAGTAAAATATTTTGAAATTTTACTAAGAGGAAAATCTAAATAACTGGAAATGTATTTACGAGTTAAATGTATTCTGAAAGTGAAAAGTGATCAAAAAGCATTAAATAAATTTCTCAAGGAGAAATTGCGAAGTCACATATTTTGAGGCAGGGGAAAAATTACTCTGAATTCCAGAAATTATCTTAAATTACAGAATATTGAAACATTTTGAAATAAAATAACTTAAAAGGAATGATAATAACATATTTTTCTGCCACAAACGAAACTATTTCAAAAAGGTTTGAGGTAGAGCAACAGATCTTGTAAAGATAATGACAAATATCTTGAGATACAACAAAAAATTAACTGTAGGGGGAAGAGGAGTTCAATTATTTTGCTTCGATGAATCAAGATAATTAGGCGTGGAAGGAAGTCGAAAACTCTTGCGTGACGTGATTACAAATTCTGCATGGCAGGCTGGGGCACGTAATTAGCTTGCATGACAGAAGCAAATAATACCTTGAGGGACGGGGGCCACAAACTTCATCACAGAGCATGAATGCAAGTTATTCGCATGAAATGACAGCATATTCCTCATGGCACACACACATTATGCCTACTAAAAAGAAAGTATTTGCATGTTTGGAACACCAAATAATAGTGTAAGGCCAGGGGTCCAGTTGGCCCGACTCCAACATTCCTGGCCAAGGCTGCGTAGCCTGACAATGTCCCTCCAGGTCTTGCCTGCCCACACTGCTCCGAGATTGCTACCCCTCCCCACTAACTGTGCACTCCGCCACGCCCACGTCGGCACACGCGCCCACACACCTGTACAACTCTATACACCCAAGTCTCTTCAGTGGTTGCAAAGTCTTGTCCAAGCCAGGGTATGTGGGCCGGGAAGTGTAGTGATAACCTAACTAGCCTAGCCCGTGCTACCGGCAGCCTAGTCTGGTGCTCGATAAATGCGAAGTCTTCCGGCTGACGCAGTAAGCTCAGCTCCTCAAGATCCAACGATTTTCTATACCCGCTTAAATCTGCATCATGCACGTCGCCTTGTCCACACACCGGCCACCGTACCTGCCTACTATGCATCATGCACGTTCCCTTGTTCACACACCGGCCACCGTACCTGCCTACTATGCATCATGCACGTTCCCTTGTTCACACACCGGCCACCGTACCTGCCTACTATGCATCATGCACGTTCCCTTGCCCACGTTTTCTGCCCAATCACGTTCCTCTGGCTACGTTCACCCTAACGACTTTCGTTACTTTACCTAATCACACTCAATGATTAGTCTTACTAATTGCCTGCCCCCTTCATGCGCACAATTCCTGCAAGCCTGCTGTACCCACTGCTTTCTTTTCCTGCTGGCCAGGCTCGCTCACTGCTTCCCTAACTTAAATACACCTGATGATGGCACGGTATCACAGATTTTTCAACCCCCTCCGTTCGTTCGGGGACCAAGCTGACATGTTCCTCCTCCTAGTCTGATTAATGACCGTACTTTATTTACATCCATGTACTATGGCTTGGTAAGATGTCACAAACACTGGAAGAAAAGAATGTATAATTGTATCAAAATAGGTGAACATCAGGTACGGTACAGAGTTTGGCAGGCTGAGGCTCAGCAAGGTTACTGGAGGGCGTGGCCTGTAGGCCTACGTAGCCACTACTTCACGGCTGGTCTGGCACAGTTTGTAGGCACATGACCTTGTCACACCTCTACTCTCTTTCGTCTGTTTGCTTATAACGACTGCCTACTAACCCTTGCTCCATGCTTCACCTCATTTCTTACTCTCACTGCTTATATCACCTGCTGGCTAGCCCTCAACCAATACCCAGTCGTCCTGCTTACCTGCCCAACACTACGGGCACAACCGTGTTGCACCAAACTGCCTTCATGGACAAACCGTTATGTTAACTTACCTCATCACTTCATCCACCACAAGTTTTCCTTATAGCTCTTTCGCTTGCTTGCCCGCCTAGGCTGCCTTTATGCATACTTACCTCAAGAGGACCAAGTTCTTCTCCCACTCACCTGTAAATAAAGCAAAACATAAAAGTCACACACAGAATCACAGAAAAATACGAATCTCATGCCATATCAATAATACAAACTGAAAACCTTTAACACAACCACTTCGATAATTGTATACAACAGGTCAATACATCACTGCTATCACTCCTTGCACATCTGATTACATCTTGATCCCCAGCTCACAATACGAGCCTGATTACATGACATCCATTACTCTCACAGACTCTGACAGATCAACCGGTCTGCTAGGTGTCTCCACCAAGCCTAGGAGTTACAGGTGCCGCAGGGGAGGCCAGATCGCCACACGCCTCCTGAGGTCCGTCCGCTCATCCTCTGCTGCTCCAGCGGCAAAAATCAGATCAATCCAGCCCGCAACGCCTCCCTCTGGTGCCCATACAATCTGCTTCTGGACACGAGGGAGTTCTGCAGATACTGCACAGGGCCCTTTCTTGAGAACTGCTATTCCATATCTACAGCTACCTCATTCGGCCCAGTATGACGTAGGCTACAACTCATATATCTGGGATGGTTCCTCTCCCGTCTTTCTGTACGCCAGAGTGAAGTCAGACAACTTTCGCTTTATCATTTCTCCTGCTAACACTTCTCTTCAACCATCCCTCATCCATCGGCATTCATGCTACTTACCTCTCCCTGCTTTACAAGTAACATTTCGGCCACTGCTCTAAGACCTCAACCCGCCGCATCCGCCTGGCTGCTGCTTCCCATAGCTTACTTGTGGAAACCAACCACACGAAAACTGACCGTTGTGATACCTTCTTTCCTCGTACAGCGAAGCTGTGGAATTCTCTTCCCTCTTCATATAGCCTTCCCACCTTTGAGGTCTACAAACATCTGAGGATCCCAGATAAATTTTTCCTGCATTATCTATTATTGTACGTTACTCCCGAGATGGTCACGACCAGGGAATGCTTTTGCCCGTGCCAAGTTGGCAAAGGTTTGTATATATATATATATATATATATATATATATATATATATATATATAGGTGCACCCACCAATTTGAAAATTCCTTTTCTCAGTCATATGGTTATATAATTTGCGTTATTTTCGGGAGTTTTCATCTCCCGCAGCAGCTCAGTCTGAGACCAAGTGTTTAATGTTTCCCGGCATAACAGCCCAGTAAGGATGCCACCGGCAGTGTTCTACTTTGCCAGCACACAACACTTCTAGCGACACTGTGAATGCTCGCGTGTCACGTATTCTTGTAAACATATGCAGAAAATACGTCAGTAGAATTTGGTGGCAGGATTAGTCAACTTAGCCGGAGTCAGAAGATGGTGAAAGCGATCATATGTGAAACTATATACAAATCAAATCCTTTTCATCTACTTTAGGTTACGACAAACAATTTTTGATGCGTTTTGTCGATGGTTCTCTAATGTATGGAATTTGAAACACTTTGGCTCTAGTTCAAAACTTTATGATCACTGCTAGTCGAAATTTACCTGAAGTTCCTTTTCAACACAGATTCTACTCACAAGCAGAAGTCATTATCGAGGCCAGACACTAAACAAAATGGTAAACGATAGGAAAATTAAATTCTTAAACTAAAGTGATGGACTGGAAAGTCTGCCTTCATAAAAAGGCTAAACGGAGCTGTCAGGAGAGGGAATATGAAGGTACAGTCCTAAAGCTTAGCGGTGTACAGAAAGAAAGAGAGATCACAACGCCGTACCTTCGAACTGCCATTAACGGCCACAAAGTCATCATGCGACCCTCGAGCTTGCCAACACCGTGTAAGCTACGTTTGGTGAGGCTGGGTAAGCCTGGTTATATCCAGCTACGTTGTTCATATCTTCCATATCCCGCCAGGGACAGTCGACCATCCTGCTAGCCGCTCATGGCCATCTCGGCGGCCGGCAAGAGCGGCCGCACTGGCGGCCCTGCTGTGCAACGCAAATGGAAAAGCAATATCGCTGGTGTCCGTAGCACAATCATAACCGGTTATATTAATGACACAATAATAACTGGTTAAATTTATTGCATCTGAAGGAAGTTAAACCGGTAAGGCAATGAAACCAAGTTAAACCAGTAAGGCAATGAAACCATTAAACCTAGAGAGCCGGGTTGAAGTTCAAACTGGGACTGATACTGATACTCAGACAAGTATTGTTCAGTTTCCCCTAAAGTGAAGCCTGCACGACAGGGAGGAGATGGAAGGGGTAACAATCCTCATTAACATATCAGGTCACCACAACAGTTCGCCAGCTGCTCGTGACGTCACGGATAACTGCCACGCTCCGCTAGCCTTCCCGAAACAAGAGCTAAAGTGGTGTTTACTGTGCCCCCCTCACGGCAAAACAAGTGCTAAATTGACGTTAACTACCTTTTATTGAAAGACGTCATCGCGAGCGAGACGAAAACTAGACGCCACGTCTCTAAGACCTAAGGACAACAAAGTCCCACATGAAGCGCCACTTCCCCTCCTCCTCATCACTAAGGTGGTGAGAAACGTGGACCCGACGGACCTATGACGTCTGTCCTACTAATATATCAGGGACATGGGAGGGAGGGGGGGAACTGTGTGGGCTGTTGTGGAGTAACATTAGACACAACGTATGCTCTAGCCAGCCTTGCTGTTAACGCTGAGCACATCTGTACGTGGCTGTACTGCTCACATGCTCATACATACAATGGAACACATACAGCAACATACCACTGGGTCCTCTCGAGGATGACTGTGCCAGCGGAAGAGATTAGGAACAGAGATTAGTAGGGTACGAACAGGAAAGCAAACACACGACTGACGGTGATGTACCTCTAAGCCTTATATGTAATAAGGAGGCGCAAATAACGTCTGTCGTGGACTTGACGCAAAGTATGTATCAACCTTATTTTCAACCGTATCTACGGCACAATCTGGATAATGCTAACTGGCAAATCAATCCTATTGACGAGAAAGTACTTTATCTTGTCTGAAACAGCGAAACCAGACAAATATAGCTTTAAACAGCTTCCAGTATTAAATCACTTTTTAATCTTCTAATCTCTAAGCTCAATGAATTTAGGTCGTCTAGTCAGCTGCCATAGGATCTGCTTCGTTGTCTGGGAATCATCAGGTTAGTTACGCAGCTGTACTCTCTCCAATCTGTTTTCTTTTACCAAATACGGCGATTCAAGGTGGGGACGCACTAGTAAACTACAAAAGGTGAGGGTTAGTTTCTTTAAGACTTATATTTGAATACCATGAGTCTCAGGATTATGTTATTTTTTCTATCATCATCATTATTATTATCTCTGTTCACTGCATACTTCGATTTAGGTCGTCCAAGACTTACATTTATTTCTCTTTCCTTAATAATCTTTTGTAGCTCAAAAGAATTTGTTATTGTAGCTTGCCTTCTCAATTTTAGGACCGATTTGTAAAACTTTGCATATATCGATACTAAAATTCTTCAGCCACTTGTGAGCCCAGTCTATCATTTACATATATCCGTTCAATTTCTGTTGTAGATTATTTACTAACTTACAACTGTCTGTAACTTTTGATACTGTACAACGAAGCCCATTATAAATGCCATTGCTCTATATGAATAAGAGAACCGGTACCAAAACCGACCCCTGCAGCACACCACTTGTTACGTCCAACCATTCTCCAATTTTCTCGCCGTCTATACCACTTTGACGTGAGACTTTCCCGAATGCATGTACTGATGGCTGTTATCTCTAAGGATAGCCTCGCCTATCAGGGTTGTATAATAATTGTGGACTGAGGAGATGACGATATTAATGAATTTTGAAACCTAATTGTCAGAGGTACTGCCTTGACTTTGAGATCTTCTTTCAAGACAATGACCTCATTTGCAAGTTTTCTACGTTACTGTCATTCTGTGTATCATAATTTTCGGCGGGGTTTCTTCTGCTCTCCCCATTATATAAGGAATGGCAGGAAAATCTTCAGTGGTTGGAACCGTGCCGAGCCCTCGGTCTCCGCCTGCCGAGACACGAAGTTCGTTACGGCTTCAGCCAGGCGTGTCCCAGGACTTTTGTCCGCGAGTGTACCTCTGTCTGTGTGAATGGTGACAGCTGGTGTGGACAGTGTCAGGTCAGCATGATGGTCTCTTCCAGGCACTTGAAGTCAGTCTTTCACTACACGTATCCTCTTTCTCTCTAATGGTCATCAAAGAACTCCACTTTCATTTAACCATTAATTCATCAATGTCATCGTAACTATCATTATTATTACTATTATTATCATTATCATCATTATCATTATTATTATCATTATCATTATCATTACTATTATCACTATCATTATTATCATCATTGTAGATTATCACTTTACTCTCATCAGACAGAGATAATTACATATTTTCACCATCCACATCCTGACACCGGTTCTTGCCACACATCATCTGGCAGCTTGGACAAAACCTCCAGGACCAGTCTTACTAACATCACATCGACCAAATGTAAGACCTGACAGCGTTGACAACTAAGCCTCCCTGTTCATATACCCGTGAAGAGGTGAGTAGCCTGAACCCTCCCTCTCCATCCCACTCCAATCCACACCTTGAACACAACCACTCCGCCACTAACCTCTACTACTTCTGGCGCTGCCAATCCGCTACCCACCATTAACATGCTTCCCCTATCAAACTACTAGCCCTTCCCGACTCTTCTCATCCCTATATGGCGCTGAGTTGATACCTTACCGGTGTAGGACCTATGCACTAGTCCTACGGCACAAGCAGATAAGCCCAGACCAATGTCCTTGGTCCTAAATACCACGATGGCATTTACGAGATCCATACCTTCTGAAAACGAGGCCTCCTGTTGAGCTAGAAGACTAGCTACATTGTATAGGCCTACATTTCTCTACACCTGTCGCATCACACCTGCTTGCTGTTACACCTTCTACACTGGGCTCGCTACACTCAGGTCCATACAAGCTCTACAGGGTGAGGGAGACACAGCACCAACACCCAGCTCTCCAAGTGTTGCCGCAACACCCTGGTTCATACAAGCTCTGCCGGGTGGAGAGACAGAATCATCACCCAGCTCACCAGGTGTTGCCGTCTACCAGTAATAAACACGGGTGAGGTGTGGCCGGCGTCTAGGACCCCTCCTGCGCTTTCGGAAAAACTATCCCCACCTCCCTCATGCTCCTCCTGTGTAGTGAGGTGAACCCAGGAGGGAGTTCTGGCCCGCAAGCCAAGCCTCTCGAAACACTCCTCATGCCATGGCTGCCACAAGGCCCATCGACCTTTCTAAGGCTCGTGCTTCCAGTATTCACCAATGCCCACACCCACCGTCTGCCCACCACCAAGGGCTCTGCCAACAGTTCCTAGGTACTATGTCGTTCAGGTCCAGAAGGAAAGGGTGTGAGGAGGATGCCTGTGACTGGGGCGAGGGCAGCCAACACTGAGCTTATCTGGCTCACCCAGCTTACCTGTTACAATATAACGCTGTGCCATATACGTTCTTCTCCCATCATAAAGCCACCATAAACAGCGTCCGTGATCCGGATCCTCCACTCAAACTTTGTAACATTGAAACAGAGTTGAAAAATCGATCTACACAGAGAGTAGTCTGATACATATCACAATGTAACATTGTAAATACCTAACTGTTCATTCTGTTTAAAATTCTGTTATCATATATCACATGATGGCGTCAACTACACACCGTAAACAAGAGATATCTTTATATGCTAACACATTCCTCCCTTCCCCCTCTAACTAGGTATGAGTTAACTTCAACCACCAACATCCAACTCCCCCGTTAAGCATGCTCTGGGGAGAGTGAACTCCAACCTCCAACATACTCCTCCCTCCCCGCTAGATATGTTCTCGGGAGAATTAACCCCAACCTTCAACATACTCCTCACCCTCCGTCTCACTATGTTACGGAGGGAGTTAAACCAACACCGTTAAATATACTCAGGGTAAAGTTAACACCAACCTGTAGCAAATTTCACCCCATCGTTAGGTATATTCAGGGGAAGAGTGAACTCTAACCTCCAACATACTCTCCCCACCTCCTGCTAGGCATGCGCTCTAGGGAGAGAACATCGAGCCTCTGTAAGCCTAAAACTTTTCTCGCTTTCTAAGATGTCTCATAAACAGTCGAGATCTGTACAACCCCACACCAGCGTCGTCAACAGCTGCCAGTCTACATACACACAGTAGGTCACATCCTTCTGCAGTGCGCTGTTCCAACTCTCCGTGCATGACTCATACTCGATGATAATGACTCAAGATATATCTACGACTAAAAATAATCATTTGATAAAGTCTGTAATCAAGATAAATAAGATTATTATATGATACATAATCACTTTCTTCCCGCTGGTATACAAACAGCTCTAACGGTTTGTTATTTTCTTTGTATATCTATATTTTTTCCTTTTTTTCATAATGGTTCGCAGTTTCCTGGGACACCAGAAACAGACGACGATCGGCCACATTCACTCTCGCTATCGTGTATAATGCAGCGAAACCAGAGCTACATATCTACAACCAAGCCCTAAAATACCTTTCAGTAGTTCCCTCTGACCAATTCATACGCTCTCTTTCTGGCCATGGACTGCACGCAGCCCCCAGTACACAAACTCACTCTATCCCATGCGCGCTTTGACCCTCCTGCATGTTCAAGCCCCAAACACTCAAGGCCTCTTTTAATTCATCCCTCTACCTCCTCTTCGGTGTTACCCTTATAATTCCCTTTACTTCCGTTATGTTCATCCTCACTACACTCATCCTCTCCATGAATAAAAAATATTTCTGCACATCCTGCTCATCTCTTTATCATAAACTTTTACATCATCTCTCTCTCTCTCTCTCTCTCTCTCTCTCTCTCTCTCTCTCTCTCTCTCTCTCTCTCTATATATATGTATATATATATATATATATATATATATATATATATATATATATATAGAGCGAGGAGGTTTGATTAAGTAATAAAAGGGTAATAAGAAGTGTGGCAATATGAGCGTAGTTGAGAGAGCTGAAGATGGTATACTGAAATTGCTTGGAATACTGATAGAATGTCTGAGTAGAGGTTGACAAGGAGGATACATGTGTCAGAGGTAGAGGAGACGAAAAGCAGAGACCAAACTGGATGATGTAAAAAAGATTTTAAGTGATCGGGACTTGAACATGCAGGAGAGGTGAAAGGTAGGCGCGTGATAGAGCGAACTGGAACGAAGTGGTATACAGGGGTCAATATGCCGTCATTGGACCAAACCAGGTCATGTGAAGCTGCCGAGGGAAACCGAAGAAAGGTCTGTGGGACCTGGCTGTAGCTAGGGGACTGTGGTTTCGGTGTACAGCACATGACAGCTAGAGAACGGATGTCAGCAAATGCGGCCTCTTTTCGTCTTTTCTTGGCGCTACCTCGTTAATATATATATATATATATATATATATATATATATATATATATATATATATATATATATATATATATATATGAAATACATGGATAGATTCATCATTTCCCGTGTCAGTGAGGTAACGCAAGAAAAAAAAAATAGCCTCATCCACTCTCTAGCTGTCATGTGTAATGCACTAAAACCTGAGCTTCCCTGTGCACCAACCACGCCCCACAGATCTTTCCGTGGTTTCCTGCGATAGCTTCATTTGCCCTGGTTCCTTCATTTTCCTTTCGTAATACCTGGGCAGAGTTTCATACATGTCACGTGACATAGTAAGTCTGCAATAAAGAACCATGATAGCGATTTCACTTAGTGTTTGGTACTATACCCCTTCTCAGAGCTAGACAGGTAATTCGTCACTACCAAAAGGCTTACGGCAACAGGAAAAATGTGACAATGCTGACATCTTAAGAGTCACATAGGACCTCCTTCTACTATGGGCTCTTCTCTAACCCCGGAGCCCAGCGTTGAACCAGACTGTCATCGTTAATACCCTGGTCATCAAAGTCGTCTGCAGCCACAGCCCTCAAGCTCCCGCACCAACCACTGCCCAGACCGTCACAGTCTGGAGGGCTTTCTCGAGTCGTTGTAAGAGCTTCGAGTGACCTCTCAATAACTGGTCACCACCACCAATCACACGCTGAGGAGGACGACATAGAACAGCCAGCTATGTGACGCACACGACAGGTCTCCCAGTCAGGTCAACTCTGGTACATGAATATCAATTACTGTGACACGTGTCGTATACTTAATAACGAAGAGTTGCAACTGCCTGTACACAAGATGCAAGTGTGCTAGTGCGACTCACCTTACGGACACCTATCAATTCACGAAGTACAACAGCTACAACATGGAAGTACAACAGCTACAATATGGAAGTACAACAGCTAAAACATGGAAATACAACAGCTACAACGTGGAAGTACAACAGCTACAACATGGAAGTACAACAGCTACAACATGGAAGTACAACAGCTACAATATGGAAGTACAATAGCTACAACATGGACGTACAACAGCTACAACATGGAAGTACAACAGCTACAACATGGAAGTACAACAGCTACAACATGGAAGTACAACAGCTACAACATGGAAGTACAACAGCTAGCGAGAGACCGGCACCAAAATCAGAGAGCATCAACCTGAACACAACGGGTTGGAATCTTTACCATCTAAGGAGGAAGGCTGTGGTGCTGCATGACCCACGCTCTCCACCTGTCACGGGCGACGAGATACTGAGTCCTGTTCCTCGCTCTTCCCACTATCATTTTTGTTTTTCCTTCCCACGAATTACTCTTGTAACATAAATCATACGATCGAGATTATCTAAGCGTTTGTATCGTGTCCTGTAAGACATCAAACGTTATCTGTGATCGCTTCTCAGACACCACTGGCCATCTAGGTGACGGTCTTGCCAAATCTGTTGCTTACTGCATTTAACGATACGAGTAAAATGCACAGTGTGGCTACTCCGAGATATATGACGGATATAGTATTCATGCAGGAGCTAGGAAGTGGCTACTCTGCTTCCTATCATCTAGTTTATCAAGGAATTGGCTACCTTGCTCCCTATCATCTAGTTTATCAATGAGCTGGCTGGTTTGCTCCCTATCATCTAATTCATCAAGGAACTGGCTAGTTTGCTCCTATCGTCTTACTTATCAAGGAGCAAGATAATCTGCCCCATCATCTACTTTATAAAAAAGCTGGCTGCTTCCCCCTATCATCTCACGCAAGACGACTGGTCAAAGTTCACCTGATCTACTACTGAGGTACTGTTAACGTACAAATCTTTAAATAACAACAAAGGAGATCAGGTGGAGTTATATATGACAGATGACAGTGGTTGGTTGGTTGGTTGGTTGGTAGGCTCACCTCCGCCCTCTGTTGCACCATCAACTCACAGGAGTGATACGGTAGACACAGGAGGTGTTGGCTAGGCCAGACAAGCACCACCCATCAAACACCGTTTAACACTGCGTGTAAAAGATAACCCGCGGAAGGTTGACTGGCGCATGAGGAGAGATGCTGCTTTTAAACCCTACAGAGCCTCCGGTCGGTGGGCAAAACAAGACAATACCACAGATGCTTCAACACGTCAAGTGTTCCGCTGTGCTCATGGTCATGAGGGACCAGCTGCTGTTGGCTCCCGCTGCTGTAATCCTGTTCTCCTGCCCACACGACATCTGCACCGGCCAGCAGAGAGGCCCACAGACCTCACCTACAAATACCAGCAGCGGAGACCGGGACATTCCTTCAGCAAGAAAACGTAAGCGATTTCAGAATTACATAATCCAATGATCACACACGAAAAGCAGTATTCACTTATCCTTTCAGCCATTACAGTCATTATCAATATGAATTTATTGAAGGTAGAATGAATACCCGACCAAAAATATCCTTCATTCACACCATAACCCAGCTTGGGTCAACTAACTACCAGCAACGTCAAATGCAATCACCTGAACTTCTTCAAACAATAAACATTAACTCCTCCTGCTCGTGCCAGACCGACCAGCCTGCGAGGCTTATGCAAGAACGAGAGCTGAAGAATCCAACAAACAGTCTGGCACATCGTCGGCCCTTCTCTTGGGGAAACCAGGTCGTGGATCGAACTGCTGGAGTTAAGAGGAGAGCCCCCAACATGGGGGATGAGGTAAGCGGAGATCTTTCCTCAAGTGTGTCCTTACTTACATCACTCGTGCCATCCTACTTATCCTCTTCTCTCTCATCAAGTCTCGTACTACACAGGCATCTCACCCTACAATCATACACCCACTCTCTCGTAATACCTCAATCTCTCTTCCCATTTTCTCTCACTTATATTCTCCCACTACTCCCCCACCCCAACTCGTCTCTCTCTCTCTCTCTCTCTCTCTCTCTCTCTCTCTCTCTCTCTCTCTCTCTCTCTCTCTCTCTCACACACACACAGCTGTGGGAACACCAACCAGCACAATGAAACAAACCCGCTGAACATCGTCTATGTATCAACCCCGCCATCACTCGCCGAGGCACAAAGTCGCGCCCATTATATCAAACGACAATATTGAATAGCTAATTTCCTATTTCATGCCACACTGAGTATCTGTTGTCTGCCGAGGTCAAAACTCTAACGATCTTAATATCTGTCAACACCCTCAGGTCACTACACAAACGATCACATTTCCTGGTATCAGGTGACGAAGCGCCAGCACTTGCATGTCAAAACACCCTCCCAGAAAGGGAAAAAAATTACCCTCAGGTCAGTATCTGAAGACCAACCACCTGAGATAACTCCACCAGGATGGTTAGCATGTGGAGGGTCAATACCTGTAATTTACATCAAGGATTACACCTGCTGGAGGTCAGTATGTGGGCAGGTCGACACCTGGATCATCATCATCCACGAGAGAGGAGGACAGTTTACCTTCTCAAGTGAACACAAGCAACAGTGCAGAAGCAGCTGACACAAACCAGTTCTGCTTTCCTGACCCGTTCCTGGAGGGGGCGTTGACCCGCCTTAGAACCTTACCCCCTCCCGCTAAGACCTTATCACGGGTGTCAAGACTGACTAGAGGAACCAAGACAAAGACAGTCTTTGTGTCTTACGTGGCGTCACTTGCGACAAGCCTCTGGTAATGTAAGGCCAGTGGTAGACCCGTGGACTCAGCACGATCACCCACAACCCATACAAAACAAATAGTCGTCTCCTTTTTTGCCAGTACTTCGTTCAAAAGTATTTTTGGAGGGTGTGGGTCAGGTCACTTTCGAAAACTTGACAATCACGTGAAGCTCACTGTCGACTTACAATAACAGATTTTTTATATCAGACATTCCAAGAACATTCCTGGTAATGTAACTGATGTAGCAAAACGGAAGTTCTCAAGTTTGTAAGCATGAAAGTGGTGAGACAAGATGTAAATACGATGGGTATACACAAGGGTAAACACAGAAAGAAAAAGGAAAACTCGCAAGACAGAAATAAAAGAAAGTAAACAGACAACCGTGGTCAGAGAGAGAGAGAGAGAGAGAGAGAGAGAGAGAGAGAGAGAGAGAGAGAGAGAGAGAGAGAGAGGGAGGGAGGCAGGGGAGTGAGGGGTGGAGGGTGCTGGGCCTGTGGGTGGCGGGGCCAGTATCGGATATCACCCCTGATTGGTCGGCGCCCACACACCAAAACGCCCGTCGTCCCTCCCGCCCATCACCCTGCTCGTACACGCCTACACGCCCGTATATGCAATTGGATCATTCAAGACTTAGCTTCTCTCCCTGAATCAACCTCTTCACACACTCTAAGACAAACTATGTCCTTGGTTATCTCTGGGTGACAAATATCAAGACTTGTGACGTATTCTCACTTTACTTCGCTAACCCATAATATAAGCAATAAAAGCGTATAGAAATACGGTAACCTACAGCATCCCGTTTTCACTGGATCCAGTGCCAGCCGAAGGAGAGGTGCCACAGCCAGCAGCACGGCTAGAGCCACCTGGAAAGTGCCATCTGGGAGGCACAACACCTTAGCAACAGCCGGATGACCCGGCCAACACAGGCACAGTCCACTGACACGTACGGTCTGGCCTCAGGGGCTGCATCAATACCCGTCAGCTCAGACAGCATAGCCGCTCCCCGTGCCACTGCCCTCACCTACCCACACACGAGGACCCCTCACAACCTTACAACCCAGCACCTTCCAATCTGAGACAGCCCACGGCTCAGAAGGCTTCCAACTGAGAGAGCTCACAACTTAGTAGGTGACCACCCTAAAAAAAAACTCACTAGAAAGGAAGCTCCCACCTAAACAGCTCACTACAGCTCACTAAGGAGTGGACTCCCTACCTAGACCACTCACTACTCAAGTGGGTTCCTCCACCGGAATGCTTTTTGCTCTGGGAGCTGCCCCTTGGCGGGTCGAAGGTGTGTCAGAGCAGAGGTCAAGATTATCCAGGAGCTCTGCCGCCAGCAGTGTGGAGACTTTCCCTCTGTACCTCAGTCCCAGGGGGTCACCTCACTACACATGAACCACACTTGACGAGGAAGAAGTTTATGGTCACCCACATCACAACAACACATCATCAAACAAGATGAAACAAGTGAAAGTATTTCACTGGACGCGTTGTTGTGACGCTCTCAACGTAAGATTTCCCGCCACGTGTGCCTCTGTCTATTAGGATCATTTAAGACAACAGAAGGAGAACCACGTCACACAGCAGCTGGCGTGACGAACTTGCTGGCCAGACATCATACCACAAAGAGGAAGAATAAGAAAAGAAACCAACGGAAATGACATTCAGTCGATTTTCCAACTGGATTTCAGTAACGCGCCAGCAGAATGCTGCACCTAGCGGCAAAGGCGGGTACTTGGAAAGCAAGTTGGGCCCCCGGAGTCCAAGCATAATTATTCCGTCGTAAATTACACAAAATCATGGAAAGAGAATTCAGAATTGTCTTTCTTCTCATTCCCAGTTAAGGAAGAAGAAAGTCGAGTCTGACTATTCATCAATGATCAGATATTTTGGTTCCTGGACAGGTTGGAAAACCGGATCAAAATAAGAGAAGAAAACGGTTGAGGGGTGTCTTCCAGCTGACCAGAATCATGCTGAAATATTTCTTCGTGTGTTATCCATACTTCTACCATGCACCCATCACTCAGGGTAGGTCCCCGTTTCTTAAGGACGTATAAGATGGATGATCAATACCAGGAGGGATAATCTTGATCCCAAGATGGTCTTCTTGTATGAAGAAGACACGGTTGTGCCACGACCATTTCCATACCTGTGCCCAGCAGCCAAAGGAGTCCCTGAAAAAGCTAACAACTCTGAACAGATGCAGTTCCCGCATGTGTGTGTGTGTGTGTGTGTGTGTGTGTGTGTGTGTGTGTGTGTGTGTGTGTGTGTGTCCCTTTCCACAGTTGTGGCTATGGCTGTGGGGATAAAATAGCTTTTCATTCCGTACTACGTAATCTAATTCGTGTCTCTTGTGAACTCATCGTTCTATTTATAATTCGTGTCTCTTGTGAACTCATAGCTCTATTTATAAGTCTTCCTCTCCTAAATCCTTGCTTATAATGCATTGACACAGTAATTTCAGATCCTCAGTGCACAATAGACAGCTACATCTATCAGGCGCGTCGATACTTGAGCCACAACGCTTATCATGGGAAAGGAAAGTGGAAATGTCTATGCAAAGTATCAACAGTAAGTAATGATAGACTTTCGCTCCCACGAGATGAATGCCTGGCTGGCAGAGCTAACCCTCTCAGCTGTCCAGCCTAGTTTTTGTTCGTATCATTCACGGGAAGGATTTCTTTGTCTGTGTAAGTGAAGAGCAGCTCCATCATAACACTCTCCTACAACTTCCTGACCAGCTCCATCATCACACAACCCTACAACCTTCCGACCAGCTCCATCATCACACAACCCTACAACCTTCCCGACCAGCTCCATCATCACACTCCCCTACAACCTTCCGACCAGCTCCATCATCACACTCCCCTACAACCTTCCTGACCAGCTCCATCATCACACAACCCTACAACCTTCCGACCAGCTCCATCATCACACAACCCTACAACCTTCCGACCAGCTCCATCATCAAACTCTCCTACAACCTTCCCGACCAGCTCCCTCATCACACTCTCCTACAACTTCCTGACCAGCTCCATCATCACACAACCCTACAACCTTCCGACCAGCTCCATCATCACACTCTCCTACAACTTCCTGACCAGCTCCATCATCACACTCTCCTACAATCTTCCCGACCAGCTCCATCATCACACAACCCTACAACCTTCCCGACCAGCTCCCTCATCACACTCTCCTACAACCTTCCAGAGCAGCTCCATCATAACACTCTCCTACAACCTTCCAGAGCAGCTCCATCATAACACTCTCCTACAACCTTCCAGAGCAGCTCCATCATAACACTCTCCTACAACTTCCTGACCAGCTCCATCATCACACTCCCCTACAACCTTCCCGACCAGCTCCCTCATCACACTCTCCTACAACCTTCCAGAGCAGCTCCATCATAACACTCTCCTACAACTTCCTGACCAGCTCCATCATCACACTCCCCTACAACCTTCCCGACCAGCTCCATCATCACACAACCCTACAACCTTCCCGACCAGCTCCCTCATCACACTCTCCTACAACCTTCCAGAGCAGCTCCATCATAACACTCTCCTACAACCTTCCAGAGCAGCTCCATCATAACACTCTCCTACAACCTTCCAGAGCAGCTCCATCATAACACTCTCCTACAACCTTCCAGAGCAGCTCCATCATAACACTCTCCTACAACCTTCCCGACCAGCTCCCTCATCACACTCTCCTACAACCTTCCAGAGCAGCTCCATCATAACACTCTCCTACAACCTTCCAGAGCAGCTCCATCATAACACTCTCCTACAACCTTCCCGACCAGCTCCCTCATCACACTCTCCTACAACCTTCCAGAGCAGCTCCATCATAACACTCTCCTACAACCTTCCCGACCAGCTCCATCATCACACTCCCCTACAACCTTCCCGACCAGCTCCATCATCACACAACCCTACAACCTTCCGACCAGCTCCATCATCACACTCTCCTACAATCTTCCCGACCAGCTCCATCATCACACTCCCCTACAACCTTCCGACCAGCTCCATCATCACACAACCCTACAACCTTCCTGACCAGCTCCATCATCACACTCTCCTACAACTTCCTGACCAGCTCCATCATCACACTCTCCTACAATCTTCCCGACCAGCTCCCTCATCACACTCTCCTACAACTTCCTGACCAGCTCCATCATCACACAACCCTACAACCTTCCGACCAGCTCCATCATCACACTCTCCTACAACTTCCTGACCAGCTCCATCATCACACTCTCCTACAACCTTCCAGAGCAGCTCCATCATAACACTCTCCTACAACCTTCCAGAGCAGCTCCATCATAACACTCTCCTACAACCTTCCAGAGCAGCTCCATCATAACACTCTCCTACAACTTCCTGACCAGCTCCATCATCACACTCTCCTACAACTTCCTGACCAGCTCCATCATCACACAACCCTACAACCTTCCGACCAGCTCCATCATCACACTCTCCTACAACCTTCCAGAGCAGCTCCATCATAACACTCTCCTACAACCTTCCAGAGCAGCTCCATCATAACACTCTCCTACAACCTTCCAGAGCAGCTCCATCATAACACTCTCCTACAACCTTCCAGAGCAGCTCCATCATAACACTCTCCTACAACCTTCCAGAGCAGCTCCATCATAACACTCTCCTACAACTTCCTGACCAGCTCCATCATCACACTCTCCTACAACCTTCCAGAGCAGCTCCATCATAACACTCTCCTACAACCTTCCAGAGCAGCTCCATCATAACACTCTCCTACAACTTCCTGACCAGCTCCATCATCACACTCTCCTACAATCTTCCCGACCAGCTCCATCATCACACTCCCCTACAACCTTCCGACCAGCTCCATCATCACACTCTCCTACAACCTTCCAGAGCAGCTCCATCATAACACTCTCCTACAACTTCCTGACCAGCTCCATCATCACACTCTCCTACAACCTTCCAGAGCAGCTCCATCATAACACTCTCCTACAACCTTCCAGAGCAGCTCCATCATAACACTCTCCTACAACTTCCTGACCAGCTCCATCATCACACTCTCCTACAACTTCCTGACCAGCTCCATCATCACACTCTCCTACAATCTTCCCGACCAGCTCCCTCATCACACTCTCCTACAACCTTCCAGAGCAGCTCCATCATAACACTCTCCTACAACTTCCTGACCAGCTCCATCATCACACTCTCCTACAATCTTCCCGACCAGCTCCCTCATCACACTCTCCTACAACCTTCCAGAGCAGCTCCATCATAACACTCTCCTACAACTTCCTGACCAGCTCCATCATCACACTCTCCTACAACTTCCTGACCAGCTCTTCCCGACCAGCTCGATCATCACACACCCCTACAACCTTCCTGACCAGCTCCATCATCACACTCTCCTACAATCTTCCCGACCAGCTCAATCACCACACAACCCTACAACCTTCCCGACCAGCTCCATCATCACACTCCCCTACAACCTTCCCGACCAGCTCCATCATCACACTCTCCTACAACCTTCCCGACCAGCTCCATCATCACACTCCCCTACAACCTTCCCGACCAGCTCCATCATCACACAACCCTACAATCTTCCCGACCAGCTCAATCATCACACAACCCTACAACCTTCCCGACCAGCTCCATCATCACACTCCCCTACAACCTTCCCGACCAGCTCCATCATCTCACTCCCCTACAACCTTCCCGACCAGCTCCATCATCACACTCTCCTACAACCTTCCAGAGCAGCTCCATCATAACACTCTCCTACAACCTTCCTGACCAGCTCCATCATCACACAACCCTACAACCTTCCCGACCAGCCATTGATCCTTATGTTCCTTTACCATGTACTGATAATACTATATAAATTGCCTGTAACCAAGTAGCTGAATACATGAAGCATTCAGCCTACCTCTGTAACCTGACTCGCATATCACTCTACCATCCATGAATAAATGCTATGACTGAACAAGGACCTCATGTGCATCCATGTACCTGATTACAAGCAGGCCTATGTCCACCCCTGTAGCTAGCCTCATAAAGCCCCATCTTCGAGTAAACAACTCAGGTTCATTGGATGCCTTGTTACATCTTGTCTACAGCATAGTTTGAAGGATGGTAAATACAGCGACAACAAACACAATCCTCCCTATAACCGCAGAACTACCAAGTGCACACCAGAGGCCGCCCCTGGGCTATGAGTGGTCATGAGCCAGCAGGTCTAGTGGCTGGAGTTAGCGCTCCCGCCTCAGTGTCACCGACCAGGAGTAACTCCTGTGCTGCCCTCACCGCCACCACCCGGGCTATTACCCCGTGCAGTATACCAATGCGTCTTCCTCGGGCAGCGGTAGTGCTAGTCAGTGCAATTAAGAAGACACAATCTGCTGCAGGCAGAGGCAACGCAGGCAACAACCAGTTTTTCTTTGGGTTTAGAGACCATTTATGCCCTCATAAACAATGTTTGGAATTCCAAGTTATTGGTAAGGGTTATCCACCTGGTGACCTGCCAGCAAGATAAGGTCAGCCATCAACACATGAATGATCCCTCCAAACATTTAATGGTTCCGGGATGGTTTTATTGGCATCTGAAAAGTTTGACGAACGTTTTATGATGTTTCCAAGTGTCTTCTACCCTAATGGCAAATAATTACGAGAAAACTCCGTCAAATTCTGGCAGCAGACCCTGCTGGATGGTTTACCTCTGAAGTGAAACGACAGATTCAGCTGTCCTACAGCGTGCTAATTCCCGCCACACTCTGACCTCAAGCTAAAGGCCTAAAGGTTTTCCTGCCGTGACGGTACGTGGATCAAGACCTGGAAGGTGTCCGACGTCTGCCATCTAGGGTCTGCCAAAGGTACAAACAGTTCCTCTGTGACGGTAATCAGATCAGTCGAGGGTGGTGGCAGGTCGGGCACAAACCCGCTACTTCACCATTCAATCGCAGGGGAGCGGACGAGATACCCCATCAACGTAGCATACGAAGCCGAGGGCAACACCTGAACCGTCTTAGCTCTCCACACTTCCACCATCCGTCCACCACATCTCTGGTCACTTGCTTTATGAATCTAACCCACGTTTCAAGAATCTAAACAAAGCTTGTTGGACTTGATCCTTCATGAGCCTAGATCACATATCTCGAAGATCTAGACCACGAGCTTCTTGTAATCCGTTCACCACACCAAAAACAGAGGTATCAGTTTACAAATCCAGGCTGGAAACATTAATAATCCAGGAAGCTATCATTATAGCTCCAGACGCCACACATCATACATACTGGCGTAAAAAAAAAAAGCATTAAGAACTTAGACAAAGGTCATAAGACTTCCGATCAAGAAGCGACGTCAGTTAGTCTCCATAAGTGACGAAGAACCTGAGGAAATGAAGAACGCAGTCCAGGTGGAACTAGGGAAGTTATCCAGAAGCGGCTGATGCAACATATCCCTTGGCACGCACCGGGGGATCGTGACACCTTATCTCCAGATCAAACCTTCTTCGTCATCCAGGTCACTGTGTTGTCCCACATATGAAACCTGAAATCAGTCATTCATTGGTCATGTGACCATCTGATCCACTCATTCATTATCAAATAGACGACCTGCACGTATACCTATCCTCGCTTACACTAAATCATTGTATCATTCAGAAAGGTGTCTTACTCCTCGCTGGTAGGTGCATGACGTCATGCACTAGGGTAACATAATACATGTCCATGTAAAGGGAAGCAACCGAGGCATCACGCCAGGGGTGTGTGCACGACGTTCGACGTCTACACATGAACAAGTTCGAAGTTTTTAAGTGAACCGAATTATATATCAAACTTGCTCGGTGCTGCTGACAGACGTCCATATGGCATAAATGAATGACTCGCTTCAGCATTACATCCAGGTCTAAGGCATGAACAGTTCAGGTCAGAGAACATCTGGAGTCTTATCTAGAGGGCACATGAAATCTAAACCAAAGGACATCAACAGCTGAGACCAAAAGAGGAGAGTCATGAAATCAAAACCAAAACAGAAGAAACTGAGATCAACTACAAGAACCTGAAAAGATGATCCTGGAGAACGCAAGCCAAGGGCTCTCAACAACCAAGAACAGAACATAAAGGATATAAAACATCCCAATATCAACCTACTGGGGTTTGACGAAGACCCTTTGTGACCCCTGTACCCAACCTTTTGCGCTACCACTCACAGGATGAGCATTGGGTTAATAATAAATTTGCCGGGGAAACCGGCACACATTAAAATCCACACAGAAGCTAAGAAGGATTCCTTACAGGAGAAAGAACGAATCAGAATCAAAAGTGTCATCTACTCATGCCTGCAGCTATTTACAAGCCAGATCAAGAACAAGGATATCAACAATCCAAAACACAAGTCACGACTATCGAGGCCACAGACGCCCGCAATACACTATGAGCGAGTTAACAATACAGAGTAAATACCCCCACAATCTAGGTCAAAAATCTCAGGTACATCGCAGACAAGAAGCAAGAATCCTAATAAGTGCTTCTAGGTTACGGTCGTCTGGCCGCTCGGGGGTAAGATTTGTCGACCTGGTCGCCGATGACGATTTCTAATTGTAAACAAGCCAGTCTGATGCCTTCATGAAAGTGATCATCTCGAGCTGAACCGCGTGTGGGTGTCAAGACCAGCCACAACCCCTCAGTGTTCCACTACTGTGAACAGCTGGGTCATCTCATCCAATACATCTAGAGCGGCACAGGTTAAACACTGGCTGACAAATGGCAGGAAAGTCCTCGGTGAATGATACTTAAACTCAGCTTGGAGGGATGGGAGGAATTATGGTTCACTGTGTTCGTTTTACGTACATGTTTACTTGCAGATGTCTACCAGCTGTTCAATCATACAGTGAGGCCTGAGACTGGCTCGCTGTAAGATTGATTTGATTTGTGCCGATAACACCGGCTGGTTTATTGTGCATCACATCCATATTCGTCCGGTGAGTGGCAGCGGTCAAGGCTTAGAGAGATCACGAAGTGTCTGTGGTAGACCCTAGTGAGCTGATGTTCACGACATAAACTGTTACAAAAATTGGTTCATCACATACATGAAATAGTCTTTCATATGGTAAGTTTTACAGACAAGATGCAAAAAGTGGATACAGTCTTAGACGTCCATGTGTCCTGTTATCATCAGTGAGGTGTTGTCACATTTCCTACAGGGTTCGTTTAGAGAACTGCCATTTCCAACCTGCAGAAGGGTTCCGTAGAACACTACACCGCCACAGGTCACTCCTCAGTGCCAACATCACTCTCTACTGACACATTTCCTTAGATGTGGCCACCACAGCAATCTCCCCATCACTACCACCCACGCCCCACAAGTCTTTCCCCCTCCCCAGCACCCCCGTGAGGCCACTACCAGCATCTCCCCATCACTACCACCCACGCTTCACAAGTCTTCCCCCTCCCCTCTCCTCCCCAGCAGCCAGGAGGCCCACCACCCGCACATTACTCTTGACAATGCACTTCCTTTCAACATGACGTAGGGGGCACCCAACCAACACACATCCCGGCCTAATAATATCAATTTCATTACAAATAACCGGATCAGATTTTCCTGCTCAAGTGCGTCACTTAAATCATGCTCCTCAGACTTCTAAGGATTTTATTGACTTCAACTTTGAGACAGAGTATCGCCTGGGTGACAGTGACCTCTGGGCATCGACCAAATACAGAATGTGCCAAGGACCTACCGTCGCGTTGCACAGATATCTTGTCACATTTACATTTAGGTCGACAATTTTTTCTTGAGGTACCAAGATTTTTGTACCTCAGAGGTATCGCAATTGTTTTCTCAAGTTCTGTTAACAAAATAACTGACATATAACATAAAACTTTGCTTTTCATCTCTCAATACATCTGTTGAACATAAGGAACTTTTCCCTCAGCTCAGTGAGAAGAGAAAACAGTAGAATATACAACAATATTCCTCACTTCTTGTCAGTCAAGTAGCAATCATACTTTTCGTCACTTCGTTAACTTCAGCAGACCCTATGAGCTTGTAGGTAGCTGCTACAGTGGTTACACAACGAGAATGAGTTACTTGACAGGTCACTACCATACATAACACAATGACAGCTAACTGACAGGTGTTTACCACACACATGACAATAGCTACTTGACAGGTCATCACCATACACATGAGGATAGTATAAATGACAAGTCATTACCATATACAACACGAGGTAGCTACCTGACAGCTCATTACCATATACAACATGAGGATAGCTACTTGACAGGTTATTACCATACACAAGACGATGCTACTAGCTACTTGACTGATCATTTCTGTACACAAGAGGATGGTTAATTGGCGGATCATTACGGTGTTCCTGTCATCCCTCATCCCCTTCCTCACTAGCAGGCCCTCGCTACTGCCTCATCATCCCCTCACTCCCGTAGCCTACAGGTCATGCCCTCCACATGTACTGAAAGCAGTGTCCCGCTGAGGGAAGACAAGGGAGCGGGAGGCAGTGTGGTGGCGACGGAGACTGCGAAGGTGGCAACGCCTGCACCACCTTGTCATGACGCAGGGCAATGTCCATCATTGTTGTTAGGGAGGAGTGTCCAGCAACTACCATATCTCGAACCCTGACCAAACTCCACGGGTATCTCCTCGTCAGTGAACCTGATGCTGGTGGCTACAGAAGGCAAGCCTAAAATGCATAGCAGCCTGGGTAATGTGAAGAACTTGAACATCTCTGGAAATATATTCATGAGTTTGTCCAGCACGTCTCTCGTTAATGCCAAGTGCAAAGGTCGTAGATCCAGACTGTTTACAGTGAGTGAGACATTGACGTGTTCATGAAACATAAGATGTTCATCGTGAACATAGTTTCAAGCTTTTCTGGAGGCAGCTCCAAAGAAGGTAAGAAATATCCCATGCCTATCCCTTCACATCTAGGTTGTTACATTAACCAATCACCACCACACACTGATATTCGGATAATCTCGTATAATAGTATATAAAGCTTTTAGATAAGGCTCGATTTTCCCATAAATTTTGCATGGGAATTATCTGTATACATCATCGTGACTTACCGCCACTTTACAGAGAATTTCAATTCGAGCACAACTGTTGTGTACCACTATCACAGACCAGCTGTTAATTTATGGATTTCTTGTTTAGACGTTCCTCAGCGAGCCCACAGAGCGTATGAGACAAGCCAGGCACTCCTGAAGGCGGGACGGTAGAGCTGAGCCAGCTGGCCGTCTATAGGTCCGTCTGGCACCCACCAGTCCCTGGCTATGGTGCGAACTCCTCGCTGTTATCAGGTCGACACGACGACTACATCACCACTCCAGCCCCCTCAAGTATGGGTTCAACTCGAGGGCATGTGGACTGCCGACTGATTAAGCACTTCACCAACACCGCCAGTTCAGTGCGGCTTCGATCCCAGGACCTTTGAACTAACACGTGATTACGAGAACCACTACATCGCAATTAATCGTCCAATACCCTTTCGACCCTTTGATCTCTGCGCCACCAATTTAGCATCAAGTCCGCGACCGGAACTCGAACTCAGGCCCGCTGATTCATCACCAACAACACTAACCAAAACACCACGAAAGGCAATGGATCACCATCAAAAAGTACGATGAAATATGATAACGTGTCTGAAGTCTTAGCTGGTAGGAATACACTGGACGACTTAACTGACAGCAGAACCAGTTGTCAGATTCACAAGGACACACGAGGAAGGTCCACAAACCTGAGATGGAGAGGGAAGGCGCCAGGATGGAGGCGCATGAGACGGACCTCTCCATGGAAGGAAGGAGAAAGCACGGAAGGGGAGACATGAGCTGACGGGCAAGAGAGAAAGACAAACAGAAATGTTCTATCACTAAGGAAAACGTACATGACTTGCTGGCCAGTGGAATAAGTGAGTGTAAGGGAAGAAAAAAAAAAATGAAGGAATAGCAACGGGGAAAGAAAGGAAATAGAGAGCCTATTCTGGGGGGGTAGAAGTGGAAGAGAGGCAAGAAGACGCATGATATCAGCCGACATTGAATAGTTTGGTCACCGCTAGTCGTCCACCCCTGTAGTCTCCTCCTGTCTTTATATCATCGACCCATCCTCCTCCTTCGTCGGTCATACCTCCTTACTCCTCTAGTGACCGACTGAACCTTTCCAGCCCACTTGCCACGCGTCTCACCCTCCCAGGTTCCTCTCACTTCCCCCACGCAAACATGTGCCCCTCACTATCCACACCCTTCCACTTCACCCTCCGAACACTCGTCTATCCCTTCCCCACAGCTCCCTTCTTATCCCTTCATCCATCAAAACCCATACCATGACACGCCTTCCCTCTCCCCCAACCCTTATCTCCCTCAACAGTCCGCTTCACCTCAGGCAAACCCATTAGGCACACTGAACAAACTGGACGTAAAATGTGATGGTCGGGGATGGGACGTGGCAGATGACCGCCACCATTAACCCAGCACTTGTCTCCTCCGCACGTCCTTTCACATAAAGAGAACTCCCTTTCAAGAAGACACCCGCTATGGACTGTCACAGTATCAAAAAAAAAAAATTGCTAAAACCTGGCCATACGTCCAGATATCCCTCAGATACCAAGATGGCAGACAAGAGCCGTAGAGGAGGTTCACTTCAAGCACCCTTATACCGCGACCCGGCGAAGTCTCCGTTTGCCCGAGTTTCCCTGAGAGTAAAGCCCCGTTTTCTCTTACATCTTCGGATCCTTTATGTTGTCTGCCATTCCCGCACCAGAACCCGGGGACACTAGACTGATCTCTACATTCATAGCGAAACCGTCCCTTCCTTTGTTCTCCAGCTACAAGACAGGTTTTGCAAACATGGCACCAATATCCTGGCCTTTTACGTTCACGAGGAGGTAGAGCAATCTCGCTAACCTGTGCCGGGGGAGACTTAACAAGATTGTTACCTATGGAAGTCATGCGTCACACAAACCCCACCACACCAGGGTGGGGAACGTAGAAACGACCAAAGTAAACGTACCAATGTGAAGTGTTACTGACCGGGTTAACATATGCCAGATGGTTCTATGCTTCCCGGTCCAGCACATGTGAGAACACCCTGCCTGCTACACATGTGCGAGGGGAAGGCTCTATCTGTATAACATTACAGAAAGTAACAAGAATACATGTAACAACGCGAAGATAATGGTAACTAAGAGCCATCAGCAACACGCCACACCCCCCCTTGAGCGCCGTGTCTAAGAACCCCTTCACTCCTTAAACATCGTGGATTATAAAGTCAGGATAGTGATGAACAATTTTTACAGAACTACCATCTGCTACACTAATAACCTGTTTCTACCACAATTTAGCTTAGAAAGCTGATAACATTATCCTGGACTATCTGGTCTTCTGTTATATGTCCTTCCCATGTTTTCTTATGTACATGGCAAAGTTAAATAACCAGTCATTCATGGCACTTTAAATAATGTTACAGTGCGACCCTTAGATATGATGAGCTGACCTTTGACACGACCCTCGCAGATTAGGTCGAAAGTCACGCCATCATCTAAGGGTCGTAACATCTCGCTCAAGGATCGTGTTATCGAACTCAACAATTGTCCAGTCGTACTCAGTGGTCGTATCGTCGTGCTCACGGATCGTATCGTCGTGCTCATGGCCACACTATCGAGCGTCGTAGTCTAGTATCGTACGTTCGTACTCAGCAGTCGTACCGTCGTACTCAGGGATCCTATCGTCGTATTTAGAGGCCGATATATTCAGTGACTCATCCACATCTGACCTGACATTCTTCAGCAGTGCTGTACACAGTCTCAGGCCAACATAATCGCAGTCCTCTTACTGTATCTATCGCCTGCATTTTTTCTTACTGTACTTATCGCCGTGTACTTTACTCTTACTGTACTTATCGCCCTGTACTTTACTTTACTGTACTCATCGCCCTGTACTTTTACTGTACTTATCGTCCAGTAACTTTCCCTTCACTTATCGTCCCGTACATTTCTCTTACTATACTTATCGTACTGTGCTTTACTCTTACTGTACTTATTGTCCTGTACTTTACTCATACTGTACTTATCGTCCTGTACATCTTAATGTACTTGTCGTCCCGGAGATGTATTAATGAGACACCCCTCACGGCCATCGCTGCTGGAGGTAATCATTTCCGATTGTATGTATACTGGAAACTATGCCTCCCAGTTACTTCTTAGATGAAGGCTACAGAAGGACTAGCTCTCTCTCTCTCTCTCTCTCTCTCTCTCTCTCTCTCTCTCTCTCTCTCTCTCTCTCTCTCTCTCTCTCTCTCTGACCCTTAAAGGTCAGGCACCGTACAGATGCAGTTAGGAATATGAATCAGTATACAATGGGTCACCGGACGAGAGAGGACAACTAAAGAGAGAACTTTATCTTCGCGAAGTATTCAACCTAATCCTGGTCAACCTATGACCCAACAAGAGGAAACAATATCATTGACCTGATCTTTACCAAAGGTAACACGTCACTATTCTCAGTCACAAATGTTAATAGAACAAGCATATCATCCGACACTTACCTACATTTTGACACAACCAATAAAAAAATGCATTACAGTATCACAAGACGTCAGAGGACTGGGTGACATGGATTCCTGTTTCGACAAAGTAAAACAGAAGACCAAAGAACTGACCTCAAGAGCAAACTGGACTGACGATTTTGAAGACAAGGAAATAAGAGAACTTGAAAAAAAATAAATGACAAAATTACATATCAGAATCACACAGAAACGAACAAGACCAACCATATCATTCATGTCCAATTTGGTCTCCCACTTCTCCTCGTTCCCTCCACCTCTGACACATATATCCTCTTGGTCAATCTTTCCTCACTCATTCTCTCCATGTGACCAAGCCATTTCAAAACACCCTCTACTGTTCTCACAACCACAGCAGGTTAGATATTCACAAAATGATAAATATATCATCAATTCAAACAAGAGAATCCGACACTATATAGACTAATTAGCTTGACATCACACGAAATAAAAGTATATTGAAAGTGACAAAAAAAATGACATACTGAAATATTTGATTAACAACTGTTATATAAATGACGACCAACAAGGATCTGTACGTAAGTTAAAGTACACAGATACAACTATTAGTCCAACGCAAAAACATTCATGAAACTGTAATTGAAAGAAAGAAGATTGGGTACTGTAATGGGTTCTGTATTTTTCAGCCTAGATAAGACATCAGATAAAGTACTCAACACTACTGGGATACTTTATGAACAAAACACAGGAGTTAAAGTATTTAGACGTATCAAGGAATTTCTAAGATACAGAAAATTTACTGTAGTAGCAAATGGAAGACGTTCTAAAGATAATACTGTACTTGGTGTCCGGCAGGAACAGTACAACTAACTTTAGAACTGTTGATAGTGATGATATCAGATACAGACGACGATGTGGAAGTATTCAGTCATGAGCTATGCATGCAACACCCTAGAGTCAGAAGAATGAGTTAATCAGAAGACAAAATGAACACCAGAAAGATACATATTACTCACAAGTGGGCAGGAGGGAACTATAATGGAATTCAACGAAGACAAAGTGGAGAAATATGCTAAAGAGCAATAAACAATGTAGTGATGACGCCCTACATGAACCGACAAGTAAAGAGGAAGAGCGAGACAAACACCACAGATGTACAGGACATCATCAGCGAGAAACCTGAATTCAGAGATTAATGAGAAGACTTTATCATCGAGCCAAGTAATGTGTGGTATGATAATGTTCATTATGAGACAGTACGCTGATAATGAAAATGTTCAATACATTCATATGAAAAGATGTAGAATAGTTTTGCGTTGTATGGTAAGTAATTGCATTAGCTGAAATAACGGAAATAGAAACATTTTCCACTGAGTAGATAGAATATCCCAGATGCAGTGAAAGCTAAAAGACTACCAACTTTACAGTTCTAGAAAAAAAAAAAAAGGAAATTCTCTATAATGATATAAGAATGGCAACGGATGGAGGGGTATGAACACACTGTTTTCAATCTAAAAGCTTTTTAGGGAAGAAACAAAGAGATTAAATCTAGAAGTATACTCGGGAATATACTGTTAAGTATATCCGGTAATGTAATGCAAAAACACTTAACAGAAAAACGTGAGTGACTGACAAGAAAGATGGAGAGACTATTCTAAATATTCTAGTCAGTGAGGTAAGTCTATCATCAACCGGAGGGAAAGCTTAGGACCTCGAAAAGGACTCTGGACGCCCGGCTAAGAAAGGCACCGGAACAAATGAATATGACGGTTACGCCCTGGGCAGCAGATCAGAACAAGACAAGATAGGCGGTGAACCCTACGCGCTAGCCCAGCCCTAAGCAAAATCTAATCCAAGGTACACATTAAAAGGCAGGTATTCTCTCTCTCTCTCTCTCTCTCTCTCTCTCTCTCTCTCTCTCTCTCTCTCTCTCTCTCTCTCTCTCTCTCTCTCTCTCTCTCTCTCTCTCTCGTCTGCGTTCTACAAAATCAATTCAAAGCTGACCTTATCAGTTCTCCCTCCTGGCCGAGCCCTTGGTGATTCTGAATATTCTTGCCATGTTGCTAATCGGCTACTACTGTCGCAAACTACCCTACCGTCTCCCTCCACTCTAAATAGTCTCATCACATCCAATTATACCCAAAATCACTTATGGTCGTTTTCACACACCTAAAATACCTTGGCATTCTCCTTCTAGGAGGAAAATTACTTTGCAGTCTATATTTACGTTTCAATACCCATATTTTCCCTTATGATGTACTTATATGCCTTTCCGTCCTCATACTACGTCTTAAATACCTTTCCCTCGTCTTTAAAAGGATCTAGAAAACCTTCCCTGTCAACTAAACGATTCTGAACGCCTTCCTAAATCTCACATCCCGCCCGGCAGCTAAAATGTCCCTCTTGTTGTCTCCCTGCTTCTTGCACGCCATCTTGTCCCCCTCAATCCTGAATACCACACCACGTAGACAAAAAGCCTCCCTACAGCCATCCTTAATCCCCTTTACCTCTCTTCTTCCCGCATCCTGCACGATTCGCCATCCCGTCGTGTTCCTGCACCCTTAAAGCCGCCCCTTCACTTCTCTTCCCACTTTCTTTCCCCCTTCGCCCTAACCACCTTCTCCTTTCTTCTTACACACGCCATCAACCATCCAGTCTTACACACAAAGGGTCTCTTTTTAATTCTCACCGCAAATAGGGGCCATTACGGTGTGCTACCGGCCTAATTGGCCATTATCCATCTCACTTCCACCTCCCACGGCTAATTACTTGAGCTTCATTAGAGCTGCACGTCTGAGAGGCAGGAGGTAACCTCTCTCACCCCGACATCTGAAGCAAGGCTTCAGGTTCCCGTTTTCTTAACGACTATTAATTAAATTTCCTCGGTGCTCAAATCCGATTATTCAGATCAAGTTCATTATCACACCTGGAAACTCTTGCTGCTGGAGGTTAACAAAAGAGGCTTCATGTTCCATAAACAATATAGAAGAATAAAGGTATGATAAATACTCAAATAAAAATCTGCACATGCCAGATCCTATACAATTTTGTGGATCAGCATCAAATAAAAATGTTTCCTATTGCAAATCCGTTTTGGGTACGAGGTTTCCACCTTTTAATGAGTGAAAATCCGTTTTCCGCACGGTTTCATGTTACAGTTAATAGAAGTCCGTTTTCTATAAATTGTTCTCATCTTTCAGGATCAATATTCAAGAGTCACTTATCTACACGAAGTTTTCATGGTTCAATTACTCCAAGATCCTGAATTATGCGTGTTGCCACCTGTTGCTTGCCCTGCGTACCAAGGAGTTCGAACATGATCATTGCGATTGTTTCAGATATGAATCTAAATACATTAAATTTTCATCGGAATTTAATGACAACACTCGCTGACGCGTGCGCATGTATGTCATGATTACATTATGTATATCATGATTACATTATGTATACCGTACGCTGGTGTCGGGGTATATCTTCTATCCCCGAAGCCTGGTCCACTAGGCTGCATTCTGCCGCTGGTCTGGTCCTTGGGGCAAACTGTCTGGTTCCATTCTGAAGACGTCTTGGGTTTTCCCATGATCTTCGAATGTCTAGCGGCAGCATGTTAAACAGTCGTGGTCCCCTGAAATTCATACAATTTTCCTTGCAGCTTCCACGAGCATGTCTGCTCCTCAGTAGGTGTGGTATGTAGATTCTTCGTAGACGATCGTTCCAGCAAGGAAATGAAGACTGCCGAAGAGACTTCACCTGTGTATTCCCTAGTCACTTACCCTCGTAATCAAATAATGAAGTCTTCCTCTACTTTCCCACGGTTATAATGATGGATCTCTGGTGCGCGTTCTCCTGAGTAAAGTCATTGGAACTTTTAATCCATCCCCGTAACTCTTATAGTCTATCAAATCTATGAGGACGGTACAAAACCTATGAATTCTAGCCCATCACATTCTCCTGTTCTGTAAGGTGATGTTAACATATTGCACCTTTCCAGACATAAAAGAACTAACGCTTGAAATAGCGTTATCACTGTTCATGTGTCTCGTTTTGAAAGTTCTCAGAACCCAACCTATCATCAGCACTTTCGCAAGTTAGACAATTTCTTTATTACCTTCTCTAAAGGTGAAACCCACCGATATCATCATCAAAAATAAGGTCACCCGATATCATCACCAGAGGTAAGGTCACCCGACATCACTGAAGGTGAGGTCATCCAACATCATCAAAAATAAGGTCACCCAACATCGTCATCTCAGCTTTCTAACACATCTCTTTCCTGTAACCAATTACTTTCTTCCTTCCATGACGGAGGAACTGAAAGTTTTCCCCACAAGATAAAGTGACTTTCAGTGGCCCACTGTAAGGCTTGGCTCATACCTATCTGCAAGGTCGAAAGCTCCGTCCTGCCAGTCACATTCCTCTATTTCTATTACTGTTTAATCAAGAGAGAATTTCGGGAATCTTTTTCCAGAGCGACAGAACAAGTAGGAAAGTTGTTAATGGCTGTCAGGAAGTCGGATGGGGCAATTTGTGTTACTGGAGAAACACTGATCGTAGATCATGTAATCCCATGTAAGCTATATCGTCAAATAAATTGTAATGACTTCTCAAAATTCTCTTCAACTCTTTCCTGTTGAAGTGCATGAATTTCATTAAGTAGGTAGGGGTCTATACTTGATGGACGTAGTTCTGAACTCGCTTTCTCTTCTCGGAGTAAAACCAGTGCTTTGGGTTCTTGTATATCACTTCAACAGCTTCTTGACATAACTGAAAATTCCAGCAGCACTGATGAAAGGAGTGAAGGCAGAGTTAGTCAACGTGGAAAGTCTTCATCATAACACCCATAAACACATGGCATGTTAAATCCGACTCTGATTCTGTCCGTATTTAAGGGTTACATAAAAAAATTCGGAGTCTGCTTTCAATTTCACTTCTTAACCTTTGCCTCCTCTGAGGAGCGAGCTCTGGGGGCGGGGGCCCACTGTGGACGAGACAACTAACTCGTTTCCCTCGTCCATATACGGTTCGAACCTCTAGTTCCAGTCTGTTTCTTCCACTGTTTTTACTTTATGGGATGTCTCTTGCATATACGGAGTGATGCGTTTATCTCCACGTTACTCATACTATTCTGAAAGAGAGACAGTTCTTAGTCATCGACCCGACATGACGCGGCTGTTGCTTCAGCAATGTCTGCTGAACATTTCCTCCCGGTCGTCAGTGCTGGGGGTCTATGGCTTGCTGTTCGTCAGTGCTGGAAGATTGTTTTGGTGATTGAGATTTGGAATAACGAGGTAGTCAGTCTGTGGTGCTGGGACTGGGAACCCCAACTTTGCGAGTGTTACCAATCAAAGGTGCACATGGCCTCGGACGAGAGCAGCGTTCGGAGCCCGTGAGCAGCTGACCCACTGCATCAAATCAAAAATGGAATAATGATGATTGATATGGTCTTCACCTGGCATTGACTTTGGAAGTCTTGCATCCCAACAGCTCTGACTCAGACTAAGCCGCTGAGTTGGGTCATTGGGTGAACAAGCTGTTGGAAACTGCGCCCCATTGGGCTACGTGCACTTGTAAATACTAAATCAAGGCCTTGTTAAATTTCTCTACCGTGCACCTCACAGTGTTTCTGACGGGTGAAGGCAATGCGTTCAACAGTTTTGGGCGCTGTGTATTCAAGGAGTGCTGCGTTTATTGCACCTTTTCATTTCTGCGGTAATATTTTACGAGCCTTCCTTACCTGTAATGCCAATGGGGAATTATTTTTGAGTGTAGGGTGGGAACCAAGCCTTCCGGTAATATCTATTTCCAAGTGTGATATGATCATCTACCTCTCCCGCTTGCACTCCTGACAGTACAGCCTTAGTAACATCAGTAGTTCCCAGTAGTTCAGTTCGTCTACCGCGTCACTCCGGGCTGTGAGAAATCTTTGCTCTTTAATTCTACAATTTCAGCCGCTTTGTATGGCGATGTTAAGTAAACAGCAGTATCCTCCTGGGATTATCAGTGTCTTTAAAAAGGTTATCGCTGGTTCTTCTTCACTTGTCTTGGGAGTGCACAAAATCCATCCTCCCATATTTTTGGAAGAGGCAACTTGGTGCTTGGTTTTATTCGCTAAAGGTAAGGTCGTCCAGACATCACGACTCCGATGTCTTAAACACTGTTCAGTCGTAATATGAAGGTGTCATAATACGTCTGTTCTGTACCTTGTACTGCTCTTGATTTCATCAGTCTCCTCATATTGAGAGAGTGGACCTTTTTCCAGTGAAAAGCATGTTGTTTTGGGTTGCCTAGTACAAGAAGTTGCTTATGCTACTTTGTCGTCTCTCCGTGTTTTTGTAGTGACGAAATTTTCATATTTATCCTAATATCTTCTTGAATACCTACGATGTATTCTTCGTTGTTTGTGGAAACAGTGTGCACAGGAGAACGTGTGTACAGATGTGTACGACCTGGTGCACAGCATTATGTGTCTGTGCATGTGTGTTTGTGGGATGGAGCTTCCTACCAAGGCAAACGCTTACAAAATTGCTAAAGAAAATCCTGTCCACTGTGATGTATGGGTATACGGGGAGGGCCAAGAGCACTCATGGCTGACTGACAGCTGGGATGATGGGATCTCTCCCGAGGAAAATGGAACTATATAAGGAGTCGACAGGATGAGGGATCACAGCAGATGGCTGGTGGGCGTCAAGAGGTAACCTGCTAGTACATGTGCACGTACCCATCCATTATGTGCGGTGGAGACGTGGTATATTGGGCATATATTAAGGTGCCTTACCTGAGATTTGGTGCTGCTCTAGTCTGACGTGACACAGACACACACACACACACACGTGCGCGCGCAAGATGTGCTCATACACCTCGGAAAAAGTGATCAAGCAATGCCAGAATTTGATTATCTGATAATGAAGACATGAACTGATCAAAGGAGGGATTATAACTGTAGAAGCTAAACAAAGGAAAAGAATTCAAACGTGAAGAGAAACTAAGAAACAAAATAACACAGTCATGATACACGTCACTATTACGGAAGGTTCTGTGAAATATACAATGAAAGAGTAGGAATATGGGTAACTCCACCTGCAAATACAGATGGAGGATTAAAAATAGTAGATTTGGTTTGATAAAAGATGTCAAAAAGCGACAGAGCTTAAGGGTGTATTGTGGAGATACAGATGGCAATACAGCCAGTCCGCATTTGAGGGCAAAGGAAGGGTATAAGGGTTCAAAGGATGGAAACAGCAAGAGAGAAACTTTGGCAAGAATATCGTGGACAAGGCAGCTGGAGGTAATCGAATATTTTTCCATTTATTCATCAGGAGGAAACTGCTCAGGAACAGCTTATCAGGCTACGGGATTGAAAGGGAATAACTGCATAGGACTATGTAAGACATAAGAGGAGCTGAATAACTGGGTCAAAAGTATTTTCCATAATGAGAGACCCTACAGCTCCAACACCCGGCTAGATGACATGGGGATGCGTTCTTGGAAAGCAGTCATGTACGTAAAAAAGTCATACATACAATTTCCCTTCGCGTAGTATCTTCAGACTTTGTCCATCCCTCGGACATGACGTTCATTTACTGCGTCGTATCTCACTCTGTATCCAAGCCTGAGACAGTTTCCTGGCTTCTACTGTCTTCCTCCCCAACTTAACGTTAAAGTCCCCTCTGTACTCATATCTGTGCTAGAAGTTTCCTACGCTCTACTTTTTTTTCCCTCTCCTTCCATAACTGAGTCAGTGGCCCTGTTTCTCTACATAAGCATGTCTGTTTTTTCCGTTCCCTAGCTTCCACTGAATCCTTCTCCTTCTAAGCCTAAACCGGCGTCTGTCTCCCTTTCTGTGCTCATGTCTGTCTCCTGACCTGCGCTTTCAGCGTAAATCTCCACAGTGGGCTCTCCCGCTGCAGCTGTGTTAGGGTCTATCAAATTTACAGGATCACTCCCACTACAGTATTTCCCATTTCTGAGGTTTCCGTCTAAGTCGAAGCTGAGAATGATGAGCGGCTTCTTCCACTTACTGCAGAGTGAGAGAAGTACCTCTGAAAACTTTTCTTAATCGTCGTCGGTCCCTTTATAGTAAAAGAGAATGTATGAATGGAAGAGAGTGACCAGTAAACTTATGAACGCTGACAACATGCAAAAATATAAGATATGACAGAAATAGTTCACGGGTTGGGTATCCCTGTGTGTAGAGCTCCCTACCCGTAAAGTAAAAATAGGTATCTTACACGCACACACACACACACACACACACACACACACACACAAACTTGTATGTACGTGTGTGTGTGTGTGTGTGTGTGTGTGTGTGTGTGTGTGTGTGTGTGTGTACATGCACCCTGAGCCACCCACGTACAACCCAGCGCCCACTCATGAGTGTAAGGAGCTGAATGGCCGGGTACCATCAGGCCAACGAGCCAGACACACCCGTGAGGACAGCGTAAAGGTCAATCAGGGTGGTAAATGAAGCACAATGGGCCGTGGTAACTCACTCCCTATCACCCTCACACCAGACACCAGCAGCAGGTGTGCAGGGGTCGGGTGTGTGGAGGTGACGCACTGCTTCACCATCAACACTTGAAGGGGTGGCACACCTCTTTCTTAAGAGGATCAATACTCCACACTTATACTTAAGTAGTGGCACAGTTTCTTCAATGTAAACCAACAGGTGCCGCACCGGGTATGAGCAGAGAGATCCCTGGACTTAACCGGCGAAGGTTGGATTACACGCCTGGCCGATCACCACTGATGGTTCAGATCTGGGCCTTGAAAATGTCATATCCTAAGAGCAGTCGTCCTGTACAACTGCTGGAGATTAAAGGTTCCTCCTTACCCAAGCTGGCGGCTGCTTCTGCATCAACAGATGTAATTGGGTTGATCAAGTACCAGCTTCAACAACAAACCCAAAGGCGTACCTTGCGCTGTGTGTGAGTCTGTGTATCTATCAACGCGATGCAAATGGCTTCCTCCTCGTCCACAGAGTCTCAAGCTATAGCCCGCCTCCACTTACACCAGTCTTATGAACCTGGAGACCCGTGATATATGCATTAGAAATCGTACCGTGTTTGGTATCGCCTGCCACACGACCCTACGCCACAAGGACCTTAGGTTTATGCCTTCATATCAACACGATCTTCACACTCAATATTCCGTAATTTTCATGCGTCTCTCTACTACGATACTGCTGATGTACAATCTCTCCTCTCACCGAAGTTAGAGATTTTACAACAGTGAAGCGATCAAACTTGCCAACCAGATTAACATCCTCACACACGACTATATCTTCTGTTACCGTAAACAGCAGCTACAAGCAAGTTGTCATCCTCAAGCAGGACAAATCACCATCTGCTGACCAACTGTTCACAAGAGCCAAACCAAAAGAGCGACCATCTGACGAGATGATCAACCATACCATGAGCTACTGGATCCTACAGAAGCCATACAACAGCCATACCTGAACTGCAATCTTAAAAGAGGAAGAAATAACATCATCTGTTCAGCAACTGAGCCAAATTTCTTTTTTTTTATTATCTTAGCTACTGTTAACATGCAACACACTCGGAGTGTCACTCTCTGCAGGACACAACACCATCTGTTAAGCTACCTTTCAGATCAGCCTCTCAACGACTGTCGCACCTTCCACGAGACGACATAACAGGCATCCGTCTCTAACTGACCTACGGCGGCGACCGATTCTTCAATCTTATAATCTTACCCTTCCCTCCCAGTTCTAATCACTTGAGCCATTTTTTTTGTTGCCAATTGTTTCTGCAGAGCCACCATGTCCGAGTGTATGTGTGTGTGGTGAAAGTTGTGTGTGTGTGTGTGTGTGTGTGTGTGTGTGTGTGTGTTGAGGAGCAGGTGTGCAGCAAGGTGGTGTGCGAGGGACTACATGCGTGGGCAGGGGCGAGGCGTGGGTTGGCTGGCAGTAGAGCCAGTGCCCCACAACACCTGCCCCTCGCCCGTCCATCCAATGATCGGGGGATCACGCCACCACCTCTCCAGCAGCTCCGTCCAATGACAGAAGGTATCTTAATACGATCTTCCACTGGCACGGCTCTATCACCGATACCTTAGCTGTCCACTTCTCAACCAGCCACTGCTACTCCCTCTAACTCATTTATACTATGACTTTCCACCCATATGGCCGTCATCTTAGTGTAAGACATCCATCTATAGCCTCTTACATTAACCTGCACCTCTACACATGACACCAGAATCATTATATACTTTACCTGATCCTACTTACTCACATCGTCATACCCATCTGCCATACCTGGATCCCCTTATACCTACCTGCAAGCCTCTAACACGCACTTGGACTCCCTTACACCCACCTGGATCACAGATAATCCTACCTGCGTCCCCGTTACGTATCCCTGGTCCACTCCCCAGGCTTCCATTCAAACCTATTTAGACCGTTTGAGCTAATGGGAATCATGGCTTTTACGCAGCTGAACACACCTCTATACCCCTCAACATCACTTGATCCCTCTTCACACCCATCTAAACCTACCTTTTATTCACAGGAAATGACCAAAAGCCTTTTATCATACCACTCGGAAAAAAATTCTTAAATTCAAAACAACAAATCTATATACATAGAGTGACTCGCTATGATTTTCTTACGTCCAGTTAGACCACTCTTCTGCTCACAGCAACTCCTCGACAGTCCCCTTACACTACCAAGTCTCTCTTGATCGCCAGAGAAAGTCACTATCTGGCCTGAATCATCTTCCTCCCATCTGGACCCATTTCTACGTGCAACACTCGTCCGCATCCACCTGGTCTTCGTCTGGAACCACATTATAACATGGCAACTCGCATGGACCCAATTACAAGCACCTGGACTCATATCTAGCCTTAAATATCCTTGCAAACACACTTTACAACTAGTCATACAAGCACAGTTACCCGTCAAGACCACCTTCCAGCCAAGTTTTATCCCCCTTAACTCCCCTGGAACCTCCTTACACAATTGTGGACTCACCTCATACCCACAGCAACTCTCTTCGATCTCCCCTCCACAAGCCTGGACCCATCTCAAACCCACAGCAACTCTCCTGGATCCTCTTTCACTAATCTGGACCCATCTCATACTTAAAGCAGCTCTCCTGGATTTTCTCCTGCAAGCCTGGACCCATCTCATACCTACAGTAACTCTACTAGGTCTTCTCTTACAAGCTTTGAACCCATCTCATATCCACAACAACTCTCCTGGATCTCCTTCCACAAGCCTAACCCCAAAACTCAACCTCAGCAACTCTGCCGAATCCTCTTCCACCATCCTGGACCTATTTCAAACTTGCAGTAACTCTTCTGGATCTTTCCTCACAAGCATGAACCTGTCTCATGTCTACAGCAACTCTCTTAGATCTTTCCTGACAAGCCTGGACCCATCTCATACCCACACCAACTCTCCTGGATCTTCCCTGGTGAATGAACGGTGAAGTCTTGGGATCTTCATCCCAGCAGTCCGAGCTGGGCCTAAAAAGCTGGAGTTGGTCGACCAAGCTGTTAAAAGTAGTTGTCCAGTGCACTCCTACACGTCTGTACTGTGCATCTCATGCTGTTTCTGATAGTAGCTGACAAGGTGTTGAAGAGTCTTGGACCCCGGGTGTTAAGGCGTTCTCACTTTTTATGCACACTACTGCAACTGTAAATTTCAGAGGTTGTGTTTTACAGTCTTCAATGCTTCTCGTGCCAGTAGGATGTTATTTCCGACTGTAAGCTGGGAGACATATCTTCTAGGATTTTCTAGATTCAATTCGTGAAAGAATTTTCGCCTTGAATAATATCATTAGTGTTTTCTCTATTGTCTTGAAGGTCCGCAGGATCCAGCCAGCCATCCTTCTGCATGAGGCAACCGTTGTTTTGTTGTGTTTCCCGAAGGTTTGACTGTTGATCAATACAACTCTAAGGTCTTTCATACTATTCCATATTATCTATCTGATTTATGACAGCGCTCATGTTTAACCGATATTCTCTACTGTTTTGGATTTCTTCATTTCTCCAAGCCAAAGGAATTGAAACTTATCAACAGTGAAAAACATGCTCTCAAGTTGCCCATCGATGCGATTTTCACACTTATTCTTGCATCATCTGCAAAGTGAACCATGTCTCGTGTTCACTTCGATGTCAAAATATAAGAATGAGGAACAAGAGGGATGCAAACACAGCTCCTTAGGTGACTGTGCTATTTACCGTACAGGCACCGGAGATAGCATGGTATACATCTACGTGCTGTGATCTGTTGGTTAAAATGTTGCATATCCATCTCCCAGATTATTCGGTTAGTCCCATCTTTCGCAGTAAATGTGCCATGACACCACTGTCACATTTTGTGAAAATGTGTTTGCAAAGACTATGTAAATCACGACAGCATTTTCTTTGTTTTCCAGTGCTTCCCCCTTTGTGGAGTGGGGCGATGCGTGTCAGTTTCAGACTCTTGGGAATGATGCCAGAATCAAGAATATATCTCCACAGGGCAGTCAATGCTAAACGTGTCTTGCACTGATTTATAAGACTGAGTTCCAAGAGTCCGGGTCTCGGGGTGAGCACAAGGGTAAGCACTGAATGGTCCTCGAGAAATAGTGTGTTGAGGTGTTGATACCTGACAGATGTACGCTTGAGGGATTGATTACACTTTAGGAAGAAGTCTGCTGGGTCAGTGTCTGTAACGTAGTTTCTGGTTCACTGAATAGCGATTCATACTGCCTTTTCAGAATCTCACTCAGCTCTTGGCCAGTCATGGGTAAAAATACCTTCGTCTGCTCTAACTGGGCTGGTGGAATTTGTGGTCCTGGATTTGCGTTTTACATACGAGAGAAACTATTTTGGGTTATTTGTTATTTCATTTGGTTTCTCTTCCTGTTTTTCCTGTGTCTCATATTACATTTTTAGTTTATGGTCTCAGTCCGATAATTCACTTCAAAAGTTTTTTCGTTTGCTATGTGCGCTGTGGCTTCTTTAATAAGTCTCTAATTCTTCTTCGCCTTTTGTATAAATGCTCGTCTTACTCGTTCTAACCTAGACCTTTTGTGCTTTCTTTTCGCATGTTGGAAGTATCAAAGCGGTCATGTCGTTTACACAATCCTCCTCTGTTCTGGCACTCAGCAGGATTACCCATTGTGTCGCAGACTCTGACTGATTACATTCTCCCAATCTACGAAATTTCTATCAAATTTGAAATGACTGAAAACGCCTCCACTGCTGCGTGCTTTCAGACGAGGAGGTTCAGCATCTAAATTTGATTTTACTTTGATTAGGTTGCGGTCAGAGAACAGCGTGTTTGAGATGATGATGTAACATATTAGGTCCATGTCTCATACCCACATTAACTCTCCTGGGTCTTCCCTCACAAGCGTGGACCCTTCTCATGTCCAAAGCAACTCTCTTAGATTTTCCATCACGAACCTGGATCCTTCTCATACCCACCAAAACTCAACACGGTCAGCTTGCACCCATATCAAACCCATGACAACTCGTTAAGTTTTATTTACAACTACTTCATACCCACAGTAACTTGCTTTGACCACCTAATCGCCCACAGTAACTCACAAGGATCAGCTTACGTTCACCTTATACCTACAACAACTCGCCCGGAGCCACTCACCACCAAGATATATCCAGAGCAACTTGCTTGGAACCTCCTCACAATCATCTCAACCCACTGATGTTCAAAGCAGCTCACCAAGACCTCTTTCCACCCATCTGGACCCATAGCAACTCGCTGGGACCTCCTTAAACCCACTTTATATTCACATCAACATGGCTGGGTATAAGGGTGAAAACTTCTACCCACGCACCTCTTACGACCTAAAGGAATGGGAGCAGGAGAGAGGATATTCTCCGTTCCTCTCTCCTCACTTGAATCCAACTTGTACCTACAGCTATTTCCAATAATTTCTCGAAACCTAAGTTGAATCCCCTTACAACCATAATAAATTCACTTCTACCCGCCTCACACTCGGATGGATCCGCCTTACAAGCTCTTAAACCCTCTCACTCTGCCCCGGCCGGCCTCCCACAAGCACTGATAACCTCGTGTGACCCTCTCTCACTGCCACTCACCTCGACGTTCCCCTCCAGGCATAGGCTGAACAGTGAGGATACTCACCACTGACTACAGGCTAAGCAGTGAGTGTCTGGCTCAACATCAAAGGCTGGCAACCCATCAGCAAAGAGGATGAGAGGAGAAAGGAACCTCGAACGAGGATGAATGTTCGAAAGTGATGGGTCAGTGGCAAGGACTGAGCAGCGATGGGACAGCAACGTGGACTGAGCGGTGATGCGTTAGAGACGTGGACTGAGCAGTGAAGGGTCAACAACTTAAAAGACTGAGCAGTGCAGACTCAGTAAGGTGGACTGAACTAAAAAGTTTAACGAGCGTGAGCTGTGCTTTGAAGCTGAGCACTGTAAGCGGAGTTAAACAACGCTGTGGACTAAGCACAATAGAGCAGGGAGGGCTGTATAAATACAACTGAGCATAGTAGACAATCATGGGTTGAGCAATGCTGAACAATACTGGCTGAGCAGGGAGGCGCTGAGCGACGCAGACTGAGCTGCGTGGGTTAAACTACACGAGTTGACCTGCGTAAGACGGACAGCTGGGTGGGCTCGATAGCGTGGGCTGAAGGACGTTCGCTGAGCAGGATGGGTAGCAGACCGTGGGCAGAGGAGCGTGGGCTTGGCTGATAGCGACAGCAGGACCATAAAACACCAATGAGGGCGCGGGGCACCCTGGCCGCCATGCCTGGCAGGCCAGCGAATATATTAGAAAGTTTACCATTAGGAAAAAACGGAATATATCACAGTCGTGCCGGAGCCCCTCGCTGACACTGTGACACGTCCCTCATACATCTGCTACACCTTGGTGCCTGTAGCCCTCATTGTCATCATACACCTGGTGTCTGTAGCCCTCAGTGTCATCATACACCTGGTGCCTGTAGCCCTCATTGTCATCATACACCTGGTGCCTGTAGCCCTCATTGTCATCATACACCTGGTGCCTGTAGCCCTCATTGTCATCATACACCTGGTGCCTGTAGCCCTCATTGTCATCATACACCTGGTGCATGTAGCCCTCATTGTCATCATACACCTGGTGCCTGTAGCCCTCATTGTCATCATACACCTGGTGCCTGTAGCCTTCATTGTCATCATACACCTTGTGCCTGTAGCCCTCATTGTCATCATACACCTGGTGCCTGTAGCCCTCATTGTCATCATACACCTGGTGCCTGTAGCCCTTATTGTCATCATACACCTTGTGCCTGTAGCCCTCAGTGTCATCATACACCTTGTGCCTGTAGCCCTCAGTGTCATCATACACCTGGTGCCTTTAGCACTTAATGTCATCATAACCGGTGTCTGTGGCCCTCAACGCTATCATCCATCTTCCATATCCGGTGTCTGCAGCCCTCAACGTCATCATTATAACCCAGTCACCATCCTCCTCATCCCTAATATTCCTTACACCATCTAACTCACTGTTATCTTCCTCGTTCTTCTCTCTCGTGTACACAGTGGACTGTAAGAACAGACGTCGGTATGTTCTCTCCCCTCCGTCCGTCCACATGACTGTCCCCCTGAAGGCCGGGCGGTCGCTCACGACTCCGCCAACCACCACCTGACCCTGGGGATCGTCAAGTGGTCCACGGGGGTCACCTGGTACTCTCGAGAGGCCGAGCAACACGCGGAGTGGCCTAGCACCTCCCCAAGCCACGAGAACTAGGACTTTGATCTGAAATGTCGCTTCTCGAGGGTGAGAACTGCCTAACCTACAATGAATGGCTGCTTCTGTCAATCTCCCGAGATGGGAACAACCTCAACTCCCAGCCAGGTCAAAGACTTTCAAACAGTCCTCCTCCTGTGGCGGGGATAAGCGTTTCACCCAAATGTGAAAACCTGTGTTGCCCTTGAGCAAGATCCCCAAAGCAATGTACACCTTCCTCAGAGAATCTTGCGCACCTCCTAAGGTACCTCTTCTTGGGAGAATGTACCTCATTCCACGATAAAGGTAAGTACCTCCCTCATCTACGACATGCGAACTCTCTTTCCAAAGTGGGAATTTTCAACTCGCAGACACAACATGAGAAGTTCCCGAGTCAAAGAAATCTTTCCAAGTAAAAATCAACCTTTCCCACCTGCCCAGGCCAACAATAACCTTACAACAATAGCAACAATAAACTACTTACCAAACTCACTTCTCCTCCTCCACAACATACAACCCGACAATAAAGCCTGAAAATACTGACTCGCCAGGGAGTAATTCCTCCTCGTTTCTAAAACTTCCTCCAAACCTGACACAGATGAAACCATCGGTCGGGCATCAAGACTCCACCAACACATACGCTCGCATACAACTGGGTGACCAAAAAAAAAAAAAAAAATCCTCCCACAGCGCTTCCTAACGCGTCATGTCCGCGACTCTACTCGCTGGTTGATAGTAAGACTATAATATAAAGGCGGTCCAATTTTTAGCGTGCGTCCCCTGGAGGGTCGCCTGGGCGTGTCATGGCCAGGAGTCAGGTGGTTCTGGTAGGCGACAGTGGCGGTGGCGTTGGTGGGCGGGGCAAAAACTGCGACAGGTGGGAGGGACCGACCCCCGCAACACGCCCATGCCTCCACGTCATCATCACATTGCCACCTTCTGCTCCGTAAACTTCAGAATTTCCAAACACTCAGTACAAACTGGACTTGAATTTTGCTTAATATGGACAGAGCAGCTGCGAACGTCGTGCCTCCATCCCTGGCTCTCGACGACTTGCCTCACCCCCGACGTACGTACATGCGATGATGTCGCAACAGGAAAACGTCTGGCGAAGTAGAGGGAAAAAATCATATAAAAAGGCTATGAATTATGAGCAATCAGGTGGGCGTTGAGACCTGCCGATTCCCACCACCCTGACGCAGCACTTAGGTCCACCTCCCAGGCGAGTCGGGTGTGGCAGCATCACAGCAGCGGCAGCGCGGCGGGTCCCCGTCAACCCGTCGGTGGACGGTTCGCTTGACGGGTTATTTGCCGATCACAGGTTGATTGTTGACGACGGCCAGGGTGCTGACCACACCGCCGCCAGGGTACAGCAGGAGCCGACCGGCCCAAACCACACCCTCGGGGCAGGGCGGACACACGCCCCCTTGTTCGCCCACGATCCTAACTAACACAGCGGGTAGCTCCCGCACCAGCATCATCAGCGCCACCTAGCTAGAGGGAATGTGTTGACACCTTCTACCTCGCTACTCTACAGGCTAGTACTACGCTACATAGTACGGCAACACCTGATTACCCCTCTGCTCTAGTATCTAGTACTACCCTACATAACATAGCGACACCTAACTCCACAGCTGATCTAGCATCTAGCACTACCCTACATAATATGGCGACACCTGACTTAACTATAAAAGGAAAACATCTAAGCTTTCATGTGATCGCTCCACCAGTACAGCTGTTGGGTGAGCACTCATGAGTAGCCTCCCGGTGTAGCGACGAGCCGGTGGACTGTGTCGGACGGCGGACGCCCACACAGGATACTCGAGAATGGCTGAAACAATGTCATTATATTATTCATTTCATCACCGTTTGCTGAAAGCAGGAACTTAAGTCACCTTCCAGTTAACTGCTTATTAACAAAAAAAATCCCACGTATGGCTTGCAGATTCATGTTTTGAACTTTCCACATCACTACGCCCCGCTCAGTATTTTTCACATCCTCCACATCGCCTCTGAAGTGGATGTATGACGGGGAGGAGGTGGAGGAGGAGGAGGAGGGGGAGGAGGTGGAGGAGGATGAGGAGGAGGAGGAGGAGGAGACACCAGTTCCCTCGCCCGATAACCCTTACCAAAGATCACTTTCTACACGTCTGGTTAAACTGCTACATGACACCCCAAAGCTACTCACCAGACATTGAGGGACGGGGTGTACACATGAGCAGTACCGCCAGCCTTCTGGCCCTGAGCTAATCGGAGAACAGATGAGCCAGCTGACCACTTTTGATCAAAATCTCACGTAATGTACCACAGGCAGTGATCAGGGACTCAGAGATACAAATACAGACAACATATACTAACATAATCAATAATTCTTTAAGCCTACGATCAATAGCCACGTCACCATCATAAAAACTGATCAAAAGTATCTACAGCGGTTTTACAGAGCAGCTGATCAAAAGGTAAGGTTCAGTATGTGGCGACGTGGTGTATACGCAAGACTTATCCCGTCATCATACCTTGGAAGAGGAGCTACGACATCTCTCATCTGACTCCCACAACAACTACAGGAAGATGGTGAACGCATGGAAGAGTTCCAGTAGTACGTATGATGTATGTCATGTGCCTACACTGGCTCGTCTCGATGCTACTATCCCTAGTGTCTACAGAAACGAGATATCCCAGCCTGTCTGTCGGATCAAAATCCATCACAACTTAGCATAACCAGTGGCCAGGGACGGTGTTCGGGAGGTAGTACATGGGAAAAACGGATATCAGACCAGCTGATGGTCTATGACCAGGTTTACTACTGTGAGGTAATAAAACAGTGAATAAATTTCCTAATATAAATGGACAAGGAGACAACAAATGATTAAGGAGTACCATGTAGTGTACGGAGATATACTGGAAAGGATATTCTAAAGGAAAGATGAATGTAAAACACGTCCTGATCTAATTGCAGTAGCCAGATATTTCGGGAAGGAAGTATTTCAGCCTCTAATATATAGAGAAATAAACAAATAAATGCAAAGTATAGTCATTTTGAACACGCTTTTCCTCTGGTAATCAATATCAATAAAGCGTTTGTTTCGCAGTAATTAAATTGTATTGATAATATTCACCTTGACATCTGGTGTTTGTATCAATGCTCTGTAACTCTACTGTCGACTGTCGAATAATAACTCCTGCCCACATCTGTACTACATCTCTTTAACTTCAAACATACATAAACTCAGACAGGGACAACCTGGTAGGCCGATGCATAAGTGTGGAACTGATGGCTTCACCAAGTAATTCTCCGGCCATCACCATGAACCAAATGCCTGGGTTACAGGCACAACCTGCACGGCAGACGTGTGGTGACGTGGTCGCTCCACCAGCCTAACTCGCCTCTCCACCACAGTGGCCACCACCTCTAATCAGCCCCCACACACAGGTGCATCAAGTCATGTATAGACCTCAGTCTTCAGTGATCTTTCCCTTGAATTAATCAACGATACGATGCGTCTGATTTTCATTTTGTGAAAAACTACATGAAATTAAGATTAAAAGTCTTGTACCTCACCTCTACTGCCTCAACCACCCGAGCCACACACCCATCACCTGTGGTGCTGGGAGTGTGTGATGGTTTGAGCTACACATTCGTGCCACACACCCTTCACCTGTGGTGCTGGTAGTGTGTGACAGTGTGCGCTATATACCAGTGCCACATACCCATCACTTGTGGCGCTGGTCGTGTATGATGGTGTGCGCTACACACCCGTGCCACACACCCATCACCTGTGGTGCTGGGAGTGTGTGATGGTGGGCGCTACAAACCCGTGCCACAAACCCATCACCTGTGGTGCTGGTAGTGTGTGATGGTGTGCGCTACATATCCGTGCCACACACCCAACACCTGTGGCGCTGTGAGTGTGTGATTGTGTGCGCTACACACCCATCACCTGTGGTGCTGGGAGTGTGTGATGGTGGGCGCTACAAACCCGTGCCACATACCCATCACTTGTGGCGCTGGTCGTGTATGATGGTGTGCGCTACACACCCGTGCCGTGCCACACACCCATCACCTGTAGTGCTGTGAGTGTATGATGGAGGGCTCTACACACCCGTGCCACATACCCATCATCTGTGGTGCTGGGAGTGTGTGATGGTGTGCGCTACATATCCGTGCCACACACCCAACACCTGTGGCGCTGTGAGTGTGATGGTGTGCGCTACACACCCATCACCTGTGGTTGCTGGTCGTGTGTGATGGTGAGCGCTATACACCCGTGCCACACACCCATCACCTGTAGTGTGTGATGTGCGCCAGGCACGCACCTCTGACTTTATTACTAGTTCCTCATATGTCTGGCCACCATCATCCGCTACAACTGGCGCACTCGGCGTTTACATCCTTAATCTGAAATCCTAAATATAAACCACAACATTCTAGGGTCTTCAATTCTGTAATTATGAACCTTTTTTTGCGTGTTAGTCAACGTCCAAACTGAAGAATTATAATCTTTTGATAAGTGGTTTATACTTTACCAGATGAGATCTAGTCTACAGAGATATCATATATCTGACTATGGCTCCTCCCATCTACGTACAGCGTTGAAGATACTGACTGGCTGGTTAACTGTAATCCATAACATTAACCACAACAGTAAACAACCTGGGCAAGAACAACACGCTTCGGTGTTTATCTACGAATTATCACTTTCGCCATAATTACTTTCTTGTTTTCCTTCGGGTCCACCGGCCACTGGCAGGAGTGACTAGCCATATGCTGGGTTACCTCGAGAGACGTGATCCTATTAACGCCTTCACTACGATGGTGCGACCCGAGTACAATGGTGCAACCTATGGGCACGACAGTGTGTTTCGACTGAGACGGTACAATCCTTGAGTACGGTGGTACAATCCTTGAGTACGGTGGTACAATCCTTGAGCACGGCGGTACAACCCTTTAGCACAGTGGTACAATCCTAGAGTACGGTGGTACAACCCTTGAGCACGGAGGTACAACCCTTTAGCACAGTGGTACAGTCCTTGAGTACGGTGGTACAACTCTTGAGCACAGTGGTACAACCCTTGATCACGGTGGTACAATCCTTGAGCACGATGGTGCAATCCTCGAGCACGAAGCTACAATCCTTGTGCACGAAGGTACAATCCTTCAGCACGGCGGTACAACTCTTGAGGAAGGTGGTGCAATCCTATAACACGGCGGTACAACCCTTGAGCACGGCGGTGCGACCCAGCCATTGCACCAATAGGTTGTATCGTTGTGTTCATGGATCGTACTGCTGTCTTTCAGCACTGTACCTTTAAGCTCATGGACTGTATCACGTACTGAAGCATCGCATCAGTGTGATCAAGGATTGTCTCTTTCAGCACAAGGATCACACCTTCGTGATCAAGCAACGTACCGTTGAGCTCAAGGATCATTCCTTGTCCCCAGGCATCGTACCGTTGTCATCAAGGACGTACCGTTAAACCCATGGATCGTCGTACCTCGTGCTCAAACATCATACCGGTGTGTGCAAGGATCGTACCGTCGTGCCCAAGGATTGTAACGTCGAGTCCAATTATCGTACCGCTGAGCTGCAGGGGTTCATTGAGCCGCAACGCCTCAGAGTGCACCTTGCAGGCCGTCGGTGAGGCAGGGACAGAAGGGGGGCGCGACATATCCTTCATTACTTGATACAAAGAAACATGTTTCAGGTTCAACGCTGTGAGGGAAACAAACGAAACTGGGGAAAGCGGAAGATGATCCACAGTGAGAGAGAAAGACTCTGTTGGCTATGGTCATTCTAAGGCTCAGCTCAGCATAATAGATCCAGCTGTATTGCTCCTACACAATGTGATGTAACGTAAGGAGAAACAGTATCGTTTAATAATAATCTTTTAAACGATTTATAAAACCATTTTATTTATATGTGATACAAATTCACTAGTCCCAATCATCAAGCCAACCGCTGACCAGATTCCTAAGTACCCATCAGGTCCAGTCCTGAGACATTCCCGTGTAAACGGTAACCAGCATCTTGTATCAGGCAGAGCCCAGCGTGTGGGCAACCCATCTCGGCCGTATGTAAATATCGTGACGGGTGAACGACAAATCAAGTTGCCGTGGTATTAAATTTCCATACCTGAATAATATGGTGTATTGGCTTGGCCCTCCCTCCCGTCCTGCACGGCTGAGGTGAAATGGCTCAGCCCTCCCTCCCTCCCTAGACGTCTGTGGTGTAGTGGCTCGGCCCTCCCTCCCGTGCCGGACGACAGTTACGTAGTGGCTCGGCCCTCCCTCCCTTCCTGGAGGACAGCATTGTGTTGGCTTAGCTCTTCCTTCCGTCCTGCACATCTGGTACGGTACCAGTAAACTTAACACACTGAGCTGTCGTCATTCACTTTACACATCCTGCCTTTACTGTCGTGAGTGAATAACATTATTTCCATTTTCTTTAAGATCTTACCACAGATAACATTGATGTATAAACAGCACTTTTACTAATCAGTGGTGTTATCAGACCAGGGGTTAATGAAACGCCTTCAGCTTCAAGACATTTTCTAAATTTGCAGTAAATAGTAGCTTTTTGGCTTAACGATAGAATCATTCTGCTAGTTTAAACTGTTGCTGCAATCAAGAATGACATCAACACTTATTTATAAGTTCCTTCCTAGCTAACTGGACGACTAGCAATTCCTGTTACTGATACAAGTCCATAGAATTTACATATTACGATTATCAACGAGAGCACAATACTATTCGCATTCCTTAAGAAATCTATTACATTTATCTGAAGTTCATCTCTCGCAGTTGGGTATGAGACCATATTTTCCTGCTGAGGTCCTGATCAATGAGGCTTCTTCAGACCATCAGCCTACGGTGCCTCAACCACCAGGATGAACAAGGACTCTTGTAGGTATTTGTCCAGCGAGTCTCTCAACCTGTCGAGTGGATGGTCCTTATCGTTTTCAGTACTTGAAGATACAGAGTTAGACAGTTCTGGGTCTCGAATGTTGACAATATCTTTTCTTACCTAAGTGAAACGATCTTTCGCTTTCTTGTAGAGTTATGCTACCGTTTTCTAATGCCTGGTCATACTAACACGTAATAAATGGGAACCATAGGCGTATTATCTCTCCTACGTGCGTTATTAACGCTAACGGAACCCTGGGAGTTTTCAGTCGTTCCCAGCACCTGTGAGCTAAGTTTGCACGTTTTCTACCTAGAGTGTTTCGTCCACCTTGAAGCGTGATGTTAACACAACAATATTCCTCAAGTCTGAAGAGTTCAAGTGTTTTGAGGAGTGTCAACAACGGCTTTGCCTCCCGCGTCCATAAAGTGCGCTACGTCTACGACGAATTGTTGATGACAAGGCAACAGTATACACTCGAAAAATATAAAGTGCGCACGTCTACGACGAATTGTTGATGACAAGGCAACAGTATACACTCGAAAAATAGACTACATTACCGTATACCTTACAGAAGACCTTCCCGCTTTAGGAAAAGGATAACAATGTGTTTACTCTGATATATACAAATATCTAACGTGATCTGAAGTGGTATTCAAATCCCAACACATCAAACCCTAAGAGCGACCTGAAGCTGTCCATCATGCGCTCAATATTGATATAAATTACGATAAAAAAGGAATTCAAATAATTCAATGTACTGAATCTTGTTCCTTCAAACTTCAAATAACTTCCTTACCGTCAACTAACATATCGCAAAGTTACAACAATGTGCTACACACAATAAGATTAAAACTAGGTACGATAGGTCATTAACTATAAGCTGTCTACTTCACTACGACACAACTGATACAATCTTAATTCTTCCCTATTTCTTCAACTCAGCGCAATGTTATCCAAGCAAACAAGCTTTCATCGGGATCCAGTGATTTCGTGCTGAGTAAACATACCGGCCACTTCTCCCTGGCTGGCGTCGCTACGAGTTTTAACTGCCTCTCACGTCGATAGTCCGCCCGGCCGGATCATCAGGAGAGCGTCAGACTCGACGCCTCCGCTCTTATCTACTTCACATGTCGGCCGAGGCCTCTTGAAAGTCGGCTGGAGGAGAAGTCCACGTCGGCGCCGTCGTCGTCCCCGTCTGCTACTCCCATGCCGACTTTCTCTGCTTATAACACGGACACCTTTGATGCTGGAGAGACGTACATACTTCCCCTCGAGGATGAGAGTTTAATCTCTCTTACAAAGACGCATTTCTCCTCCGCCATCAAGAAGCGTATTATGTATCTCAGGAGCAATAATACACCGCCAGCGAACGAGAAAAACAGGAATGTACCGAGGGTAAGTAACGTGAGGAATACAGCCTTTGTTTACCCTCTCCAACCCAGAGTTCTTCCCTCAGGAGCTGCAGCGTCTGTGCCTCCGCAGGTGATCGATCCACCAATCTGAGACTCGTTCGCAGGCACACAAAACAGCGAGCTACCTTCACTGACAAATATGAACTGAGTGCCCCCTCCCCTCCTCCCTCCTCCAAGTCATACCCACAGACATTCTTCTTGTGGAGACGTTGGCGTTGGAGAAGATGGCGGGTCAGGTTGTGAAGCAGACGATGGCGGTGGCGAAGGTATGCGAGGGAGATTGTGATGACGATACTGAAGATAGTGAGGCAAGTTGTGAAGATGACGATGGTGGTGGTTGAGAATATGGTGGAACATATGAAGGGGGTGATGGTGCTGGAGAAGATGGTCAGACAGGTAGCTTGAAGTGGTTGAAGGGTTTCAAGGGTCCTTCAGGGCCACACACATTATCAAAAGGTCTGATTATCATGTCAAAGTGAACTTACCCATGATTCAACCCGCTTAACAATCAATACGGCAAAAATGCAATCTACAACGACAGATTTCAGTTCCAAGACGTCACTTCTTGAAGAAAGTCTGTTAAAAACATCCCTCAAACCACCAAAGTCATATCAGTAAGTACAGTTCAAAACGACGCGACAAAGCAAGGGAGTTCGTTCTGAAACCCCAAGACCCCTTTTATGAGGCTTCTGCAGCTTCGAGGATGCATTCCACGAGGAAGTAGGGTAAGGTGTGCTCCCCCCAGGCGAGAGGGTCCTCGACAAGGTTATTCTTTCCGTTCGCTGACAATTCCACAGCCTCGAGGTGAGCATCAGCATTCACCGGGAACGCCAGGAAGGGAGTAACTCGTCATGATGAGCCCCAGAACGATTATCATCCTCTGTATCATGCAGACTTTACTTCTGATACACAAATGAGAAGTTTGTGTGACACCTTCTGTCATCCTCCACTCTTTTAGTTCCCGTGAAGCACACATGCATGAACCCAAGCAAACACGCAAGGCACCACCTTTGTAGAAATCCTCCCCCATACAGTGGGAAAATGCATACCTGGAGTAGGCTTCAGAGGTCTTCTATCCCCATAGCTCAGGCAGAGTCCAAGCTCCTGAGTTGGGTCGACTAAGCTTTTGGAAGCCGAGGCCCGCATGTCTACACTGCCACCACAGCTTGGCTGATCTAGTATACTTAGCCAGAGCAGTCTTAAATTTCTCGTCTGTACATTCTATAAAGTTTCTGATGTCCGCAGCCAGCGAGATGATTAGCACTGAGTCCCGGATGTTCAGTGTTTTCATTTTTTGTACTTATCGCACATTTTGGTCTGCAGGGTGATATGTGACAGAGTCTTCCACGCCTGTCGTGCCAACAGGGAAGTACTTTTGAGCGTAGGTCGGAAACTATATGCTTTTTCTGTCGTAATTTCTAGACTAAGCTAGGCTGTACGTACAATTGACAGTATGTCCTATCTGGAGAAGTTTGTGGCCAAAGATTTGAACACAAATTTAAACACTATGTCTTAGAATGTGAATAAACATATCCTTTTAGGGATAGACCTAAACAAACCTTGTAAGAAATGTCACAACACCTGATTGTTAATAATAAGATACCGAATATCCTAAGGCTGTATCCACCTTTTGCATCTAGTCGGTAAAACTTACGAAAGCCTCTGTATTGTATGTAATGAAGCTTATGCAATGAACCAATTTTGTAACAATTTATGCAATGAGTATCTGCCTACTGGGGGTCTGATATAGACATCTTGCGACCTCTGATACTCTTGCGCTCCCACTCATAGGATGAACATGGGGTGCACAATGAGGTTGCCTAGGATACCGGCACAAATCAATATGATCATCCAAGAGTAAATGATGATATGCCTCTCTCCTCTACACTACAGAGGGTGCTGCCTTATTGATTTCAGTCGTTCCCAATAGTTCAACTCCTTTACCGCGTCATGCACACACCCAGGACACGGATCATACAGATACCCAGGACACAGAGGCATGCACATACCCAGCACACGGGTCAGGAACATATCCAGGATATGGAAAACGCACAAGTCCACGACATGGTGTCATGTACACACACCTGGACACAAGGTCATGCACACCCAAGTGTTAGACACATCCCCTGAAAAATACACATTGGGTCAGGCACCTACCTAGGCACACGTGTGTGGACATGATAGCCTTACACGATCGAACTCTCCCGCCACAACAAAACGTTGGTATGTGTTTAATGACGCAAGTATTGATGTGGGTTCACATCTCGCGATCACGGAGGAAATGACTGTCACTATTCGACCCCATACCACATCCGTCCAGCATTTCCTTTTATGCTGCCCGTCTGAAACAGAGTTGCCAGTCTTGATGCACTTCCTGGCAAACCTACCCTTGGGTGTTACCAACTCCGTGGCTACATGATACGAGAAGAAACTGCCCCGGAAACACCTGTTAAGAAAAAACTTTGACAAAAATGTATCTCTTTATCTCAGGATTTCGTGCCATTAGAACTATTTGCGTGTCATCGACTATAAACTGAATTGGGGAAAAAGATGTCATTTCAATGTACGTCTCCCACTTGTTCATGTCTAGTGAACCAGCAGACGGCGAATCCACGGGCCAAATATCAGGGTCGAGCCTCCAGAGGGAGTCAGGTGGCATCCATAAGACCCTAAAAGCTGCCTCTCCACCGCTACTTGAGGGTTTCCTGAAGCTAATGGCCGCCAAGTACCCCCATAGCTGGAGCGGACGCCTCGAGGCTCAAGTGGAGGGCAGGTCACATATGACACAACATACGTACATCCGTGCACAATACATCCCCATGAACCACACAGTCACTAATTCATAGTCACACAGAGAGCTGGAACACCCTACAATTGTGGTGAACATTTACGAAACACAACCAAGAACACTTTACAGCGCCCGTATACATACAGCATAAAAGACACTGGTACCACCAGCACAGTATTTGCAAACACCGACCAAGTGCATCAGACCAGCCAGATTGCGGGGGTTGTGTGGGCCTGCGGGCTGCGGATTCCAACAGCTTGGTCGACACAACCTGACATCCTAGGTTCAACCTGGGCTGTGAGGTGAAGACTCTCGAAGACTTCACGTCGTACTCACCAGATTTATCATGACGAGAGAAATGAGTTGCGAACATATGGTTTCCCTGTGAGGTTTGTCTTGCTGTGTGGATGTACAGCCTGGGTAGGGAGGGATTGAGGGGAAAATAGACCCCACTCCCCCATTCTGCATCTTTTCAACTCCATCCTCCTCCCCTTTGATGTTCAGCTACGAGAATATCCCTTACATTTACGTTTTGATCTGCCTCAACGTCCAGAACTCAATCTGGAGACCAAGTCGCGTTAACGCCCTTCTGATCCATCAGCTTGCATGAGGCTGATATCTCGGAGGCCTGGATCTTCATTCACTTCAAGACGCCAGTCCAACACTTCCTTCAATTTCTTCTCTCGGTGGATCAAAAATATTTCTAATACTAAGAGGTAATAAGGAGGTCCGGTTTCGGGCGCTGGCTGACCGGTTTCGGGCGCTGGCTGACCGGTTTCGGGCGCTGGCTGACCGGTTTCGGGCCCTAATTATCTAAAATATTTTTCTGCTGTGATTATGGCACTAATACTTTTACTGACGTTTACTTTAATCTTCTATGGCTGTCAAGACAATGGGGCACCAGACTCTCCATGTGCAAAATAAGATATATATCAGCTCCACCCCAACTCCATGCGCTCCTGAGCACAGAAGATGGCTTTCAGTCCACAGCACAAATGGTGCACGTATTCCAAAATAAACTATAGTAATCCCTTCAGTCGCGTCCTCCTCTAAACCTCTAAACATACGTCCCAAATCTAGGAGGGTCACGAAATAGACTCCACTAATTACAACGTGTTTTAAACCGGTCCCCTCTGACCATGCCACTTGCATGTGTGAATCACAGGTCAAACTGGATCCCTCCGTTCCAGTCCAATAGCTTGTAAACAGCTCGAATTTCTGTTTTTAGTCTCTACTCAAGATGGCCACTTCAAAGACTCCACTAGTTTAGGAATGCCCTAACACACAGGGGGAGCCTCAACTAAGTCGGTTGTTTTACATGTAACCTGACTTTAACCGAGTTCCTAAGTCCAAGTCTGTCACTTCTTATGGATCCCAACTTCAAGTGGGGCCTCTCAGTCAGGTCCACAGGTCTGGCATCCCAACATGAGTGTGTTGACGTGACGTCCGGAACAATCTTATGCCTTCCTTGCCAAGAATGCTGGTATCACTTTCTGCCTCATTCAGAGTTGGTCAACCAACTAGACTCAATACCTTTTCCTTACATACACTGCACAGCCGTCAATATTTTTTCCTCACCTTCTGTCTTCAGACTTTTCCTCTTTTTGTCTTCCTCCAACATAGCCTATCTACTTTATTCTATTTTCGTTTAAGGTTTGGTATGCTTTAGAACTTGAAGTCCGTGTTTCGAATCCTTGCCATATACAAAAGGTTTTTCATCCTGAACTAGACCCCAGCAGTTCATTCCACCGGTTATATGAGGCATCTGAGCCCATTTCACTCCACTAGGTATATGCATTAAATAGGCCCATCAGTCCATTCCGTTGGCGGTATATACATACCTCCACTCCACTTGTTCGCACGTATCAACTGGTCATCATCTGCATGTGTCTAACAACCTTTACACAGGTATTTCTTTCCTAAGAACTTCGTTCTTCACTCCTACAGTATGTCCTTGGGAGGCACAGCCCATCTGATGACCATGAACGACTTGACATCAATCCAGGTTAGCTGGGCAATAGAGTACTGTCACCGTCTGATGCACTGGGCAACAACACTGCCTTTTCTCCACAACCCTCATCCCTATTATGGTCTAGCCACACACGTCAGACGGGCTGGAGATAAACATGCAGTCACTGTAAGGCTCACATTAAGTCCCTCCTCCATCACCATGTTCCCTTTAACCGCTGTCGTCGCCAGGAGTCTACTCTTATGTCCCTAGCATGTCAAGATGCCACGACCACTCTCCCAGTTCTCCTCCCTTCTTCCTATGCTCCTCTCCGTCCTCCTCAACAAAGACACCATCAGTATACATTCTGCGTACCTGTATTCCGTCCACACTCAAACATCATGACAGTTCTCCTCCCCTAGTTATCTTCTTTCCCCCGTTTACCTTCATTCTTCTAATACCTATCTCATCTAACCCCTTCTCTCCATCCTTGCTATTAGGTCCTGTCCTCTCCACACCATCAGTCTGCAAACGGAATGCGGGTGGGCCCTGAGAGCCGCCCCAGATCTTACCAAGGGTAGAGCCCAACACACATACGTCACACAGATAAGCTACCCCTCGCCTCACTGTGGTGGCAGATAATTGGGTAAAATAATGGCAACCAATTTCCGAGACCCGCTCTGTCGTAGGTTAGGGGACCAGACGGCAGGACCATCTTGTTGGGCGATACTGTGGACGATAGGGTATCATGAGGACGGTGGCAGGTAATGACCAGCACTGAAATTACTAGAGCACAGGTAGTACTACCTGCTAACACAGCGATGCCGGGAGGTGTGAGTGACGATACGGAAAGTTAAGTACACGGAGGAACCTGAGGCCGCGTGCCGTAGGATGGTGACACCTAAGAATAGAGAGTGGGTAGGAGTGAGGGCAGGCAACCCTGGCTATGGAAAAGAGGCAGCAAGGGAGAAAATGATGAAAAAGGACCGGTGAAATTGAGGCAAGGGGGACGATTTTTTCATTAATTCTAAGTGAAGCAAAATGGATGGAGGTGGGGGAGCAAGAGACACGGGTGATTCAGAACCTTGATGGAGCGACCCACGACGGGGACACGTACAGACACTGCTGGGGTTACCAGGGTACACTGAAGAGGGACGACGTAAGTTACCAACTAGGGTAATAATCGTCATGATATAAAACATAAAAATCACGATGGGAAAAGTTTATAAGGAAAAAGACGAAGAGACCAGAGGTCCCAGAAGTGGCTCAGAGTCGACTGCTGACGACGGGTACGACGATGAGATGACTTGACGGAGGACGACTTCGACGAAACCTGATGAATAAACACACAGATCACAACCTGTGGTCGCACCACCTGATGCTGTCAATAGTAAAGGAAATTCTTCTGCACCGAGATACAAATTCTGTTGTTTTTATAAAGGCGAATGTATATAACAATGTAGATAGATGTGGTACGATGGTTTTATATATTCATGAGCTAATCATTGGATCGACTGAAAAAATGTAGTAATGAAAAACTATTGATATCACACGTAAAGCTTTGTTTCGATATTTCTTAAATCCTTCCATTTCACCTTTAAAACACTCTTTCGAGGTACAACTGAAGGCATATCTTCCGTGGCTAAAAGAATAGAGATAATCTTAGCCTCTAAGTAATTTCTTAGGGACTGACAGTAAAATGGACACTGGAGGTAGGTGTGAGGGAGGGGATATACCAGGGAATGAAGGAGTGTGAGATGATAATGGGCGAACATGGGAGCCAGGACAAGACAGAAAGGCTTGAGGTGATGGGGTACAAGAAGCAAAATATATGCAGGAGGCATGAAGGCAACAACGACCTCCATAATACAAAAGAACAATATGAAAGGGGAAAAAGGAAAGCGAGTGAGCTCAGAAGTCTGGGGGAGTGAATGTTCAACAAGACATGGACGCTGTGGGGATTATTTGGTCAAATACACTCACAACCAAGGGGTCCACGTGGTGACCAAGACTTGGCACCCAGACTACGTGGTCTATGAAACATGGTAGCAAGGGGACCACGTGGTCAGAGAGACGTGGTACCTAAGGATACCATGTGGCTAAGTACCTAAACAGACGACGTGGACTATGAGGCTAGGTAGCCATGGAATCTACGTGATCAAGTAGAATTAGAAGCCAGACTACAAACAAGGTCAATGAGCTGGGGTAATCATAAGGTCACAACGAATTCAAACAGACACAGATAATTGGGCCCTTTCCAGACTACATGTGACAGGAGGAGAGATCAGGACTGCAAGTGAAAAAAAAACCCACATGACATGACATATAGAAAAATAAATACCTGTAAACTCAGTATCAACCCAGCAGCAAGTGTCAGTCATAAGCTCCCAGCGAATCATTGGTTAAGTCTGTTCTTAACCATGTCTTTAGAGTCGCTTTCATCTACTCTTGCTGTGAAATCACTATGTCAATAATCCTACTGAAGATTTCTTCTTGATATTCAATAAAAAAAAAACGATCAACATAGACGAATTATCTCCCTGACAACACCGGTGAAGGGTACATATCCAGGGTAGGTGGAGGCAAGCCCTAAGTGTGCAAGTGGGTACAATACGTCGACAACGGAGGGTGACAGGTGGGCGGGCCCGAGGGGGCTCAAGGATTGTAAAGTTTGTGGTCAAAGATTTGGACGCAAACTAAAACATTTTGTCTTAGAATGTGAAAAAAAATGGAGCCTTTTAGGGATAGATCTAAACAAACCCTGCAAAAAAAATGTCACAACACCTTATTGTTAATAACAAGATACCTGAAATTTTAAGTTTTGCATCTAGTCGGTAAAACTTACCATATGAAAATATGTAATGTATGCACTGAAATACGAATTGTAACATCTTATGTAATATCAACGCACTGGGGTCTGAGTAAGACCCTCTGTGACCCCTGTAATCCTTTAGCGCTACCGCTCACAGGATGAGCATGGGGCGTGCAATAAATTTGCCGGGGACACCAGCACAAATCAAATCACTCAATGATCTGTTAAGTCCTTAGTCCCGTCAAAGGAGGAGAGAGTTTTAGGATGCATGAAATACATGATACTGGCAATTACAGTACATGCATTATCAACTCATCAGTCGATGTAAAACATTTTCCCAGGAGTTTTTATCCATTATCACAGTAAAATCATTTTGATGTTAACCGTAAACAGCTACTAAAGTAGTGTCAAAGCTTTTGATAATGTCACATAACTGTACTAAGTCACCTCTTAATCTTCCCTATTCTAAGCTAATCTAGATTGATTCATTCAATCGCTTCTCACATAATTTGTTCTCCTGTCCCAAAGTCATCTTGGCTGTTCGCCTCTGCACTCTCTTCTTTTCTACGATGTAAGGCAACTAAAAGTGAACACAACATTCAAAGCGGGAAAACAGCAATGAATCGTAAAGAGTGACGATTAGTTCCGTCGACTTTACTTCGAATGCCCCGACCTACCTACCTTGGAAGCCTTGAATTTGGTTCTTTTCCACCGTTTTTACTTACTGGTTTGCAAGTTTCAGGTCATCGCATGTTAGCACACCTGTCGTTCTTTCTCATCCACGTTCAGTAGCTCATAAAAATTCATACTGTAGCTTGTCTTCTACTTTTTACTGCCGATGTGTATGATTCTCCACTTGTCGATATTAAAAATTCAAAGGCCACTTGTTCGTCTAATCTTTCGGATTGTCTAGGTCAGCTGGTATAGCTTTACTTCCCAGTCTAGCGTTGTCTGCGAATTTTGATAACTTAAAACGCAGCCTATCATCAATGTCTTTAACATTTATGGAAAAGAGAAGTGGTCCCAAGACTGATCCTTGCGGCACACCACTTGTCACGTCTAACCATTTTGAGGCTTCGGAGTTAATCTCATTGGTACTGTTTATAGCTTGTCAAGCGCCGAAGAACACTATCCATATGTGACTTTACTTTTCTTCGTATTCTCTGATGTGGAAGTTTATCAACTGACTAAAAGCTTTACCGTCATCATTTACCAGAAATCGAACAAACCTGTGTTGCTCCTCTCAATAATCTGCAATCTACACTGCAATGATGATTTCCAGGCGTTTGCTTCCCACAGTTTCAGTGCGTAGACTGGTCACTCGAGGACTGACAACTATGATACCTCCTCCTTCCTTCGAACAGCAATGCTGTGGACTTCTTTTCCTCTTCTCATCTTCCTCTCTTTATATAACCTTTCTACCTTTCATAGCTAGGTCCACAAACACCTGCCGAGTCCTGTATAATCAACGTTCTTTTATTCTTTTTTCCTTTAAGACCATATGGCCTTTGACTAGGGCATGTTTTTGCCCGTGCCATGTCGGTCACTATTATTGAAAAAAAGAAGATAAAAAAAATACGGAGGTCAAACTAATTAAACGATGATTTCCGGGCGGGGATTTTTTAACTTTTTCTGAACATCTGAGCTACACTGGCATACTTCATTTCCTGTGCAAACCTTGCCTCTAGTGAGCGAGTCGCTGAGGAGAACAGTCAAAGGCTTCTTTATCAGATGAAACATCTCAGAACCTGCCTGTTTACTCTCATTCCGTTTAATGCTGACTGTATATCCTAATCTTTTGTGTCAGTATGATGTAAAATATTCTCCTTAGCTAGAAATGAGACGAAACCGAGAAATCTGCCGTCTCTCTAATGGTAAATATTCATGACAAAAAAAAAAATCTGTCTTTTTCTATAATTAATGGACCAAATGGCGGGAAGATTTGGTAGCCAAGGGGTCTATGTGCTCAAACTCCTGATAGCCAAGGGGTGTACGTGCTCAAAGTTTTGGAAGCCTAGTTAATACCTAGTAAGACATATCAATCAAGGATACAACGTTCTCAAAATCTCGGCAGCCAAGAGATCTACGTAGTTAGAGAGCCAAAGGGACTAGAAGATCAATACAACTTGGCAGCCATGGAAGGAAGTGGACGACGAGACCTGGCAGCCAAGGAGACTGCGTGATCAGTGAGACATGTCAGCCAAATGCAACAGGGAAGCATTGGGCCATAAGGACAATGGCAATGGAGGAATTGGTCTCGGGAGGACAATGGCAATTGGGAGGCAACAGTCTAGGGTGGACAATGGCAACATAAAATGCATCGGTCCAGGGGGGGGATATGGCAGCAGGGAGGCACAGGTCCAGAGAGGCACCAGTCCAGGGAGGAGTATAGCAGCAGGGAGGCACCAGTCCAGGGAGGACAAGAACAAAGGCAGCAACTGGAAGAGAGCGTAGCCAAGGTCAAGGTCATTACGGAGATACCATCGACGGACACAGCCGCCGGCGGGAGGCGGCCCTCGGCTTCTGCATGTAGGGGTAGTGGGACCCCGACCCACACACGGGTGGGTGTGGAGGGTCCTACTCCAGCACGACCAGATAGGAAGGGTATGGGGTTCCTACTCCAGCAAAGGTGGGTCGTGGGCAGGGGTCCCTACTCCAACATGGATGGGTTAGGAGGAAGGGATACCTAGCCCACGATGGGTGGTACCTTCGTGCTCAAGTGTCTTACCTTCGTGCTCAAGTGTCTTACCTTCGTGTGCAAGTGTCGTACCTTCGTGCTCAAGTGTCTTACCTTCGTGCTCAAGTGTCTTACCTTCGTGCTCAAGTGTCTTACCTTCGTGTGCAAGTGTCGTACCTTCGTGCTCAAGGGTCGTAACTTCGTGCTCAAGGGTCGTATCTTCGTGCTCAAGGGTCGTATCTTCGTGCTCAAGGGTCGTATCTTCGTGCTCAAGGGTCGTACCTTCGTGCTCAAGGGTCGTAACTTCGTGCTCAAGGGTCGTAACTTCGAGCTCAAGGGTCTTACCTTCGTGCTCAAGTGTCTTACCTTCGTGTGCAAGTGTCGTACCTTCGTGCTCAAGTGTCTTACCTTCGTGCTCAAGTGTCTTACCTTCGTGCTCAAGTGTCTTACCTTCGTGCTCAAGTGTCTTACCTTCGTGCTCAAGTGTCTTACCTTCGTGCTCAAGGGTCGTAACTTCGAGCTCAAGGGTCGTAACTTCGTGCTCAAGGGTCTTACCTTCGTGCTCAAGTGTCTTACCTTCGTGCTCAAGTGTCTTACCTTCGTGCTCAAGGGTCGTACCTTCGTGCTCAAGGGTCGTATCTTCGTGCTCAAGGGTCGTAACTTCGTGCTCAAGGGTCGTAACTTCGAGCTCAAGGGTCGTAACTTCGAGCTCAAGGGTCGTAACTTCGTGCTCAAGGGTCGTATCTTCGTGCTCAAGGGTCGTATCTTCGTGCTCAAGGGTCGTAACTTCGTGCTCAAGGGTCGTAACTTCGAGCTCAAGGGTCTTACCTTCGTGCTCAAGTGTCTTACCTTCGTGTGCAAGTGTCGTACCTTCGTGCTCAAGTGTCTTACCTTCGTGTGCAAGTGTCGTACCTTCGTGCTCAAGGGTCGTAACTTCGAGCTCAAGGGTCTTACCTTCGTGCTCAAGGGTCGTAACTTCGTGCTCAAGGGTCGTACCTTCGTGCTCAAGTGTCTTACCTTCGTGCTCAAGGGTCGTACCTTCGTGCTCAAGTGTCTTACCTTCGTGCTCAAGTGTCTTACCTTCGTGCTCAAGGGTCGTATCTTCGTGCTCAAGGGTCTTACCTTCGTGCTCAAGGGTCGTAACTTCGAGCTCAAGGGTCTTACCTTCGTGCTCAAGGGTCGTATCTTCGTGCTCAAGGGTCGTATCTTCGTGCTCAAGGGTCGTAACTTCGTGCTCAAGGGTCTTACCTTCGTGTGCAAGTGTCGTACCTTCGTGCTCAAGGGTCGTATCTTCGTGCTCAAGGGTCGTATCTTCGTGCTCAAGGGTCGTACCTTCGTGCTCAAGTGTCTTACCTTCGTGTGCAAGTGTCGTACCTTCGTGCTCAAGGGTCTTAACTTCGAGCTCAAGGGTCGTAACTTCGTGCTCAAGGGTCGTATCTTCGTGCTCAAGGGTCGTACCTTCGTGCTCAAGTGTCTTACCTTCGTGCTCAAGGGTCGTAACTTCGAGCTCAAGGGTCGTAACTTCGAGCTCAAGGGTCGTAACTTCGTGCTCAAGGGTCGTAACTTCGAGCTCAAGGGTCTTACCTTCGTGCTCAAGGGTCGTAACTTCGTGCTCAAGGGTCGTAACTTCGAGCTCAAGGGTCGTAACTTCGTGCTCAAGGGTCGTAACTTCGTGCTCAAGGGTCGTAACTTCGAGCTCAAGGGTCGTAACTTCGAGCTCAAGGGTCGTAACTTCGTGCTCAAGGGTCGTAACTTCGTGCTCAAGGGTCGTAACTTCGAGCTCAAGGGTCGTAACTTCGTGCTCAAGGGTCGTAACTTCGTGCTCAAGGGTCGTACCTTCGTGCTCAAGGGTCGTATCTTCGTGCTCAAGGGTCGTAACTTCGAGCTCAAGGGTCGTAACTTCGAGCTCAAGGGTCGTAACTTCGTGCTCAAGGGTCGTACCTTCGTGCTCAAGGGTCGTAACTTCGAGCTCAAGGGTCGTAACTTCGTGCTCAAGGGTCGTACTTCGTGCTCAAGGGTCGTAACTTCGAGCTCAAGGGTCTTACCTTCGTGCTCAAGTGTCTTACCTTCGTGCTCAAGTGTCGTACCTTCGTGCTCAAGGGTCGTACCTTCGTGCTCAAGTGTCTTACCTTCGTGCTCAAGGGTCGTATCTTCGTGCTCAAGGGTCGTAACTTCGAGCTCAAGGGTCGTAACTTCGTGCTCAAGGGTCTTACCTTCGTGCTCAAGGGTCGTACCTTCGTGCTCAAGGGTCGTACCTTCGTGCTCAAGGGTCGTAACTTCGAGCTCAAGGGTCGTAACTTCGTGCTCAAGGGTCTTACCTTCGTGCTCAAGGGTCGTAACTTCGAGCTCAAGGGTCGTAACTTCGTGCTCAAGGGTCGTACCTTCGTGCTCAAGGGTCGTACCTTCGTGCTCAAGGGTCGTAACTTCGAGCTCAAGGGTCGTAACTTCGTGCTCAAGGGTCGTAACTTCGAGCTCAAGGGTCGTAACTTCGTGCTCAAGGGTCGTACTTCGTGCTCAAGTGTCTTACCTTCGTGCTCAAGTGTCGTACCTTCGTGCTCAAGTGTCTTACCTTCGTGTGCAAGTGTCGTACCTTCGTGCTCAAGGGTCGTAACTTCGAGCTCAAGGGTCGTAACTTCGTGCTCAAGGGTCGTAACTTCGAGCTCAAGGGTCTTACCTTCGTGCTCAAGTGTCTTACCTTCGTGCTCAAGGGTCGTACCTTCGTGCTCAAGGGTCGTATCTTCGTGCTCAAGGGTCGTAACTTCGTGCTCAAGGGTCGTAACTTCGAGCTCAAGGGTCGTAACTTCGAGCTCAAGGGTCGTAACTTCGTGCTCAAGGGTCGTATCTTCGTGCTCAAGGGTCGTATCTTCGTGCTCAAGGGTCTTACCTTCGTGCTCAAGGGTCGTAACTTCGAGCTCAAGGGTCGTAACTTCGTGCTCAAGGGTCGTACCTTCGTGCTCAAGTGTCGTACCTTCGTGCTCAAGTGTCGTACCTTCGTGCTCAAGGGTCGTAACTTCGAGCTCAAGGGTCTTACCTTCGTGCTCAAGGGTCGTACCTTCGTGCTCAAGGGTCGTAACTTCGAGCTCAAGGGTCTTACCTTCGTGCTCAAGGGTCGTACCTTCGTGCTCAAGTGTCTTACCTTCGTGTGCAAGTGTCGTACCTTCGTGCTCAAGGGTCTTACCTTCGTGCTCAAGGGTCGTACCTTCGTGCTCAAGTGTCTTACCTTCGTGCTCAAGGGTCGTATCTTCGTGCTCAAGGGTCGTACCTTCGTGCTCAAGTGTCGTACCTTCGTGCTCAAGTGCCGTACCTTCGTGCTCAAGGGTCGTATCTTCGTGGTCAAGGGTCGTATCTTCGTGCTAAAGTGTCGTATCTTCGAGCTCAAGGGTCGTAACTTCGTGCTCAAGGGTCGCATCGTCGTGCCCTTGAGACAAACCACATGAACCTAATTTACAAATGACTACAACTTAAAACATTCACACAGCTCATCAAAGATGCTCACTGAGAACGTCTTAAAAAAAAAAGAAGAAATCTCTTCTCATAAAGCCATTAAGGGAGCGTTGCACTTCCGCAGATGCACGAACACTTACACACAGAAGCCCCACATTATCGACCCCGGTGCACACACCTGGGTCAGCTCTGGGGCGGAGCACTAGCGGGGGTCGTAGGTTCCGAAAGACGTTACCGTGAGGGAGTGACGAGCAACAAGGCGAAATTCATTTTACAGACCTTTCCAAGTCTGCAGGCAATTTTAGGCAAGTTAGGATCCATGAGTGTGCCACTAGAGAGGAGAACTGGGGAAGTGGGAGCCTATAACCACGACGTTAAGTGCTATAAATATGGGAAAATGCCTCCCCAGCGGCTCATGAAGAAGACCAGCTCTCGTATTGTGGGTTATCTTATTAACTCCTTTATATGACGATCACTGTATATATACGTTCCTCAGACGCTACTTGATCATTGTGTGTACATACGTTCCTCAGACGCTACGTGATCATTGTATGTACATACGTTCCTCAGACGCTACCTAATCATTGTATGTACATACGTTCCTCAGACGCTACTTGATCACTGTATATACATATATACGTTCCTCAGACGCTACTTGATCATTGTATGTACATACGTTCCTCAGACGCTACTTGATCATTGTATGTACATACGTTCCTCAGACGCTACTTGATCACTGTATATACATACATACGTTCCTCAGACGCTACTTGATCACTGTATATACATACATACGTTCCTTAGACGCTACTTGATCACTGTATATACATACGTTCCTCAGACGCTACTTGATCACTGTATATACATACATACGTTCCTTAGACGCTACTTGATCACTGTATATACATACGTTCCTCAGACGCTACTTGATCACTGTATATACATACGTTCCTCAGACGCTACTTGCAGAGGAATGTACTGTTTTTTCTCAAACTTGTTCCAGAAGCGATCGATGTGCTGCAGCGGCCCAGGATGGCGGCCCTGGGATATTGGACAAGGGAAAGCGGTCAAGGGACGGTGGGCTAGGGATGGTGGACAAGGAATGGTGGTCAAGGGACAATGTCCAAGGATGGTGGTACTGGGATGTCGGTACATGGACGGTGGTCCAGGGAAGGTGGTCCAAGAAGGGTAAGGAAGGGTGTTCCTGGGATAGGGTTCCAGGGATGAAGGCCACGGACGGCGGCCTAGGGATAGCAGTCCCTGGACGGTGGTCCAAGGATGGCTAATAACTGGCCAGGAGTAAGACAGTAGTAACCTTATTCGCCTGTCATAGCTCTCACTCATGATGAGTGTTGTTATAAACTATACACGCCCTCATCACCTACACCCTCATCTTAGGCTACACACTCACTCTTGGTTTATCCTCATCACCCTCACCTTCGGTAGTTCACCTACATTCTCACCCTTGACTGTTCCTTTGCACCGTTCTCTGGAATATGCCATTCAGTTCTGTTCACCATACTTGATCAACGGTAAAGAAAAACATGAACGAATTCAAAGATGACCAACCAAATTAATCCTTTCACTCAGCAATAAGCCTTAAAGATGATATAGCGTAAACTCCAAGGACAGCTGATAAAAATTTTCAAAATACGAGATACTTTCGATATATCATGTGAATATTTCTTCACCTCAGAGACTCAGTGACGGGAAAGAATGATAAGAAGAGAAAAGGAAGATATAATACCAATGAAGGCAGAAGTGTTTTCACATATAGGGTGGTGGAGCACTGGAATCTACTACCTCTCGAAGCAGTACATGCAAAAACTATGAAATACCTTCAAATCACAATAGAAAAATACTTTAATTTTTTTTTGTCAGTATGAAAACCAATTTTTTTTTCTAAACCAGCCGCATAGCAGATGCCTTCCAACTGATGGGGATTTTTTTCCAGTCCACATTTTCCTATGCGATTTTCATGACAGCATCTTTCTACATCATGGTAATATTTCCCTGTTTTTTCCCTGCCGGCGGTTGAACCGGAGGGAGAGGTAGGTGGGGAGGGTGCCTTCTTCTTTACTATCCTGTTTCTCCTTTTTTTTTTTTTTGAACAGATAACCTCTTCATGAGACGTCTGTCCTTCCCTTGTGCTTATCCTACCGTGTTGCACTTTACCCTCATCCCTGGGTTCCCTCTTCTTCAACCTCATCTTGGGGAGCTCATTTACTAATCTCACGTCTGGCTGCTCCTCCACATCCTGAAGTATTCCCTTACATCTACAATGTTTGGGATGCAGCATCCTTGTTCCCTACCACCTCCACTCCCTCGTTCTCCAGAAACTACTCGACCTTCTTTTGACCAATTATCTATCTATTCCTTTATGATCTTAAGTTTTCCCGCCATCATTTCCTTCACAATTATCTGATGGCTTGTGCTCACTCGTGATCAACGAATTCTTAGACTAAACGATGGTATTCTTTCCTCATTATTCCACGTCTTGCTATGTTCCAACATTCCCTTGGGGACACTCCCTTGTCCAGCTTCCTAAGTACCGTCTACCACAACAAACATCCCCAGTTCCCGTTTCCTGCACCTTGTTTTCCTCCGGCCACTGGCGTGAGGCTGACGTCACGAGGGTAAACAAAGGAAGCGCTCACGTGTCGGTCCCCCAGCCCAGCCAAGCCCCGCATGGCGGCGCCACCACCAGCCCGGCGCACACACTCACACACACACTGCATGAGTTCATTGATTAATCTATCACAGCCTCGTCCAGAGCCAAGGTCAGCGAGACATGAATGGATTTATCTTGCCATAAAGGGAACTGATTATAATTCAGACAATTCATTACAACAGATCCAGCATTTCCAGATATCGCTCATTACAGTTTATGTGACATGGGAGCTCATGGTAACCTTCTGAAGCGGTGTGGACATGACAAAATGCAAACACTTACGGAACTTATAATAAGGTCTTCTTGCCCACACACAAGATACTGACAGCTCTGTCATCTATCAGGATGTGAAGCTGTGGAGCTGGTAATGATCAATTAGCGAGATACAATGATTACCCAATATTTCCTACTTGAAAATAATGACACGGTTTCGATAATTAACTTCCTGTACATAATACAGTCAGCCCCTCTGACCAGCTAACACAGCCTTCCGTTTTCTTACCTGCTATAATGTCTCAGAAAACGAGGCCGCTCTAGTTTCATGGGCTAACATGTGTGAAAAAGTCGTAATTCGTTACTGTGGAGGGATTTCACCAATGGTAATATATTTCGCGTAATCTTTAACTCATTACCGGTATCTGATCCAACGAATGGAAACTATGAACCTAATGCAACAAATGTCACCTCTTTCCCCCTTCTAATTGTAAAATTTAACAGATTAAAATCAAATTCAATTTAATGCTTTCGCCACACAGGTGTTTCCAATCAGTTCAGTTCCTTGAAATGCAGGTTGTAATAAGCCGAGCAAGGACAGACAGCGGGCACGGATGAAATATCAATGTCGGATTTCTGTGTCGCTCTGCAAAAACCGCTCACAAAAAGTTGTACAGGAGACACCCTTGCGGCTCCGCGAAGAGGAACAAAGCCCTTATGACCTGCTCTCGTCTGGTCATGGAGAAAGACAAGGCGAAGTACGAACGAGAGGGGAACTGGCAGGGGAAAGGGTATGAGAGAGAGAGAGAGAGAGAGAGAGAGAGAGAGAGAGAGAGAGAGAGAGAGAGAGAGAGAGAGAGAGAGAGAGAGAGAGAGAGAGTAACATCTTAAGCATATTCTGAAACTGAACTGAAACTAAAGCGTTAACTTCAAATCTAACATCAATTTCAAACAGGGGAACTTCCTGCTCCAGGTTATCATTTGTGGCATTAAGACCTCCATCCTCAGTAACCCTGTGACCCTGGCAGGAGAGGATATCCACAAGCTGAGCCAACAGCCGCCAGGCTCTATACACAGAGCGCATCACGCCAGAGACATCGTCGAGGAATACTACACATAGTGTTTACATTATTATATACCATACAGTGCTTCTTGCTAACGCTTCACACTTGCCTTCATCAGTTACTGCAGTACATCAGGCGGCAGGTGGTAACAGACCCAGGCCACTGCAGTCCTGCAGCTTTCACCGTACAGAGCGATGTTCTTGTGTCTACCAACCTACGCGGGCGACACGAACATCATACAGGTAGGGAGACAGTATGCCACCTTGACCGATCCTATTACACTACTTCACCATTCCCCGAGGAAACCGGAAAACAGTTTGTTAAAGTCTGGAGAAGTTTTCAATACTTCACCGATCAAATGGCTTCTTTGCGTCTTCGATCAAGGCAAAGAAAGGAACTGGAGCTCAACTACTGCCTAAGTTTAAGAATCTTTCAAGACTACAGTACACAGTCCTATGACCGTGCAAGCGAAAGAGTATGTAAAAGGTTGGGATTCTGATAACACTTCAGAGTGCTTTTTGGAATGATCTGGTAGACAATGAATGCATTTATTAATATTCTCAATATACAGGCAAGACTTGTTTATAACATACGTGAATGTAAGCCTCTGAAGGTGCTCGAGCATAAATAAACAACAATAATAACACGTAATTCTACCTCAACAACATCATTATTGCACATCACAATGAATCACTTACGTTCCGTTCACAATCGGGCATCTGTGAGAATTTCATATCGTGCAGGATATACCATCGCATCTACCTATAATTACCCAATGTCCAATTTCTGCGAAACAGTCCTGGTGTTATCCAGGACCCACCTAAAGGCTCCTGCAGCCCAAGGTTGCGCTACTTCCACTAGTAAGGAAAGTGCGGACTCCTTTGGAGTGAGAAGTTCATTGATTTGGCCACATCAAAGGTGACTTTTCACTCGCGGTGTAACCTCGAGAAGATCTGATTTGGGCCGGTAACCCCGGCAAAATTTATTGTACACCCCATGCTCATCCTGCGAGCGGTAGCGCAAAAAGATTACAGGGGTCACAAAGGGTCTCAGTCAGACCCCAGTGGCTTGATATTACATAAAATGTTACAATTCGTATCTCAGTACATACATTAAATAGTTTCATATGGTAGGTTTTACCGACTAGTTGCAAAAAGTGGATACAAACTTAGAATTTCAGGTATATTGTTATCAACAATACGTGTAGTGACATTTCTTGCAGGATTGATTTAGATATATCCCTAAGAGGTTCTATTTTTTCGCATTCTAAGACCTAGTGTTCTAGTTTGCGTCCAAATCTTTGGCCACAAACTTTATAGTTCACACGGTTAACATCTCCAGTTAGGCCAAAGAGCCAATAATACCCACAGCCTAGCCTTAATCTAGCAGTTACAAAACCATGTATTCTGCTGATATCACTTTCTCCATACACATGTTTTACTTTAGTAGGCGGAGTCCGGTAGCACCTGAACAGGTGGTATGTACAGTGAGACGATGGAGCAGTGTGGCAGTTGGACCTCACTCTAAAATCTGGGGGTTAGACTCCGGCCACCGAGATCCACGCCACATGAATATCACAACAATGAGCAGCAGGAAGCTCTATTATGCTGGGCCAACTTCCATCGGCGGGTGTCAGGAGCGACCTAGTGTTGTGAGGACCTCGAGTGAAGGATCTGCACTGTTTATATCATCACACCGTCATTACAAGACCACTCCTGCATGCATGGCACAACTCATGCTGGTGATGTATGTACAACACGTCACCAGAGACTGAGTACTGAACATCTGTGACGTGTTCACAACACCCGACATACCTGCGACGTAATATCCTGAGTACCTTAATGTACATAATATAACAACTGATAACTACTCAACTACCTGCAGAGTAACAACAGCACCTGCCCCCCTATCGCCCCGAGATACACGACCTCCATAAATCACCAGCACTGGATTATACATCCCGCGACACCACAGGAGCCTTTTACCCACAGGCCCACACTCAGCAGAACGGCGGCGTCATCACAAGCCTGGGGATTAGCATCCAAGTTCCACCACAAGAGTCAAGTCATCATTCGTCACAGCTTCTTGGAAGGTGCCGTGTTGCCTGGGTGGTCCGGTCGGGCACCAGAGGCAGTCATCATCAACAGGAGACATTACGTTCTGTCACTGCAACTCACTTTTTCCCCCCCATCGTATCCGGCCACGGGCGTCCCATTAGCAATCCCTATATACCTTCAGGTCAGGCAGGTTCTGGGAACACAACGTTCCATCTCCCAGATTCTGAGGTCCATCTCCCAGATTTTGAGGTCCTACTTTCACGACATATCATTTCCATGACCGAAACAAATCTATGTATCGGGACGGAGTGGACATCAGACCACGTGACTTCAAGAGATGTCATTCAAAATAGGCTACACGAAGCCACCGATGCCTAAGCCCAGCGTACCGCGATGGGAACATTATCAGCGAACATTTCTAGAGACGAAATGTAGAGAAAAAGAAACATCGTTGTTTTACAGCCTGGGTCCCACCTAAGGGTATAATCAGTGAGCAGGTAGGCAGGACGTCAACCTTGGAACACTGGCCGCCACTTGTAATCCAGCCTTGTGCTGGCCTGGGGTGGTGGGACTGGATGGCCGCCTGGGGTGTTTAGTGGCTTACGCTCGGCCCCGTCATGCTGACCACAGCAGCTGGATGGCTACTCCTCCCGTGAGGAAAAAATGCCATAACTTGGCCACTGTACTACCAGAGTCACACTTACCAATGACCAACGTGTAATCATTTCATTCCAGCGGTGCCAATCTGGTGCACCATCCCCATTATTCTCTGCCGCAAGACGACATACTGGGTCACACACGGTAGTTATGTCGCGATTCATAACAGAACAGACACTATCCCCTCAATGTGGCAGTACACTGATAATACCTACATTTTATTACACAGAAATGAGAATTCCTTTTACCTCAAATTATCCTTATTATTATTATTATCATTATATTGTTTTCTTCAGCTGCTGTGTGCAGATGTCACGGCTCTGGTGGCAGAGACCAAAAAGAGGCTTCATAAGCTAGTGAGAGAGTTTGCAATTGTCTGCGTAAAAGGAGAATGCGAGTGCGAATGTGAACAAATGTAGGGTAATGGGGTGCAGCAGGGGCATGAGACTGGACGATCTGAATGTAAGTTTAAATGAAGAGGGACGTGTGGGAAGTCGGGTGTCTTTGATACATGGGAGTGGACATGGCAGCGGAGGGAACCATTAAAAGATGTTGTGAATCACAAGGTGGGAGAGAGGGCCAAGGTCCTGGATGCACTGAGAAGTGTGTTGATGCAGAGGTCAACGTCTGTTCGTCCTGAGAGTGTTGTATGACTGTAAATACTGGGTCATGACTCCAAATGAACATGTGGATATGTTGGAAATCATACGCAAAAGAAACATGTGGTGTGAGGCGGGTTGATCGTGTAAGAGATGACAGGTTAAGAGGGAGCTGTGGTGGTAAATGCAGCCTAACTGACAAAGCCGACCAGGGTTTGCTCATATGGTTCGGACACATGAAGAGCATTGGAGACGAAAGCTCGACTCAGAGGATTTGTCACACCGAAGTCGAGAGAAGAAAGGGGAGTGACCAGGGAGATGATGGAAGGGTGGATTGAAGGAGGTTCTGGAGCATCAAGTTCTGAAAACATTCATGAGGGTGAGAGGAGTGCATGGGATAGAATGAACAGGATCAATTTGATATAAGAGGGAAGACGTACTGTAAGTGGGTTGAACCAAGGCGTACGACGCAGTCAAGGTAAACCATGGAAAAGTCTATAATGCTTGATGGAGAGATGTTTAGCCTAAGAGCACTTTCCTCTCAGGACACTATATCATATCAGGACAAACTTTAATGCTACTCAGAGGGAGGGTACAGACTGACGCTGCAAATCACAACCAGAAACTACCCTACTGACAAACTCAGTCAGCTGAGCAAGTCCACATAGTACGATCAGTAAGCAAAACAATTTAATATGATAAAACATAACGAGGTTTCCTAACAACACAACAATTCTTCTTATCGCAATTTTGTGAAAATAATCAACATACGAAAATCCCGAGAGCTGTGGGGGATAGAGGACCTCCGAAACTTTCGTAAAGTGTCACGAAACCTAGTTCGTGTGGACACGCTAAAGTAACGACTCTCATCCTGGCAGATGAAGTTACACATGCCAGACCTGGTGAATACCTGATCAGTGTAACCAATACACAATATGACAGAGGTGGAAAGACATGTGGAAGAGATGGGTTCTACCTTGAAGACTTTGGCATCAGTATTGATGAACTACTACAACGATGCGATGGAAATATTAGCTATCAAGAACGAACTTCCACGATTGGTCTCCGCCCTCATCTGTTCACCGCCAAATGTAAAACCACAGGAACTTATAGAATAATGAGAAATATAAAATCCTAACTCGATATAACCTTGGTAACCCAAGTCCTAACATCAAATTCATAGATTTATAACCGCCATACATCAAGTGGATATAGCCACGAAACAACACACCCGGGATGACTATCTTAAGAGTCAGCAGACTGCATAACCAACTAGAGAAAATAATGACTGACTTTCACTTTTACAAACATTGCAGAATTAGTGTGTGGGAATGATCACACTGCACACAGATCATACTATAACAAAAATACAAATAAGTATGGCTACTTAACCAGTACAGCACAACACACGCTGCAGTGGAGATGAACACAAGATCTACCTCATCCTTAAGTGTACATAACAGGTAAAGTGAGCAGTGAGCTGCCGCCAGTAGAACGGGAGTTGCGAAACTCCAGTAGAGTGTGTGGAATGGGCAACACCAGAAACACTCCCAACACACACCAGACACGTCCCAGCGAGAAAGAAAATGAAAAGGTCCAGACCAGAGCGAGTAACACACTCCCTTTACAAGAGGCGGAACGCATTCCAGATCGTCTGAAAAAGTTTCAGGTCACTCGACAGAGGAAAATATATCCGTCGAAAGAACTGGAAAACACCATCCACAATCTCTAAACATCACAGAGGACGCGGAAAAACGGAGAAAATCCTAAAACATTTCTATTCATACTCAAACTTCAAATCAAGGATCACAAATATCAGCGGTCCACTTGGAGCAGAAGACGCCATGTGAACGGATAAATGCCAGGAAACGAGTGACACATTTAAGATGCAGAGGGACACAATGTCCACCGAGCCACAATTCACTTTAGAAAATGAACGAACAAACGACTTACTCTTGAATATCGATAACCCAGGTTGCCCTGGCTTGCTTACCATGCTACTGGACTTCTCGAGGGAAACTGATATCATGCCTACGTATCATTTGCCACGATCAGACTCTCGAAACTCCATATTTCTAAAGAAACGCATGACACCATTACCGAAAGGACTAACCATTCCCTGGATAAAAGAGCCTTGGCTCTGACGTGATCAGTGTGAAACTACAACCACCCGACTCGACAAGAAAGGAAAATATAAACAACCGATCAATACCACGGATACATCATTAAATTTTTTAGAGAATCTTCAGATGGAAACCGACTGGACACAGCCACATTATCGACACAGCCCAGGGCAACATGGTGTCAGGACGGGAGATCATACCTCTCTAAGATGCTTGACTACTACGACAAACTCAATTTAGTACCATTGGTGAACAAGCAAAACTGCCGAGGTGACACAGACTTTGGAAAAGTCTTTGATAAATGTGACAACGGTGCTGTAGCTTACAAAATACGTTACATGGAATGACTGACAAAGTGAGTAGATGGATAGACAACTTATTACAACTAACAGATCACAACACGTTGTTGTATAACAGTGTCCAATGCTACCACAGTATAACGCTCTACCCCCCCAAGGAACTGTACTTGCACCTCTGCTGTTCCATATTCACACATCTGGCGTGGACGGAAACAAAATCTAGTCTTTCTATACATACTTTAGAGATCATACGACAACAAGAATGTAAATCTCAACAAAAGATACACAGAGACGCAGCAGACAAATCTTCCGACAGGCCACTGATAATATCAAGCTCTTGTTTGAAGACAAAGTTTCAACTTCGCTGTATAGGAGCTGTTGGTATGACTGACAGAACAGAATACCAGATAGAAACGAACACCATAAGAACAATACAAAAGGCCTCGTAGTAATGGTTCAAGATGTACCTTCGATGACCATAACCAGATGTCAACTGCATCGAAAAAAAAAGGGAGAATGGATTCGAGGGGCCTTCAAGACACCTCCTCCCCCGACGAAAATATTGCTGAGTGCTGACTACATCTTTGAGGGCGGGTGAGACTCCATAGTCTGAAAGTGCAAATATTTTTCACAGCTCACACTCACACTCAAAACTAATGTGGACAACTGAAAACGCCGAAGCTGTTCTTTCTACACTGCAGACGTCCGAAAGGCGTGGTTCTTAATCTCCACTCGAATGTAGTTCATACTGGCACAAAAGTTACAGAGGATTTTGTACAATGTTGCCACTGTAACGAAGATGAAATAAGTACAGTAAAAGAAGACAAATGTAAAAATCGAGGGAGCAAACTTATTTATCATATACCTTACGACCAGTAGCAACACCATTAATCCCCCAGTGGACAAATCCAAAACTATCCGGACAATTACCTACCGCGTGTACCAGACCAGCCACGATGGAGTGATTATGTGCGCTTTTAGGTTGCGACCTCCTACATTCTGACTGAGCGAAAGCTTTTACCCAGACCGCGTTAGAACAACTCCGAAACCATTAGCACGTACAGTAACATGGATTGTCTGTGTTTCTTATGACCTACAATACTGCATATCTGGAACCACACATTAACCTACACAATTTGAGAGCAGCCTCAACTTTAGTGTAAGTTTGGCTTTCGGTTACCCTAAATGGAAAACAGACATGACGGGAAATTAAGGGCACAATGAACTTATGAATATTTTATTACTTACAGAAGTAATCTGAAAATATATTACAGAGAGATTGGGGATATACGTTTCACATATGTCTATGCATGTCTAGATACAATAATTTTCTTATAAGATAAAGGGCGAGTAGCAATACAACACACGCGATCCTCTCCTTTGTTATATATCCAGCAAAGGGCTAGGTAATTAAGGGCATGCGCGTGACGCCTCCATCCCAGCAGGAGGCCTGTGTCCACAACTACATGGCTATGTTTATTTCCACCGACCAATGTCCCTGGCGGTCAGTTACAATGTTTACAAGTCAAAATAATCATCAGGCTGGGACTGTAGCCAGCGAACATCACGCCGGAATTCTCTGATAATCGGTTCAGTTGTCATAGGAACATGACACGTCAGAATGTTTTAATGTACGAAATAATATATAAATATACCTCTCTCTCTCTCTCTCTCTCTCTCTCTCTCTCTCTCTCTCTCTCTCTCTCTCTCTCTCTCTCAAATACGCGTGATCTGGTATTTCTGATAACCTCGAGGAGAAATGAAACACGATACGTTCCAAGTGCACTTTCGCGTGATTACACCCCCCCCCCCCCCCCCCGACGAAATAATTACACGAAAGTGCACTTGGGACTTATTGCATTTAATTTTTCATCCTGATGGCGTCCTAGCTACGTCTCTTCGTTGTATATCAACAGACTGATATATTTCTCTCTTGTGTCTCCCCTAATGAGGTGATTATTACACGAAAGTGCACTTGGGAACTTATCGCGTTTCATTTTCCCCATGGACTCTTAGGAATATATATATATATATATATATATATATATATATATATATATATATATATATATATATATATATATATGTGTGTGTGTGTGTATATATATATACATATTCATATCAGTTACAGGATCTTCACCGTAATCGCCAGACCCTATCTTACACCACCAGGCTCCACTTCATCAGTACTACATTTCTCCCGGGGTCTGGTGTTGACGAAATAAATAAAAGCTCTTGGGCGGAAAAAATCACCCGAGACTGTGTCACCCCCGCACGCTACCATGACAGTGGCAGGCGCCTGCTCGTACCCTGTCACCCCTGTGACTGGCGTGGGGGAGGTGGGGAAGGAGGCAGCTGTACCTTCACCATTCGTGGGAGAGGCAGTACCCACGTCACCAGTGTGTGAGGTGCAGCGGTGCCAGAACACACCTACACTTCCGATAACAATAATCAACTGATGGTAATGAGACTAATGTGAAAGCTTTTATCAGTCTGTCTCTAGAGCCAAAATATTTCAGATGTATTTTGAGTGAAGGACACATGGTAAGGGGTTGGAGGCAAGACCTTTGGCCTACAATGGGTACAGTCCATCAACGCAGGAGGGTGACCAGCTGACATGTCTTCATGGATTATAGAGAAACTTGGAGAATAAACATCATCGAACCAGACACCATCAAATGTAGGAGCCAGACGGCGGGAGGCAGACATGTCTGGTGGCGAGGGTGTGTTGCCTCCCCCTCCCTCCGAGAACTGCAGGCCGTCACGCCTCCTCCTCCCTCCTCCAACTTTGCCAGTCACTCTCCAGACACACACACCTGCCCCGCCTATCTCCCGATGCCTCACAATACTCCATTACTTCCAAACAGAAACCGACAACTAAAGAGATTTGCCAACACAACAATACGGAAAAATGTTGATGACATGGTGAGGAATATGGAACATGTTCAGGGTAGCAAGGAATATGGAATATGCCAGGCTGATGAGGAATACAAAGCATGTTCAAGATGATAAGGAGTACGAAATATGTTCAGATTGGTGAGGAATACGGAACATGTTTACGTTAATAAGCAATACAGAACATGTTCAGGTGGTTGACGAATACGGAACATGATCAAGTCAATAAGGTATAAGGAATATGTTCAGATTCTTAAGGCTTACAGAACATGTTCAGGCAAGTGAGGGATATGGAACATGTTCAAATTGGCGAGGAATACGGGACATGTTTACTCTCAGTTTGCACAGTTCAACCATCTCTCTTTCCTAAGTCATGACGGTAGTCTTGAACGCAATGCCCATCTCCTCTCCTTTCCATGGCCATTACATCATCAGGCGAGGCAAATGTGAGGTGGGAAGAAGAAATGTGAGGTGTGGGGGAGTGCAGGTTTACTGCAGCGTCGCCACAAGAACTAATGCAGAAAAGTGGGTTTACTGCACAGTTGTGCACCATCGACATGGGTGTGGTTACTGGCGTGGGCAAGGAGTGGGCGTGTTCCCATCCATAAAGTGAAGTTATAGGGATATATAATTCATGACCTGGGCGGGGCGAGACATGATTTATAAGAGAGCGTAAACGAACTGGAATTAAAATCCCGAATTTTCCACCTCACGTTACCATCAAGGGTATGGAGGTTATACACTGACATATGTATAGCCACTGTGGCACAGACACAGACACCCTAACTACCACGGTCCCCTCCAGCACACACACCACAGGGCCTCCCGGGCTTCAACATAATCATTAATGGATTATACACTCGTCTGTATTGACCCGCCATCCTCGTGCTCTTGACATTATCATCAGCAAACAACTCGTGGACACGGAATGCCCATCACGCCACCGTTTGCACGAGCCACACACACACACACACACACATACACGGGCCTCCGTGCACTCATGGTTAGTGTTACTGTCCATGAGTTAACACGGGCGCGGAGTTGGCCCACAACAAACCCATATGTTCATCCTGGTCGATTAATGGGTACCTGGCATAGGCTGGGGTGTGTGTTTGTGTGTATACATACATTGTAGCAAAGACATGGTATACATAAATACAAAGCTCCCTCCTCGTAACACACTAGTAGTAATCACATATCCACCTCATAGTGTCCATATCAGTTTTCAACCTCGCTAAAAAACTGTCAGTGTTTTCTCTTCCAACGGTAGAACATTCGTGAGAGATGAGGCGCAGGAGGGTCCGTGTGTTAATGCTACACGAGGGATGTTTCAGGCCACGTCTGCTAGCGTCACCATCAAATATGCAGCATGACGCCAACCCTGAATGTCAGGGCGCACCTCCCCGATAGGATGGCCTCCTCTCCACTCTCATTCACTCACTACCCCACCCCGCGCGCGCCTCTCCCTCAACTCTACTATTTTTCTGACCCCTTTCTGTCCCTCCAGTATAAGGATTATGTTTCTTTCTCGACATCTGACTTGTTCCAGGTCTTACTGTGTCTAAAGCTTCTTCCCTGACACCTGACATGTCCCAGGTCTTACATTTCTTCCATTTTCCCGCTACAACTGCCCCTTTCCAAGAATCCCTTAAATCGTCATCTTCACAACACCGCCTGGAAGGTAACTGCGCAAATTAGCGAATGATACGAGACGTGGCAGCCTACTGTCCACTTCACTCCCTCTCTGCCGCGGCCCTTGATGACAACACTCAGGCCGATCACCACATACCAGCACCAGTGCACAATACAACAGTCGCCCTAGCGGCAAAAATCAAACTCATGACAGCTACTAGCACAAAGAGTCTCAGTCCTCACACATCAAATAAGAAGTCTCTACCATCGCTGTAAATAGTATTCCTACGAACCTGGAACTCAAGGAGTATCAAGAGGAATCTAAATTGAAGGCAGTGAAATTCAATACGGCTTACACATTTTCATTCCTTCTTTCTTAAGGGTACTAGAGAGGTGAGGCCAAGCACTGCCAACACTCAAAAAGGAAATCTGCCAACACAGTCCTAGCTCAGACCAGGCCACGTTGATTCTGTGACTCGCACAAATACCTGACAATACTCTCTCTGCTCCTCACCCGCTGTCTCCTCCATCTCTTTGTTTCTCACCAACTGTCTCACCCATCTCTCTGTTCCTCACCCACGTCTTCCCTCATCCGTCCTTACATCAAGTGTCCACATTTTCCAAGAACTTCCCTAATCAGTGACACTTCCATTCACCCTCCATCAGTAAGCTTCTTCCTCAGTCACTCCCCTTCTCTTTTGCCCTTCACCCACCTCACCCTCCAACTCCCTCCCACAGCCTCTAACTTATTCCCTAATCCTCCAACTCCCTGCCTCAACCGTCAACACTCTCCCTCACTCTCCAACTCTCCCTAATCTTCCAAACTCCACACCCTTTCACAATCTCGACTCATCCCTCCACCTTCCAGCCCTCACCAGTCCCTCTGCCCAATCACTTTCGACTTCTGTTTCCCCCTCCCTCTGCGTCCGCCTCAACCTCCCTTCCTCTATCTTCTTTTTCACACTTCCTCTCAACACTTTATCCCTCCATGTCACTTACATACCCATTACTTTACTTTCAATTCTCTCGTTCTCCCTTATCCCTGCCTACACTCTCCAGCACCCACCCTTTCTCAATAGTGTTGCCTCCTGCTCTTCTCTTGGGCCTCCATCAGTTCCTCCTCACCCCAAGGTTGGGGCCACACCTCTTTGAATGCAGGAGGGCGGCGGGCCGGGCCTCGGGGCGCGGCCTGGGGTGGGCCGTGCATGGTGCAGGGCGGTCGGTCGGTCGGTCTGCTAGGCCCACATGGAGATCGATACTAGAGCCTCGTGCTGGTCACTCCCTACTTCCCCTCTCCTCCTCCTCCTCCACCACTCCTCTCCAAGACTGTTACTCCCTCTCACACAAACCTTTATTTTTCTCTATTTCTTTCTCCTCTTTTACCCTCACTTATCTCCTATATCTTCTCTTTTACCCTCATTTATCTCCTACATCTTCTCCTCTTTTACCCTCACTTATCTCCTATATCTTCTCCTCTTTTAACCTCATCTATCTCCTATATCTTCTCTTTTACCCTCATTTATTTCCTATATATTCTCCTCTTTTGCCCTCACTTATCTCCTATATCTTCTCCTCTTTTACCCTCACTTATCTCCTATATCTTCTCCTCTTTTACACTCATTTATCTCCTATATCTTCTCCTACCATCAAATAAATCACACACGTTATTCTTTCAGGGTTCCAGCTGACCCTCGACGGAAGCAAACTACTCCAGATCATTTCCAGTTACCCTTCCTTATAAGTGAAACAACTTCGAAGCATATTTTCAACCTTTTCTATACGGCTCCTGGTTAATATGCCTGCTGGGGTCATGCCACGTTCACACCAGGAAATTTCCCCTGCACTTTGGGGGCATAGGAACGATAAAGCCCAAACACTGGGCTGTAATCTGATTAAAACAATGTGGCGCCAGTGGCAGTGAGAGCGTGAGGGGTACAGTAGAATCCAGAAGCTACAGTAAAGAGAGAGGAGACAGGGCAAGAACAGAAGGGGGATAAGCCAAAGGGTTAAGATTAAGAAAGAGATTAAGGGATATATAAGAAAACGGAGAGAGGAGATTAAGGAATATATAAGAAGACGGAGAGAGAGGATGGCTCATTGTGGTACGAAACACTAGAGAGCAGTTAGTTTAGTTAGTTTAATAAGTTTATTTACTTACTCGCATGTTATGATGTGGGCGAGGCATTAGGGCACTAGACAAATTTGAGTGTATTGAGTTATACGACCGACGGTCAGTTTGAGGTATGTTACATGGACAGACAGATGGGTTCCTTTTAATCAAAACACACAGAGAAACTGCTTGTTTAATTTACGAGTCAGGTTACAAAGGTGGGCTGGAGACGTCACGTACACAGTGGACTCATACAGGTACATACAACAAAGGATATATTTCACCCAGCGACCATAGACACAGCGCTCACGCCTGCCTCACTACTGCATATGGACTGGCTATGTATACCCGTAATGACCTCCACCAACTCGAAACAATTATCGGCACAGAACATGAAGTCAACTCTCATGTGCTGCAACCGATTCGTGTGTGTGTGAGAGAAGAGAGAGAGAGAGAGAGAGAGAGAGAGAGAGAGAGAGAGAGAGAGAGAGAGAGAGAGAGGGGGGGGGGGGCAACACTATGCCCCCAACAGCCCCAACGTCTGTAGCACCTGGCGCCCAGCCAGGGCACCGAACTTATAATCGCTGCACATCTCTGGCGATGGTGCTTGCTCCTAATGACCTACCATATCGGGGTATAATGATACGGTATCACAGGCTCCAAAGACACGTTAATTGCGTTTCAAGCTTTAAGGAAGAGCGGCTGGTGAGGCGAGAGACACCGCCGATACGGCTCTGCCCTGCAGACGGCGACGCCACCAACATATCCACGCTCTGCAAAGCTCTTGAGATTTGAGTTTCATGACTTCGTTCTGACGTCTTGCAATGGGCAGGATGTGCATATGTGTGTGTGTGTGTGTGTGTGTGTGTGTGTGTGTGTGTGTATAAATTTGTCTGAACTGACAAACCTGCCATTCGAGCACTGCACATTGTCATATACATGTCAGGCAGACAACTACCTAGGCAATCCCAACCTCAGTGTGAAAATCACCTTCAAAAGTCGTCGAACCCTATAACCGGATTTGTTATTGTGGCAACAATTACAGATTTTCCCCAGAGAATCAGCGTGACGACCGCTGGCGACCTCCCGGACACCAAGGTCGCCGGCAGCCCGGGGTCGTAACGTGCCTGAGGCGCCTGTGGAGGTCTGCCGTCAGTCCTCACTGACCCCCACGCTGATGACCAACCTCCTTACAGACCGAGTTAACCAGTGACGAGAACCTGCCACTTCTGACCAGATAAGGACTATCTCGTTCGTCGACACGTACTTCAACACCACCTCCTCCAACGCCCTCGCCGTCGGCACACCCGTCAACAGCTTGATAGGGTGCGGCATCCGGGGGCAGTTCATCATAACCATGTTGTCTAAGTGACCGGAGGACTGAGTGAACACAGAGTTCGCCCAGTATGTGCTCGTCTTGTCAGGTGGTAATCAAGCCACACAGGTGATGTCCAATACAGTGGCAGTCAGCTTAAAACCCCCTCTTCATCACTCTCAAAATAAACAACAGTGACACTCACAAATGACAGAGATTAAGAGATGAACAAGCTACCGATGATTGACACTTTGATCTAACCAACGAGTGGGACTGCAAACAACACCTTCGCCTCTACATGTCAACAAGATAACGCGTCTACACAGCTGTGCTGGTCTCCCGCGCTGCAGAGGCGGCGTCCTACGATACAAGAACACCGCAGGACCTCGCTCAACCATGATCCTGTCAGTGACGGAATTCCTCGACACTGAAAAATATCAGTACCCGCATACGTTGTCATGGATGTGAGAACTCTACACTGAAATACGTAAGCCAATTATCTGTAATCATTACTTACAAAGAAAGGGTAGAAGGTTCTATATTTTGGAGGGTTCCCTGTTCATGAACTTTCTCTATCGTCATACAACATTTTAAAGTTTTGTAAGCTGTTAGCATTCACAGTTCATTGCATTCATCCACTAGTCTCATGCCGTAAAAGTGCATCTTTTCATTTTCATTCAATACGCGCCTTCCTCAATTTCACGTCAAGGCCCCCTGGCTGATCTGTCTGTGCACGTTTCGAAGAACAGTTTAATGTTCACTTGTTCACAAACTTACAGGTTGTGATCAATTCCTATTGTACATACATTTTCCAGTTATCAACAATATGATTATCAATACAGGAGAGAGAACTGGTCCCATGACTGATTGTCTGCGGCACAAACTCCTCTGATGCAGCAGCTCTGAGGCTTGACCGTACATCACTGTCCTTGAACTTCGGCCAGTCAACCAATTGCCTAGCCAGCGAAGTACATAATACCATGTGACACCTTTAGCAGGTCATCTTGCATACAGGAATTACACGAAAGCTTTTTGAAAATCTAAATACATGACATCACTTGCTTTAATTTCATTATACATGATAATGTCATGAGATAAACCAATCAGATCGGTCAGGCATGCATGATTTCGTCGAAAATTATGCTGAGAATCTTTAATTAAGTGGCGATTCTCAAAATCATTTACAATAATGTCTAAAATGATGGTCTCAAGTTTAGCAGCCATGGACGTTAAGGTAATCGAGTGATACTTTCCGGGAATATTGGTGCTACACTGGCAAACTTCAAATCCTCTGGAACTTTCAGCGTAGCAAATGATAAGCTGAAAAGAACAGTGAAGGGTTTGATTACCTCATTTCTTGCGTCCTTCACTGTCCTCAGACAGGACTGATCAGGATTACTGCTATATTCATTTCCATTTCATACACTGATTGATTTGATAGTTTTGTGTCAGTGTCTCCGGCAAGTTTATTGGGCCGCCCCTATGCTTATCCTGGGAGCAGTAGCACAAAAGGACTACAAGGGTCATAAAGAGTCTTAGTCAGACCCCAGTGGGTTGATATTACATGTTACATTTCGTATTTCAGTACATACATGATGGAGCCCTGAACCCGTATGTCAGTATGTTGCACAATGTTTTCCTCTATCCGAACAATGGTAGTGAACTCGGATGTGATCTGTGGTGTCAACACAAAGAAAATTATTCTAGATTTTGGCTGTGGCTTCGGCGCCTTAAAGTTACTAGCTTCTCTAAGCATTGAACCACTTGACTGATGACGAATGTCTTGCTTTCAAAATAAACATCATAATAAAAACTACACATCACACTTATAAACCCCTTGAAGTAGACCTGATGTCATCAAAATTGTACGTGATTGGTCGACGATCGAAGGGAAGAAAAAATAATCTACTTAAAGAGCTTGCGTCCCTGACCTGTGCAAACATGAAATGATAACTATACATGACACACCCGTCATGAACTCATGATATACTTCCTGTGAAAGTTCCATCAATACGTCGCACACAGGAGGATCGGTACGGACCAGACACAGGAGGAACGGTTCGGACCAGACACAAGAGGAACAGTATGGACCAGACACACGAGGTACGGTATGGACCAGACACACGAGGTACGGTATGAACCAGACACACGAGGTACGGTATGAACCAGACACACAAGGAACGGTATGAACCAGACACAGAAGGAACGTTATGGACCAGACAACAGTAGCGACGGTATGGACCGGTCACATACAAGAGCCATGGAATAGACCGGATGAAACAAAAAATCTATTTTCAGAATGAGACAACCGACCCTTGACCTGATGACCTAATTCTGGCGCCACAAACGCACCACCAGTTCGTGATGCAAAGTTATTGATTTCATCAACTGCACCACGCACGACTGACCGGACACGAAAGTTGAGTTTTAGTGAACAGCTGACCTCGACCTCTGACCTACCGACCAACTTATGGGAGCGACCGATGCTTCTCACGTTATGCACAGTCTGTGAAAGATGGCTGAAGCTCCTCAGATATGACCAGCGTTACGTAACAGTCTAGAAAATTATCCTCCTTGAGACAGCGTACACGAAAATTATCTTTTTATATTGGTGGTCTTGACCATCTGACTCACGACCTCATTATGGCTGGCAACATAACTGCCTCTCGAGACGCTCGCGTCAGTAATTAACCCTCACAAATGAGGTAATTAAAACCATCTATTTCCAGTACTGTCGAAAGTGGCTGTCAACACCGAGGGAGATTTCTCAGCATGATTATATACAATTGTCTACGTTTTTCAGAGGTCGTCCGCTTGCACGACCACATCCACACAACACATACCGTCCCCCTCCACCAACAACCCCTCCACTCCCTCACCCATCCGAGCCACTTGTCCACCGTGCATCACACCTTCAACCTCCTCCTCCTCCTCCTCCTCCTCCTTGATCACCTCCTAAAACTATGCCAAAACTGAACTTATCAGAATTAAAATGTTTCACCAAGCGGAACACTTTCGCAATCCTGCGTTAGTTCGTGTCATGAGGAATTCTTCTTTACTGTAATAACGTGATGGTTGAATGCAGTGAGAGAGAGACGGTACATAAGGCAGAGGAAATATATGACACATTCTATCAATAACGAATTCTTCAGCGTACGTATAAAACTCTCAACAGGTACTATACATCTATGAACCAGCGTAACCTACACACACTATAAATTGTGTGTGTGTGTGTGTGTATATATATATATATATATATATATATATATATATATATATATATATATATATATATATACATATATATATTATTATACTTTGTCGCTGTCTCCCGCGTTTGCGAGGTAGCGCAAGGAAACAGACGAAAGAAATGGCCCAACCCCCCCCCCCCCCCATACACATGTATATACATACGTCCACACACGCAAATATACATACCTACACAGCTTTCCATGGTTTACCCCAGACGCTTCACATGCCTTGCTTCAATCCACTGACAGCACGTCAACCCCGGTATACCACATCGCTCCAATTCACTCTATTCCTTGCCCTCCTTTCACCCTCCTGCATGTTCAGGACCCGATCACACAAAATCTTTTTCACTCCATCTTTCCACCTCCAATTTGGTCTCCCTCTTCTCCTCGTTCCCTCCACCTCCGACACATATATCCTCTTGGTCAATCTTTCCTCACTCATTCTCTCCATGTGCCCAAACCACTTCAAAATACCCTCTTTTGCTCTCTCAACCACGCTCTTTTTATTTCCACACATCTCTCTTACCCTTACGTTACACACTCGATCAAACCACCTCACACCACACATTGTCCTCAAACATCTCATTTCCAGCACATCCATCCTCCTGCGCACAACTCTATCCATAGCCCACGCCTCGCAACCATACAACATTGTTGGAACCACTATTCCTTCAAACATACCCATTTTTGCTTTCCGAGATAATGTTCTCGACTTCCACACATTCTTCAAGGCCCCCAGAATTTTCGCCCCCTCCCCCACCCTATGATCCACTTCCGCTTCCATGGTTCCATCCGCTGCCAGATCCACTCCCAGATATCTAAAACACTTCACTTCCTCCAGTTTTTCTCCATTCAAACTCACCTCCCAATTGACTTGACCCTCAACCCTACTGTACCTAATAACCTTGCTCTTATTCACATTTACTCTTAACTTTCTTCTTCCACACACTTTACCAAACTCAGTCACCAGCTTCTGCAGTTTCTCACATGAATCAGCCACCAGCGCTGTATCATCAGCGAACAACAACTGACTCACTTCCCAAGCTCTCTCATCCCCAACAGACTTCATACTTGCCCCTCTTTCCAAAACTCTTGCATTTACCTCCCTAACAACCCCAACCATAAACAAATTAAACAACCATGGAGACATCACACACCCCTGCCGCAAACCTACATTCACTGAGAACCAATCACTTTCCTCTCTTCCTACACGTACACATGCCTTACATCCTCGATAAAAACTTTTCACTGCTTCTAACAACTTTCCTCCCACACCATATATTCTTAATACCTTCCACAGAGCATCTCTATCAACTCTATCATATGCCTATCATATAAATATATATATATATATATATATATATATATATATATATATATATATATATATATATATATATATATATACACAAGACAAGGGAGCAGATGGGAACTTCAGTGAAGGGTGCAAATGGGGAGGTGATAACAAGTAGTGGTGATGTGAGAAGGAGATGGAGTGAGTATTTTGAAGGTTTGTTGAATGTGTTTGATGATAGAGTGGCAGATATGGGTGTTTTGGTCGAGGTGGTGTGCAAAGTGAGAGGGTTAGGGAAAATGATTTGGTAAACAGAGAAGAGGTAGTAAAAGCTTTGCGGAAGATGAAAGCCGGCAAGGCAGTAGGTTTGGATGGTATTGCAGTGGAATTTATTAAAAAAGGGGGTGACTGTATTATTGACTGGTTGGTAAGGTTATTTACTGTATGTATGACTCATGGTGAGGTGCCTGAGGATTGGCGGAATGCGTGTATAGTGCCATTGTACAAAGGCAAAGGGGATAAGAGTGAGTGCTCAAATTACAGAGGTATAAGTTTGTTGAGTATTCCTGGTAAATTATATGGGAGGGTATTGATTGAGAGGGTGAAGGCATGTACAGAGCATCAGATTGGGGAAGAGCAGTGTGGTTTCAGAAGTGGTAGAGGATGTGTGGATCAGGTGTTTGCTTTGAAGAATGTATGTGAGAAATACTTAGAAAAGCAAATGGATTTGTATGTTGCATTTATGGATCCGGATAGAGTTGATAGAGATGCTCTGTGGAAGGTATTAAGAATATATGGTGTGGGAGGAAAGTTGTTAGAAGCAGTGAAAAGTTTTTATCGAGGATGTAAGGCATGTGTACGTGTAGGAAGAGAGGAAAGTGATTGGTTCTCAGTGAATGTAGGTTTGCGGCAGGGGTGTGTGATGTCTCCATGGTTGTTTAATTTGTTTATGGATGGGGTTGTTAGGGAGGTGAATGCAAGAGTTTTGGAAAGAGGGGCAAGTATGAAGTCTGTTGGGGATGAGAGAACTTGGGAAGTGAGTCAGTTGTTGTTCGCTGATGATACAGCGCTGGTGGCTGATTCATGTGAGAAACTGCAGAAGCTGGTGACTGAGTTTGGTAAAGTGTGTGAAAGAAGAAAGTTAAGAGTAAATGTGAATAAGAGCAAGGTTATTAGGTACAGTAGGGTTGAGGGTCAAGTCAATTGGGAGGTAAGTTTGAATGGAGAAAAACTGGAGGAAGTAAAGTGTTTTAGATATCTGGGAGTGGATCTGGCAGCGGATGGAACCATGGAAGCGGAAGTGGATCATAGGGTGGGGGAGGGGGCGAAAATTCTGGGAGCCTTAAAGAATGTGTTGAAGTCGAGAACATTATCTCGGAAAGTAAAAATGGGTATGTTTGAAGGAACAGTGGTTCCAACAATGTTGTATGGTTGCGAGGCGTGGGCTATGGATAGAGTTGTGCGCAGGAGGATGGATGTGCTGGAAATGAGATGTTTGAGGACAATGTGTGGTGTGAGGTGGTTTGATCGAGTAAGTAATGTAAGGGTAAGAGAGATGTGTGGAAATAAAAAGAGCGTGGTTGAGAGAGCAGAAGAGGGTGTTTTGAAATGGTTTGGGCACATGGAGAGAATGAGTGAGGAAAGATTGACCAAGAGGATATATGTGTCGGAGGTGGAGGGAACGAGGAGAAGTGGGAGACCAAATTGGAGGTGGAAAGATGGAGTGAAAAAGATTTTGTGTGATCGGGGCCTGAACATGCAGGAGGGTGAAAGGAGGGCAAGGAATAGAGTGAATTGGATCGATGTGGTATACCGGGGTTGACGTGCTGTCAGTGGATTGAATCAGGGCATGTGAAGCGTCTGGGGTAACCCATGGAAAGCTGTGTAGGTATGTATATTTACGTGTGTGGACGTATGTATATACATGTGTATGGGGGTGGGTTGGGCCATTTCTTTCGTCTGTTTTCTTGCGCTACCTCGCAAACGCGGGAGACAGCGACAAAGTATAAAAAAAAAAAAAAAAAAAAAAAAAAAATATATATATATATATATATATATATATATATATATATATATATATATATATATATATATATATATATATATATATTCTTTTTTCCTTCATACGTGCAAACAACCCTGACCAAAGTCACCTCCTGCCATCAGAGATCCCTCGTCCCACGGTTGTAGCTCAGCATCACAACAGCATGGCGCCCACCCGTCATAAAAGACCGCGACAATAGCAGCACCACCAGCCATTACCAACCACCGGAGGGGCAACCTACGGGGCAGGACTCGTCGATGGAAGTGTCTGGAGGAAAGAGTGGAGGCAGGGGCCGAGTGTCGGGATGAGAGTTGAGGAGAGAGGTATGGCTGGGCGAGAATGGTTTTTGACTTTGATTTTTGCCGCTTCCTTCCCATCCTGTGGGCGATTGCGCAAAATATAAAGATACAGTGTACCAAAGGGTCAGGGTTATATTAACAAGAACTGGGCAGTATTGAATGAATCATTTATCATTTTACATAATAACTAAATTGTTTACAAACGCTGAACAACAATGACTGGGTTATATATCAAGATATGTAACAAGTGAATAATTTGCTATAGGCGAAGTTAGTGTACATTTCATGTAAAACATTGTTAAGGGTGATATGCTTACCCATGTCTTGTGCTGCACGGTAAAAAAGTCACTTAATAGTTTTAAAAACAAAATCAAGAAGATACGTGTTGCAGGGTGTGGGAGTAGCTTTGCTGGCAAAGATTACATTTGGTTCGTTCAGTGCCAGTACGGGGGGGAAAACTTCCATGAGGATCTACAGCTTAGCTTGAGGCGGATGACAACAACATCAAAGTGTCTACTGATCCTATTAGTTCTTGCATAATACTACGATGGTAAATGGATCTGCTTGTGTTGGATTTGAAATGATTATGAATAAGGGAAATAAGCAAGAGGAGCCGAAGAAAGAGGCATCAGATGGATAATCATGTGGCAAGAGGAGGACTGATGGCATGGACAAGATGAAGAATTAATCATGTGAAGAGATGACACGTCAGGTAACCAATAAGACTCAGCCAGGCTTACAGGCTGCCAGCTTCCCTGGAGCCGCAGTGGTGGGGCCGAGCGGTGGGTTCATCCATCACCAGGACTGACTCACACACTGCCCGAGTTTCCACAGCGTCGGTCGATTTGAAAACCGATATTTGTGGGTCAGGCTAAGACAGCCTATGTCCCGTGGCCGGTGTGAGGTGGCCTGTGACAACGTGTTAAGTGGAGAATAAGGCGGCGTGAGGTCGAGCGATCAGGAAAGAGGAGAGTGAGGAGGTGAGAGTTGTGATGTGAAAGTTGGTCTGAGACGTAGGGGTGATGCGGCAGTGTGAGGCGGGGCTGTGCAGCAGTGTTACGTGGACGAGTAGGAACTGAGAGGAGGAGTTTCTGAGCAGTGTGAGGTGGGCTGTGAGGCAGCGAAAAGTGCGTTGCTGTGCGGCAGACTACCGCAGTATCACGCATAATCAAACGACGCAGCGAAAGATGCAACGAGCAGAACTCCCGTGATAATTACTATTGACTGCCCTAAAACGACAGTATTCTCTGACATGAGGAAAGAACTTGGTTTTCCCGATATTGAAGACAGAATAACTGAAATAAGTTGTTACTGGGTCCAAACACTCAAACATGTAAAGATAGAAGCCCTCCAGACAGTCTTCTCTAATGAGACATATATTTACATCAGCTGCTACTACTGCTACTGGGCTCACAGTGTGTGGCATTGATGAACGTTTTAAACCAAGTGAGACATGAGCTTCATTCTCCTACCCCACGAGGAAATAAACATCTCTGACATCACTGTACACCATTTCCTCCAAAGCCTCTGTTCAGATCCCAGGCCCAGTTGACGCTGAGTCAATAACGACCCCATTTATCAAACTGACGCCATCACCATCAGACATAATCTCTCACTAATCTATATACACAGATGGATCTCTACCACACACTCCTGGTGCTGGTGCTACTGTTGTGACGAAAAATGAGGAGTCAGGGTTAGTACCTGGGCATCCACACTCCAGACTGAACTGTTTGCTATCCTCATGACCCTAAAATCTTTAAGGATTCCAATACAATTCTGAGTGTTAGCGATTCTATTACCTCGCTAACTGCATCAAACTCCCTTCAGCATGAATGAAACGCGCTTGTATCCTAAACATGTTAGAGGTATACGAAAACAGTCCCATGATAGGGATATGGATTCCAGTTCCTCAGGATTTCTTCGCATATTAAGTTCATAATGCATAATAATGCCTCTAAATCAGGAGAGCTCAAGCCTCGAAGGAATGTAAATGATTATCTCCTATGTCTACCTGCGAGTAGCATTAAAATAAATCGGAAAAAAAGAAAATCTTTGAGACTGAAATGTAAGTAAAATCAACACAAAAATAATAACATTCAAGAGGAACCATACATACAGTTCAAGTGAAAGGATCAACAGACTCCTTAATGAAGGTGTTGACCAACTCTGGCTGGGCTACAGAACCTTACAGCAGTTTGCCCCTCCTGATGATAGTGGATAGATCAAAATGAATTTGCCTGTACAATTACTCTCACATCCTGCAACATTTTGGACGAAAATTTTGTAAAATTAGGAAAATTGGATATGATTCGCAACGAAAATTACAAGATATTCGTGTAAGCACTTCATCCACAACAATGTTTTACTCCAAATATTTGACAGGTATCTAACTTTGCCCATTGTCAACAGTTCATTTGTTCTATTTCTAGTTACATAATGCAAAATTTGTCGTGCAACCAATGTAAACAGTTCGTTTACTATGTAAACTAGTGAATAATTCATTTAACACTGCCCCAACGTTGTAAACATTTTTGATAATGTAACTTCTAGTAATATCAAATCAAAAGGAAGGTAAAAGTCCCAGACCCAGATGTGTGAGTAAAGGGGCTGAAGACCTCCTAAACCATTGTAAGGTAAAGTCCCAAACCACAGCTGTGTCGTAGAAGAACTACAAAACCATGGCGAGGTAAAATCACAGACCCAGCTGTGTGGGTGGAAGACCTCCCAAACCATCGTAAGACAAGGATTTCTCTCCACTATATATTCTTTTTTCCGCCACTGTCCACATGATGAATGGGAGTGCATAATAAACTTGTCGCTTCTGCAAAAAAAATTAAAATGAAAGTCTAATACATTATGAGGCTCCTCGGGCTAGAGTGGTGTGAGGTCGAGAGAGTTCTGGGTGCGTCTCCTAGTCAGTTGTGGGAAGGGGGTTAAGGGGATAAAGTCTTGATTGCAGGGTGTGTCTACCAGCCTCTTGTTGGTGGTGAGGGTGGGGGAGAAAGGAGGGCCCGTGTCTAGCTGGAGTCTGGAACACTATGTTAAAGCCGAGAGCCTAGCAGGGGGTGCGAGCAGGAAGCCCCTAGCGATGCAGATACAGAGCCTCCCCCTCCCTCGGCCGCCCTGACACGCTATCTCACGTCGCAGGAAAGCCGCCGCTCACCCCTGCATGTATCATCACCTCACCAAAAGAGAACTAGAAGTTTTCCTTAATATTTCCATTTCTGATGCCAGTACTGGCAAAGCTTACGGGTTACTTTAAATTCATCTCTTTTCTTTTATCCACTCAATAGATATCTTATTCATTGACTTGAATGAGTAGCAATCTCATAGTTCCCTCATGATACTAACAAATTTTTGGGGAAGAATGTTAGGAGGTGAGGGCGAGTGTGAGGGTGGCGGTGGGAGGTTAGGAGTGGTCATGAGCCACAAGGTGAGGACTATTGATCAGTGGTGCAGCCTTCTGGGCCCTCCCTCTCCCGCCCCACCAGACATGATGCTGCACCACCAGACTTCCCATGCTGGCTGCACCATCTCCTCCTCCTCCTCATTCTCTTCCTTCCTTACCCCCTAACACCACCACCAACACCTCCACTGTCAAGCTTTACCTACAAGAAGGATCCCTTCTGTTGGCCCTCATTCCTTTGAACGCTTGTCCGGGAGATATCATATCTGTTGTCATGCGTTTACCTCCCCATACTGGTAGTATCTGTCATCTTGTGCTGCCATGTCCAGCAACCAGGCCCTCCAGGTCGTGTGACGCAGATGCGAATCATAACCCCACGTCCTCCTGATCGTGTACAGAGATACGACCTGTAACTCCTTGTCCTCCTGGTCGTGTACAAAGATACAACCTATAACTCCACGTCCTTCTGGTCGTGTACAGAGAGAGATACGACCTGTAACTCCTTGTCCTCCTGGTCGTGTACAGAGATACAACCTATAACTCCACGTCCTTCTGGTCGTGTACAGAGATACGACCTGTAACTCCTTGTCCTCCTGGTCATGTACAGAGATACAACCTATAACTCCACGTCCTTCTGGTCGTGTACAGAGATACAGCCTATAACTCCACGTCCTTCTGGTCGTGTACAGAGATACGACCTGTAACTCCTTGTCCTCCTGGTCAGGTACAAGGGCACGATTTTTAACTCCACATCTTCCTGGTCGTGTATACAGGTAGAATTCGTTGCTTAATGTTCTCCTGGTCGTATACACAAGTACGACAAATAACTAACTCCTCCTGGTCGTGCACACAGATACGACTTACAACTATTCCTTCTGGTTGTGCACACAGGTACGACTTACAAACTCCAATTCCTCCTGGTCGTGTACACAGGTATGACTTACAACTCTAGCTCCTACTGGTCATGTACAAAGGTACGACTTACAACTTCACCTCTTCCTGGTTGTGTGCACAGATACGACTTATAACCAACCCAGCTACTCTCAGACTTGGCCAATTCCCATAACACAATTCCCTCTCATTACTAAAAGAGAATTTATATTTCCCGTAAACCTGCCAACTGAAATATAAGGTAAACTGTGTAAACTCAAGAACCACAAAACTGATGCTCTTCGCCAACCACAAGCTCGCGGTTAAAAGAAAACGAGATTGTTATTCATCATGTTTACAAAAAGTACAGGAAGTAGTTAGTACTAAACACAGGAATTACCCATACAAGATAATCCCCCCCCCCCCCCCCCCCAGCCCTGCCCGCAGCCAGCAAGCACCGGGGGCCCTGCTCGCCACTAGGCAGGCCATGGGGCCCCCTACCCGTCACTCAGAAGGCCGTCGTAAACAGGCCCAGATGGGGGTGGTGGTGCAGGGTGTGGCCGATGTCATGAGCATCACCTGGGCCCTGCACTACTCCTCCTGCCCTCCCAACCATAATGACTCAATAGACACCAGAATGCACACACTACACATGGTCCCAGCGGCCGTAGTTGTCCACACGAACATATTTGTTTAGCTGCGATATCTTTCCACTGCAAAGGGTTTGTGTGTGTGTGTGTGTGTGTGTGTGTGTGTACTGACCGTATGTAGCGTCTCGGCTCAAAAGGCCTGCTGGCTTTTGCCGCAGATGGAATGATCTCAAGAGATCCTCTGTCGCGCTAGAGACAAAGGAAGGGCGGACGGCAAAGAAATGCGCCGTCATCAATGCCCCTGAAAATACAGACCCAGCGGGTCAGGTCCCCCACTTCCCGTGTAAACTAGAGTCTGTTAAACTCCCCACAGAGCCTCTCAGGGTATCCACGTGAACACCGGCAGACTGATTTCATGATCACCTGATTTGACAGACTATGTGAGATGTACAAATGCACAACAAGGCCGTACAAGAGGTGGTTATCAACAGCCTCTAGGTAGTACAGGAGGTTATCAGCAGTCACCAGGTCATACAGGAAGAGGTCACCAGCTGTATAAGTGGGTCGTTAGATCAATCAGTTCTCCAGATGTGATGTGTATTAGACATTCATCACCAAAGACAGAGTAATCAACGATTATGAAGTTCGCCTTTAAGGCGTAATATGTAGGTCACGGCGAACTACCTTTGATAGGATGTTGAAGTCTGGCTTTAAAGTTACATGACCGTACATCACACACTGACTGAGAACCGAACTGGGATGTAAAACTTCACCAAGATGGGGAGGCGCACGCGTACCAGGAATGGAAGGAGGACACTGAAGGTAGGCCAAGAGTTCTTCCTGTGCTTCGTAAAGACGAACTAATTAAAGCACTGCCACAGCCGCCACAGAGAAAGTATAGAGTCTTCAGAGTATCTTACAAGATGAGTTATGAAGTAAATGCAGCAGGTGCCGGAGTGGTCCAGCCCTCACCAACATTCACCAACGATAACATGCGAACATTCAGTCTACCTCTGTAACAACATCTTTTTGTCTTGACAATTTTCGTTCTACCGGCATGACCTGTGTTGACCCCGACGATAATTAATGCCTCCATAACTCTTGCTGTGTACACTGTTGTCCATAAATATATCCAGTCTTTCATCACTGCTGGTGGTGCGTGTGGCTGGACAGGCAACCCAACAATCAACATCTTGGCTGACCAGTTTTCATCAACTGTAAGAAAGCTAACACACACACACACACACACACACACACACACACCAAGTCACCTACACTTCAAGACAACCAAATTCGTTGAAATTCGAGGGCATGACCCAGCTTTGCTTAAGACATTTGTATCAAGCCTAGCAAGATACATTTATGATGTTCATCCTGACTGACGCACAACACGAATGGCAAAAACAAATCGGCTTTTGGCAGAGTTAAATTTCAATAATCCAAAACAGACCCATTCTAAATTCAGTGGCGTTAATCATAGATTCGTAAATCCCAAATAAACATCACACAATCTGGAAGGAAACTACAGCAATCTCAGCTGTCGAGTTCCTGGCGCACAAACCTGCCCGCACATTATTCTGGCGAATGAACCTCGAGCTGGCTTACCCCCCGGCGCGGTGCGACCTGGGTGGCAGGGATGTCGGAGGCCGCGGGACCAGAGGGGCTTCCTGCCCACGCCTCGCCCTCCTGCCCTACTTACCTGCAAAGACAAATAACAATTAGTAATGATCACACCTCCCCAGCCTCTGGCATGATGCCCCGGACACACCAGCCATTATATAATACATATAAACAACTTCATGTAATTTTCATATGACAGGAAAGAAGGTAATGACACAAAAAAGAAAATAAACTACAATATCCCTCGGAAATATAATAGCATTACATATGTATTTTACCTTATGTATACCTTGCGTTACATATCCTCTGTGTGACACAAAGTTAAATTTAATACTAACGATAAATATATGAAAATCTTAAGAAGTTAACATGATAATGTAATCTGCATCTGCTTCAATCGTCTGACCTATCACTCATATACAGCAAAAACATTTATAATCTTAAGAAAATTACCGTCGGGCATTATCAGCTTCGACAATCGTTAAAAAATCAATTAGGTCAATTATCAACATTGATTACCGACGGGTTAAAAAATATTATTCAATCTGATAATCGTAATTACTTCCCAAGGTCGTATATATATATATATATATATATATATATATATATATATATATATATATATATATACTTTTATGAAGATTATAATTCTTTGTGTATTTAATAATACAAGATTCAATGATATTTCTCTTGGTAATAGAGTTAGAGTTAATATCCGAGATGGTATTACTCCAGTCAATACAATGATCATAGTTTTTAACGTGATTAAACAAGGCATTTGATTCTTGTCCCTTTTTATACTATATTTATGATGCTTAAGTCTAACAGAAAGATCCTTACCAGTCTCACCAACATAAAATTTATCACAATTTCTGCATGGCACTTTATGGATGCATCCAAGAGAATTTTCTGGTGAATTCCTGATTAAGATATTCTTTATAGTATTATTGTTGCTATAGGACATTTACATTAAAGGATTTAAGCAAAACGGGAAGCAAAGTGAAATTATTATTAAAAGGGAGAACTAACAGATTCTTGGTGTCAATGGGAGATTTGGGCTCAACTCTAAAAAATTATTTCTTTGCTAACTTGATTTATCAATGAAAGATCTAGGGTACTTTAACTTAGATCCAATAGAATATATCTTCTCACACTCATCATCAATAAACTCTGAACTGCAAATACGCAGTGCCCTAAGGAACATAGATTGAAATGATGATAATCTAACTCTGTCATGTTGAGATGGATCATAATGGATATATGAGCATTCATTGGTGGGCTTTCTGTATATGCTAAACTTAATCTTGTTTCCTTGCCTATGGATCATGCAATCTAAAAATGGTAACATACCATTATTTTCATTTTCTACAGTAAATTTGATGGAAGGTACTAAGTTGTTAAGTAAGGGGAGAAATATTTGTAAATTTTCATTTGTTAGCCAAACACAAAGAACATCATCTACATACCTAAACCAAATTGCATTAGAAGGTAAGATATCCTTTAGTAATTTTGTTTCAAAAAATTCCATATAAAGATTACTTAGTACAGGTGAAAGAGGGTTACCCATTGCCATACCAAATTTTTGAGCATAATAATCTCCACAATTTTATCAGTTCAATGAAAACAGACTTTGAAACAGGTAAATGAACATCATCCAAGACATCAAATAAATATTCTAAAAGGTCATCAACTGGAACTTTAGTGAAAAGTGAGGAAACATCAAAGCTAACTAGTTTGAAATAAAAAATAACATTGATATTGTTTAGCTTGTTGACTAAATCTACATTGTTCATGATATTAGAATTTGATAACTTATCCATTAAAGGGCTTAATAAAGAAACTAACCATTTTGACAATTTATATGTGATGGAGCCTACTGAACTCACTATAGGTCTTGCTGGAAAATTCTGTTTATGTGTTTTGATAAGTCCATACATATATGGCAATGAAGGGGACAAAGATGACAAACTTTTGATAAGAGAACTATCACCTTTCAACAACAACTTCATTTCTTTTTTAATGAGAATTAACTGCTTCTAAGGGATTTTTACTGTTTAGAATATGTTGTGTCATCATTTAGAAGTATCAACACCTTAAAAAAAGAAAAGGATATACATATTACTAAAGCAGATAGGGCTAACACTGTTGTGATTTTAAACAACAACTATTTATCTAAAATGCGAAGGTATGATAAGTAAGTAATGAAAGGGTAAGAGAGATGTGTGGAAAGAAACAGAGTGTGCTTGAGAGAGCAGAAGAGGGTGTGTTGAAATGGTTTGGACGTGTGAAGAGAATGAGAGAGGAAAGATTGACAAAGAGGATATATGTGTCAGAGGTGGAGGGAAGAAGGAGAAGCGGGAGACCAAATTGGAGGTGAAAGGATGGAGTGAAAGAAATTTTGAGCGATCGGGGCCTGAACACGTAGGAGGGTTAAAGGCGTGCGCGGAATAGAGTGAACTGGAACGATGTGGTATACATCGGCCAAAGTGCTTTCAGGGCATGTGAAACGCCCGGAGTAAACCATGAAAAGGTGAGGGGCCTGGCTGTGGATAGGGAGCTGTGGTTTCGGTGTATTAAACATGACAGCTCGTGCATGGATGTGAGCGGACGTGGCCTTTCTTCGTCTGTTTCCTGGCGCTACCTTGTTGACGCAGGAGGCGGCGATCAGGTGTGTGGGAGAAGAGAAAAATGTATATGGAAATTTTTCTTTTCATTCATGTATGTGTGCTGTTTACTGTGTGTGTGTGTGTGTATGTGTGTGTGTGTGTGTGTGTGTGTGTGTGTGTAGGGGGTTGGCGTCGGGAATGGATGGTGGCGAGCAAGTATATGTACATGCGTATGCACGTGTGTGTGTGTATATATATATATATATATATATATATATATAGGTACACGCATATAGTTATATGTACGTGTCTGTGTGCATATGTACATGTGTGGATGTAGGCGGATGTCTTTCATTTTTTGTTTCCTGCTGCTACCTCGCTAGCGCGGGAGACGGCGATTAAGTATAAAAGAAAAATTACATATATACATATATATATATATATATATATATATATATATATATGGGGTTCCTGCAGTTTCAAGGCAACGCTTCAATCAGGAGCAGGGAAATGATGGAATACTTTGGAGTGTAACCTTCGTCAAGGAGACCGTACTCCTTTCTGTCCACTGACGATAATACAGCCACATACAAACGGAATCCGGCAACACCCCCCCGCTAAAAAAAAAAAAAGTTTTGCTTCACAAAGGATTTCCAAGATTTTTCATAATTCTTTAAATTCTAATCTTCTCATGTACCACTACACCTGTTGTTGCTGCTACAGTCAAATATTTACCGACACTCCTGCTTCACCGGAAGGTTCCACTCTTGCACAATACAAGAGACGTGCAGGCGATGTCGCTATAGTGTATATGACACACCTTACACTAAAGAGAGTGTCCAAAAACAGCGTTTGCGCACCACCATAGACTGCATTTGCTCACCACCATAAGTTTCCGTAAGATTCAAGGTCACATATGTGATCTAATCACGACCCACGATCACATAACAACGCACTTGTAGTTAGGAAACCCATCTGATGCACTACAAGTCAGCGACCAACATCGTTTGCTCCTCCTCCCTCCCATAAGCAGTTTCCAGTCTCATCTCTCTGAAGGATCTACTTGCCTTTCTGTTATTACCACACTAATCTGCAAGTTTCTCATCTCATCAACCACAACAAACAACCTCGAAAGGACCCAGAGGCCTGTTGATGTTTGTATTCCTTTGTGTATCATATTTACTTCGTTTGTTACCTTTACTATTTACCTTTACTATCACCATATTTATTTTGTTACTTTTACTATCACCATATTTACTTCCTTTGGTACTTTTACTATCATTTACAAGTTACCTTTTCTTCCCCTAACACGTTTCCGAAAAGGTAATCATAACTTCCTAATCAAAAATATTCTTTCGTGTACGTGCAATGTACTCAACTGCCTTGACGTTCTCATTCACCAGGCATCATTCCACCAGATGTCGTGGCTTCTGCGAACTGGTCTTTTTTCTCCCCGTCTCCCAAAGTTTTTTGTTTCTGCTTCACTGCGCACCACGAACCCTCAACTCAGGGAACGAAGCAGCTCATGTGGTGGAAGTTGGGTGACTTTATGGCCTTTCGAGTTCACGTGTTATGTTCCTAGAGTTTTTAATAACCTCATCCAGACTATATTCACTCTCCCTCCAGAATAATTCGAGTGCCATTTCATCTGCCGGCGGCACCGCCTGGGGTGTGTGAGAATATATGATCGATGATTATGAAAAGTTCGAAGCTTCAAATACCTTCTCGTCCCCTCGAGCACGAGGGAGCACCACTTGAACAAAACTTAACGAAGATGAGCATAATGGGGCACCCCTTTGAATGTGACTTAACGACCCTTGAGCACGACGGATCGACCCTTGAACAAGAACCTAACGATCTTTGAGCACAGCGGAGCGATCCCTGAGCAAGACTGAACGACCTTAAAGCACGACAGTACGATCCATGAGCACGATGGTGTGACCCCGAGGCATGAAGGCAAAGCCTTTCTCCTCATCTATAAGGTTTAGGTCAAAGGTCATGCCATCGTATTTACCCAAGGGTCGTGCCTTCGTGGTCAAGGGTTGTACCTTCGTACTCAACAGACGTACCGTTTTCTTATAGTGTCGCACCGTCGTTCTCATTAATCGTAATGATGTCTTCAAGTGTCGCATCATAGAGTTTAAAAGGGTAAACCCCTTTGTTTTCGCCATAGTTGGGCGATCATGATCCATTTTCTGAATATCTGTCAATAACACATGACACCAGAGTGTGGCAGATGTCCCGCTGGATGGATGAAGCAGCTGTAGAGGGAGGAGCTCCTCCTGGGTCCGACAAAAGCAGGGCTTCTAGGGGGTTACTTCACGTCCACGACACAGCTGCACCACTGGCTTCTCTCTCTCTCTCTCTCTCTCTCTCTCTCTCTCTCTCTCTCTCTCTCTCTCTCTCTCTCTCTCTCTCTCTCCTTAACTAACCCAACGAGGCAGATTAATTGATCATTCGGTACAGAAAACGGTTCCACTGACTCTCCAGTGAACGCTGATTTTCTAAGCCTGCCAACTTAAACATGCAATCAAAACTTTCCATTCGAACTTCACTGCTTTGAAAAGGGACATTGTGAGGTCGGAGCGGCTGCCTCCACTGGTTACGAAGGGGCTCTCCCAACACCTGGCCACCAAACACCTAATAACAACATAATGATGGTTCAGTTGATCTTGACCTACTTGATATTAGCACATGCTTCATGTAAGTAAGATCTACAATCTTCTTGACATGTTTTTATTCTTGACTTCATTTCATAAATTCACTGGTCCCATGTCACATTTCACAATTTTTTTAATTCATAAAAAGACAAACCAAGACAAACATGTAACTTTGGAGATCAGCCGTCGTCTGTGCCAGTACTTGAGTCACTTTCACACGTCACTACCTTCCGTCTTTCACAGTCTATGTTTCATGCTGGACACTATCATCACTGGGGCAGAGTGTCGCCTCCACTACAGTAACAACACACCCACAATCGTCTCTAAACCACTACTTCCCATTTCCCCTTCGGGGCTGTACACAGCTTCAAGTAATGACTCAGTCCTTCCTCACATTTTCTGACATATCACCGCAACTGTCTGTGGCTTCAACACTTGACCGTCACACCTCTTCGTATGAAGGTTTTTCAAGTATCACATTCATCACCATCGAGGTTCCTCCATCAGTTCTCCGCTCTTGCACACTGTACAGCCCGAGTAACCATGCTATGGTCAAAATACCCACTGGTCCACCTATATGGGTATCATAATCGAGAGTTTTCAAACTGCACGGTGATGTCACTGAATACATGCACAGGTTAGAAAACCCGCTCTGGAGACACCTGTAACAACAGGTGTTTTATAAACAGAAGAGCGGACATGTGCGCACTTATAGCTAGTAGTGTGACGATGCCTGATGTTAGGGGTAGTGTTGAGGCACGACTCTAAGTGCCAGAGTCATGAAGAAGGTGCACTGCGTATGAGCAGAGTCCGAGGTGAGGGCATGTGTACAGCAACCGTTACTGCGAAGAGAACGAAGTGTCCAACGAGGTTTTAGTAATGCCTCCATTCACACACATACACACACACACATACACGGAGAACAACAGCAAGCACATCTGTACAAGCAGCTTATTATCACCCGAGACACGTGTATGGACAGGTGTGGAAACAAGGACAATGTACAGACACGCGTGACAGTAATAAGGACAAGCTCCCTTGAGGTAATGGGAGGGTTATGCAAAATGTTCAGTTAATGAGTGGGTTAATGGCAGGTGTGGAGGAGGCGTGCGTGCGAGTACCTCACCTGCACTGAGGACCCGTCGGTGTAGCAGACGACGACCCGATAACCTGAAGAGGCCGTAGAACCTAGACCTGGACCTGTACATGGCGACGCTGCGACTGTCTGCCTCACCTGGGCTCATAACCCGCCTGGTGCCCACTGCTCACAATTACCTGGCATCATCACCCACCCTGCCGCCCCGGGCCACGCCCGCACCCATTACCACCTGCTACACATCGTATCCTTTGACCGGAAGTACGCACACGCAGGCCGTTAATTCTACAACAATGGTATCCATCACTAGCACAAGATTACGAAGACGAGCAACGCATGCTATGGACGTCTGACATGACGTTTCCAGTTACCACAAGCTAACCAAGAGGAAGTCACATGGTTCCAGAATTTGAGTATCAAAGAGGCGAAAAAAAAATTTCTACGAGTACATCAGAGCGGCCCAGCTCATTACCCCCGGAATCCCCCAGTGGAGGATCACACCCAGATAATGTCAGGGGAGGGCGGAGCACTTCGCCCTCCAACCCTTGATGGCCAAATACGATCATAACACAATGGCGGTGGAGGATGCAACAAAAAGAGAGGCACGACCAACTCCACGACGCGACACAACGACAGCTTAAGGCCCTACCTCTCCTCGCCATCCTTAAGACCTCAAGAATGAAATGGCCTCGATTACCAGGCCATTAACAAGGCTTTTAATGACCGTATATATGATGGTCCGTTGTAAACCCCAACACCCAGGGGCGCCTTCCGCCGTGCTACTCTGAGGCCCGGACGATCATCCCGTATCGCTGGGATCGGGAGCACCAGGGGCCGGACGAACATCCCATAACGCTGGGACTGGAAGTACCGGGGACCAAGAGCACCGACATCATGGCTGGAGTTCGTGTTCATAACCCACCAGATGGTGCACGATCAACGCCAAGAGAAATGGCCAATGACATAAACTTCAAAATGAATTCTCGTGTCATACGTGGATGGTGGGGATTCTTGGCGTATACAAGAGGGTATCATCGCTATTATACAGTTGTATTAAAGTATTATAGTACCGTCGATACCCGAGTGGTTACACTCCTCACGGGTCGAATATATGACCCAGATTCGAATCCCGGGGCCCATGGAGGTGAATGGTTTGCATATATTTCATGTGACGTAACCTAAATTCATTACTAAACCTATCTTATTTTTCTGTTATTCTACGGAACTTTCCCATTTTCTTTGATATCAATGACTCTGTTACTCCACCCGTCAACACGATCACCAGGGTATCCACTCTATCCTGGAAACCCCACTTTACACAAAAGCTATGTCGGCCTCTCAAGAAACTGTGGCCCTGTTCAGATGTCGACGATGATAAGTCTTCTCTCCAGAACAGTTGCTCCGATTATACTAAAAAAATGGTTCGACCTTGGCTGCAGTGTCGCTCTTAAGCGTGGGAAGAAGGTTCTAGTTCTATACCCTTACCAGACATAACAGTCTAAAGCAATACGACTTAACAATTCTCTCAATCTAACCTCGAGACCTGATCCAATTCCCTTTGCCCCAATTCTTCCCTCTTCCATACATGATACTTCGCATTCTGCTCCCGTGATATGGTTGCTTGGGTGACCTCCACCATCCGCTTACTTATGCAACACTCAGCAGGTCGGTCACTGCGCTACGAGACCACCATTTGGTCGATGGCAACACAGAGCTGGGACGTCGATGCGTCTGTTTCCCTCACCCCGCTAAGCTATGAAACTTTTCTTGTCCTCCTCTCTAATACCAACCAACTACCTCTTTCCAAATGGCAGATTTCCTATCTTAAGAATCATGTTATTACTGACTTTTGTTCCTCTTTTTTTGCCTTTTCTATGTTTAAATTAAGGCCTGGCCTCGATGGAAACAATGTCCTTGAGCTTATGGCTTGCGAAAACAGAAAACTTAAGGTGTTCCCATGGGCTGTGTTCTACGCGAAAATACATTTGAGCTGAGCTGCAGCGCTCAACGCCGTGTATGCTATACAACGTGTCTGGTCTGGCACACCGAGGAAGCTGCCCAGCTGTGTTGTTTAGTAGTATACAGATATTCCCATGGTGTTCATCTGTCGTTAGTGTAGTGAACAAACGTGAGTCTACGATATTTATGTTGTTTTTCCCATGTTTCCCACAGCGGTTCTGCTCCTCGGTGGATTTCATTAACATTGTCTGCCCGTTCTCATGTTCCCGCTGGAGGCCACGCTCCGTGTTAGGCAATGAGCCTGCTGGTACCTCCCATGTGTTTATTAAGGTGTAGTACCTCAAGCTCTCAGTCTCTCCCAGTAATTCAGATGTTTTGGTGAATTAATTGAGGATGGTAAAGGGATATGGATGTTTTTAAACTCAACAATGTATGCAATGATGTTACTATACCATACTTTACCAGTCAAGAGATAGCAAGTGGAAGGGTTATCACTACTCTTGCTACCCAGGTTACCGGAATAAACCAAATTGCTCGGACACGTCTCTGTACACAGTGTATCATGACCGTTGGTGACTAGGCAGCTCCCTTTTTGGCCTCTCCAGACCCGGGGTCGTCGTCATGACAAGATTTCAGACACATTTCTGCCGCGTGTTCGATCGCTCTTGTTCCGACCATACATTCCTTACGTAACGATGATTCCTTTGTTCCTTCTGTTGCGCACGAGTTCATGTTTCCCCCTATCGATCAAAATATCTTCTCTCGCGTGCTAAAGGCAGTTTCAGCTTTGGAGATATACATCAAATTTCTTATTTCTGCAGGATTACAAAATCCACAATGACTTCCTGCCAGCGGGACGGCAAAACTGAAACAAAGCAGGAGGGGGAGAAGCGTCGCTCAGGAGGCGCCCCTTGCCCTGCGCACTCCTGCCTCCCCGCGGCCCTCTGCCCACCTGGACCCACTAGCCAGCCACAGACACACCAAAGACCGCACTGCATCCGGCGAGGAGCCCCGAGAATCCTGCTAAACGACACAATTCTCAAATAATCGGTTTTAAGTCCTGTTATCAAACAGGAATCATGAAGTTCACATTTTACTTTCTTCCGCTTTGACTCTTCCAGATCACCTTTCCCCATCCTGCCGTCCTGAGGGTTATCTTCCCTAACTACCAAGAGAAAACACTAATGGCGAAGTGGTCTGGCGGGAGGAGGTTCGCAGGTCGTCTAAGGTTTAAGTCGGAGCCCAACACCACAGTAATTAAGGTGTCTCCAGGCGAGTTACGGCGCACGTAAGGCCAAATTAACTTGTTGCTTATAATCATACGATTCCCTGCCCATGCTGCTTTTTCTGGCCTTGTATATTTCGTCTGGGATTCAACCAATAATTAGACTAAAGGAGAAAATCATGATAACGGCTCAGGACCAAAAATTAAATATTGTTTATAATCGGGGAAGGACGCACAGCGACGGGTATACAAGGAACAGATGCACGCACACAAGGGAGCACGGCATAGCCTCATAAGGAAAGCTGTCAATGCTTACTGAAGGTTACTTTACTTAAGTTATACTCAGAAAGGCGTGATCGTCTACGGAACCACAGGGGTAGGGCTTGTGCTTCACTACCACAGACAGTCGGTGGCAGGTAGTCACCGACCAGGGAGGTATTACCGCCTTGGTAAAGTTAGTAGTGACGGTGGCACAGTGAGCCAGAACTAAGGTGGATGTCAAGTTCATCTCCCTACCGCAAGGTGCTGTCTTTTTCTTTCTGCCTCACATTCACATGGGTTGTTGATTTTCATCCCACAGACACACACTGTCCATCTTACACATAACACTAGACAGCAAGTAATTCACACGACTCTTTATTAACTTCTACTTTTCCGGCGGTGACTGCTGGGCGATAGCCTTTCATAACAGCAAACTCTCGTCACAAATAAAAGAAGTTGAAGAGATGGGGCACCACTGATGTAGGCCTCTCCTCTCATGCTGTAAATTCGTCATTACAAACACGTGATTATAAGACAGCAGTCAAGTCCTGGTGTCCGATGGGTTACTGGTATTACTAACAGACGTGCACAACAAACATGTCCAGTTGAGAGGTTAGTTAACAGTCTTCATTCTTCTGTAAGGTAGTAGACGTCACATGTGAACTCTAGTGGGTGTGGAAGGTCCGTGAGTCACCTGCAAGGTCTGGAGGGTCAGTTTGAGTCACCTGGAAGGTTTGAAGGGACACTGAGTCACCTCTAAAGTCTAGAGGGTCACATACTCTTGGAAGCTTGCTCCTCCTACTGATACTAAACGGACCAAATATATCCGCCTGCAAAACTACTCCTACACCCTGCAACATTTCGTGCTTCCATGTCGTAAAATTACTGACTTCAAATATAATTCCATTCGAACATTTTAAGATATGTGTAGGTATTTCATCCATCACATTATTCCGTCTTCGATATCTGAGAAGTATCCCAACTTTCAATATCGTAAATATTCACTTATAAAATATCTTGATATAAAATCCAATCATTGTTGCTAACATTCGTAGAGTTCATTGACAATATAATTTGCTGCACGATTCATTCAACTCTGCACAGCCCTTGTTCACATATTATTCTCACACGTAACTTGTACCGTAATTCAATCATTGAGGCCAACCAGTCCCTGGACCTCTTGTGCCCTCTGTACCATGTTTTCCGCTAACGCCCACAGGATGGGCAGGAGAACACAGTAACTTCGTTGCTCTTCTAACGAAACTCAAGATCACAGAACACAGCAGTGTAGAAACTCATCAGGCTCTTTCTAAAGTTCTCGACAATACACCCCGCAGGTTTCTAATGACTGCAGGAAATGTATCAATTTGTGACAGGACGCTTCGTATGTTTTCTCTTAATGTACTTATTGCACTTAGGTTAAAGAGTTGTCCATACCTGTCGTGCCAGTATGGATCTACATTTTCCAGATATGATTTATATTTCCCACATCTCCGCTTTTTTTTTAGTACTGCCTCAGTGCTTCCTGTCGTTCCAAGTAATTAAGGGTCTTGTCAGTGTCTGTGCGAACTGTGAAAAGATCTTCGCAAACTTTCTAACTCTGCAATTTCGTCCGTCATGAAAGGTCATGTTGGCATATAGCAGTCACTTTGTTCTGGAGGGTAACATTACTCCCGGGGTCTTCCCATTGCTCTCCTGATGGTGCTGGTTTGTGCACAATCTTCTGTACTATTTCTAGTGTCTTCTCTTCCTCCCTAACGATGAAGCTGACACTTTCCACTGATGTAAAACATCTTGTGAACCTTCAGACGACTTGGCTGAGGTAAGTGTGTAGGTTCAAAGTGTCTTTTTACCGATGTTATTCCCGAACTTACTCCGCTAACTTCTACACACGATATGGAACTGCAATGCTTTTTTTGTGTTTATGAATGTCACATCTGAGAATGAAAACGAGAGAGGTGCGACTACAGATTCTTGGGAACTGACCTATCAACCAGGATTTTTTTCCTGCCTGATTTACGGTAATTTGTTGTGATCTGTTGATTAAGGAATTTCTCCAGCGTCTCAACAACTTTATCAAAATGAATGAGGGATGATCTCCCAGCCCTGGAACCAAGATACCCTGGGTTATGTGGATTACGTAATTGCATAAAACCACTAAGAAAATATCAGTGACGAGTGAACCTCGGTGTAGCTTGGCGTTGCTACAGGGAACCCCTCTCCTTCCTCCTTTATGGCACGGGGCGACGAGAGTCTGTTGGAAACTTTGTGGTATTATGCCAGAGTCCCTGGAGAGTTCGGTAGGTCAAATGTAGGTCACGTAACCTGGTGACTTTGGAGGGTCACAGAGTCACAAGAGGACCTGGAATACAGATTGACCTACAGAGAGACTGGAGGCTCCGGGTCATGTGGTGGGTCTGGACGGTCAAGAGTGGGTTATGCGGTGAGTCTGGAAGGCCTAGTGTGGGTCCTGCAGTTATGTCTGGAAGGTCGAGTGCATGTCATGCGGTAAGGCTGCAAGATCGAGTGTGGGTCTTTCGGTGAGTCTGGAAAGTAAAGTTTGAGTCATGCGTTGAATTTGGAAGTCATTAACTGAAAGGAAGTTAGAGACCCGTGTGAGTTGCATACAGAGTCTGGATGGTCATGGATGGGTTTGTGAAGTAGGCGTGAGTAACAGGGATAGGCTAACTCAAGTATGTTACACACTTGATCTGGGATGTTAGCATGAATCACAGGGAGGGTCTATAGAGTGCGTGCGAGTCACAGATATATAAATGTTCGTGTTAGCAAGTCTATGTTCGTGTGAGCAGCACACGTTCGTGTAAGCAAATACACGTTCGTGTAAGCCGAGATCCAGAGTGACGATGACTTGTTATTTCACTGAACGCACGATCTGCAAGTAGGCAAGTAGTATCATGAACACCCCATCCACACACTCCTCTGAAGAACTGGAGAAGTTCCTTGGTTGTGGACCAGCCACACTGTGGAGGACATACGAGTTCCTGCCTCATGCTGTTTGCCTGACCAAGCACCAGCAAAGAAAAGGCTGGTCAAAGTCTTGGCAGCAGAGATACAGGAGCGTCCTTAAGGCTAAATTTACGTTCAGAAAAACTCGCTAGGCTGTGGGGCCTAACTGTGTTTGCAGGGTGTGGATTCCAACAGCTTGGTCGACCAAAGACACAACCTAACAGCCTGGGCTCATCCCAAGCTGTGGGTAGAAGATCCCCGAAGACCTCAACCTGTATAACCCAGAATAGATCATCATATGGTGGAGATAGCACCAGAAAGGAACAGTTTTACTCATCAAGCAACACGTAAGGTGAAAAACAGTCAAGCCATTTTGGTAAGATCTCGTCGTAGTTATCATGTTCCCCATATTCGTGCCTGACGTTGCAAACATCACACTCTCAATACATTACATATTCCCGTCGACAGAGGACATGGCTGGCAACGTGAAAAAATATACAAGTCTTCGTCTGGGTAACTGAAATTAAGGTGTTCACCAAAAAAAAATCGCTGAGGAGAGCATGTCGTACAGAACACAAGACAAGAACGTTACCCATCGTAGCACAAATATAACGGATGGAAAAACTCCTTAAGAAGGCATAAGCAGCAGCTGCACCACACACATACGGGAACAACTGGAAGGCCTTGTGCCTTCCCTGCATACAAAGATAATCTCTCTTTAGTCTAACATACTGGGATGAACGTGCACATGAAGGCTACTGTGAACATGTTATTGGTAATGACAGGAAAAGTAACATTATTACTCAGGTCTCGTCTAGTTGCCATTTTAGTAACTACATCATCATTTTGTTAATGTAGAGCCCTGAATTCAATCTTGCTCTACGTTATGAATCGGAATGTGCAGTGTAACACACTCATCCTTCCATGTGCGCCTGCGAAGAATGTATTTCAAGATTAATATACATATCTCAGCAGGTGAATATGCTAGGTAATAATACATGTCATATATGACGTTATGTACAGTTGATATCCAGCGACAGTTCTGAATCTCATCCATCCAAACAATATATTTGCCCTCGCCTCAGCGATTCTCAGTGCGCCACAGTTGGTGTGGTGGGTTTAACCCAGTGCCCACCAGACCGTCCTCACCCTGGAAGCCTCCAGTGTATATACTGATATATATACGAGGTTCGAGAGCCTCGTTAAGTACGGGGAACCTACGTATTATTCATTTTCTTATCAGTGGTAACAACTTTGTTAACTGCTGTAAGCTGGAAGACCGAAGTCTCACATTCATCAGTATTCTGTTAAACTTAAATTTCCTCAGTAGTGCTGTGAGAGTCCTTGATACAGAAGCCGAGCCATGTAGACGTATACTGTGCGACAGACGGCTCGTTCAAGGCCTTGCAATCATGGCTGGGTACAAAGCACACAATATCAGAGTATTCGAGTCTTCATAACCTAATGGCAGAGAAACTTTGTACATCCTGGGTATAAGAAGGGTGTGCATTGTTCATAAAACTTTAGAAAAAACTTTTGAACAGACATCTTGCAGACATTACAATTCTATGGGATATACCTATCACTCGTACATGAAATGACAGCTGATATCTGAGCTCTTTAGCGTATCCATAACAAAAATGGCCAGGAATAGAAATCAGTGTTATAAAATGTTTACATACTGGATGAGCGATCTTTCCGAGCTGGGTGAGGCTGGCCTGCCGAGGACCTGATTCCCCTGGAGCTCAGTAGAAACATCACAATCATATTGACAAGTGGCAACATAACCCCAGGAGGATCCCTTGTATGGGGCGACTCCAGCATGAAGGCTTCGTGCCAGCCAGCCAGCAGGGAAATGAGGGACTCGGGAGCGAGAATGTATAGTGCAAAATTAGGAGTGGTTACGGGGGTTTCTGAGACGGCGCCAAAAACTGCAATAAGACCTTGAATAAAGTCAGTGGCTGAGGGAAGAACAAATTCATTTCTCATATTTATTACCCTGGTCGACATGGGACAACTTTCTTATGGGGAAATTAGTCTCACAGCTTCATTTTCATAGGTAAGTAGTAGTTTCGGATCAACTATACAGACATGCGGATGGCATAATACATGAGCATACATACAGCAAAGTTCTTAGCTATGTTGAACCCACACCAATCTTCTTGCCTGTGAGGCACGGGTAGGCGACCAAGAGACTTAGTCTTTAAGTTAAAAACATAAGTTTGTGGATCATTGAGATGACCGATAATGATGCTTAATAGGTGTCTGAGGGATATGTTTCAATTTAAATTTTGGAATAGATTACAAAAAGATAAGTAACATATATAGTGACTCCGCTGCCAATGAGAGGGATGGCTCAGGTAGTACAGTAATGGCTCCTCCCACGACCCCTGCAAATTTGAGGGATAGACCTCTGACTCCACTTTATTGTGCGACTCTGCTGCCAGTGAGAGGGAGGGCTCAGGTGACAGTATACTGGTTTTTCCCAACTAACTCAAGGATTATCCCGTCTCCTACCCTTGGAACAATATATTAGATAGTAGGCTGTTTGAGAGCAGCCGCCCAGGGTGGTACTACAGGCCTGCCTGAGGAGCGTTAAACTGGTGCCGGAACCATCTTACATCCGTCATATTGGGATAGCTAGTCTTACTTTGTCTCATCAAAACGGGACTAAGGGGAGAATCCTGCCATCTTCTCCTTACAAGCACCATACACCTACTCAGACCTTACTTATTTTCTTCACTAAGTTCTCTTGCCGCATCATGTGTGCACGATCGTTTTCAAATGTACTCGTGATAGAGTCTAAAAAATCTATTGCCTCTAGTCGCGGTATCATGGGGAGTGAAGAATATCCGGGTTCTCGCCTGATTGTAATGCCAATGAGAGGGAAGGCTCAGACAGCAGTAGTACCCGCCCCTCCTTACACCTTTTCCTCTTGAACAAACCCGCCTCTTTTTCTGTTCATTAAACCAACATTTGTGGTCTCTCCAGTAACCTATATATCATACTCTTCTCCAAGACCCAACTGTTTAACGATGTTCTCACTAGGCCTTTTTTCATATTCAAATTTCATCTCTTTCTTCGACTCTCTAAACTCCTGCAACGAGACTGGCACCCTCTTACCAGCAGGTCGAGATCCTCCACATGGGGAATTTCAACGTTCACCATACGGAATGGTTGAATTCCTCCCATAGGGATGGTGGGGGGGATTGAAGCCCTCACATTCTCCATTCTCAAAGAAGACCCCCCCACCCCATTAAAATGCCTGACCGCTATGACCACTCTCCTAATATTTTGGATCTGTTTTTCCCTTCAACCCTTCGCGTTGTAAATATACAATCTCATCTCCAATTGGATCACTTGACCACTCTCTCACAAATGCATCTATTCTAATGGCACCTTCCCTTGCAGGAGTCCCTTCTAAACGCAAATACTGGCACCTCAACAAAGCTGACTGAAAGAACCTACGAAAATTCTTTTCTGACTATCCTTGGGTGAACTACTGTCTTGTGTGATGATGCTTCTATCTCCGCTAAACGCACACCAGAGGTTATTGTTGCGGGAATGGAAGCATCCATTCCCTCTTCCTCCAAGACGACCTCTTCTTTCAATCCACGGTTCGACCGTTCCTGTTATGAGGCTATTCAGGCAAGGGATCGGGCATATTGGGCTTGGAAATACTTTCTTTCTCCGACTCTTATTCAGCATTTATCACTGCCCATAATCCTCGCAAGTACGTTATCCTTGAGGCAAAGCGCTCCTTCACTCAAAGGAAGTGCGATAACCTCTTCTCCATCCACTGATAGGTCTTTCTGGTTTCTAGCTAATGGCATCACTAACAACTTCTGACGCTCTACCTTTCCCTCACTTTTCCTTTCTGACGGCACTATTGTTGTCTCCCCCGTACACAAAGCAACTCTCTTTGGTTCCCGTTTCTCCTCCTTGGATGACTTAACATACCATCACCACCTGGTGCTCCTCTAAGTAATCCTATGCCCCTTCCCGTAATCTCTTTTTAGACTGTCCAAAAAGCATTTCTATTTCTGGAGACAAGTAAGGCTTATGGTCCTGATGCCATTCGTCCCCGAGTACCGAAAGAGCTTGCCTCTGAACTAGCACCTGTGCTTGCTCGTCTGTTCCATTTCTGAGCTATTCCTCCTTGTAAGCATTCGTTGGTACATCCCATCCCTTAGAAGGGTGACCGGTCTAACCACTCTTACCACCGTCCTGTTGCTTTAACATCTACCATTTCCAAAGTCTTTGAATCCCTCCCCAACTCCCATATCCTCAGCCATCTTAAATCTCAGTCTTCTATCTGATCACCAGTATGGCAAGTTCCACTGGTGATATTCTTTCCTACTTTATTAATGTCTGGTTATCATCCCTGAAATATTTTGAGGAATCCTATTACTAGTTGCCTTTGATATACCCAAAGCTTTTGACAAGGTTCTCACCTATAAACTCCCTCACTTCGCTCCCTTGTTTCTAGCTTCCTCTCCGACCGAGCTATCTCTGTGGTCGTTGATGGATCAGCCTTTCCCACTTTTCCCATCAATAGCAGTGCCCCTTAAGGTTGTGTTCTGTCCCCAACACGATATCCTTTCTTCCACAAATTACCACATGCATTTTTATGCAGACGACTGAACACTGCATTCCTCCAAATCCTTTAAATCTGCTCCTCTTTTTTCTCCCTCGATTTGCTTCTCGTCTCGATAAAAATTCCTCAATAACCTCAGACTTGGACAGGGTATCTCAGTGTGGCAGACGAAATCTAGTTAGGTCTAATGCCTCCAAGACCTCTTAACTGAATGAACAAACTTGGTTTACAGTAACATCCACTTTATTTAGGAAAACCCCACATTACAAAAATAGTTAAGCTGCCTCTGAGAAACTTAAAGAGTTACCCCTCGTATACAAAGAGATGATCTGTACTTGTCTGATGTACTGCTTTCACATCTAGGGTGGTTCTAGCTCTGCAGCCTGACTTGACAGAGTTTGAGTCGAAAACCCGCTTGCCCTACGCAGTAATGTTGGTTCGCTTCCCTCTTCTATAGGCATTACTTTGGTTTTTGCTCCTGGGAGCCGGCTGTGTGCCCCCACCACTAGCTAGATCACGCAATACTCGGCAAGCTGCTGCGTCACATAATTACTATGGGGCCGTAGGCAACTCAAGGGTTGGCCGTTTTGATAACTGTTTCTCTCCCTACACCTCGAAGCTTTAGAAATCTCTATCCTCTCATGTCTTTCCCCTTTAACAAAATACATAACACATTTTAAAAGACAGATTTTTCACTTCCTCCAAAATTCGTAAATACTTTCCCATTTCTTTTTCACTAGCTTCTCTGCATTTCAATAAAGATCCGGCCTTGATGTGGACTTTTGTCCGTGACTGGAGCCGAGAGAGAGAGAGAGAGAGAGAGAGAGAGAGAGAGAGAGAGAGAGAGAGAGAGAGAGAGAGAGAGAGAGAGAGAGAGATCCAGGAACGAAATGAAGCCAATCTGAGGACTACGTTCTTCAGATTACACCTCCCTACATGGAATCGAAATTAGCATTCAAATGGACGCGCTGGAGATCTGCCAGACATAAAGTGAGAAAATCAGGGATTTTTTTTTCACTTCCAGAGAGCTATTCCATGTCTGAGAAACATTCAAAATTGACTTAACATGCGCCAGTCACCAAGGACAGGGAAATGTACTGGTATTGCTCCAACCGCTGTCCACACTGTTTACATATACTTTAAGTGTGAAATCAGAATGAGGCTACGGTAAGAAAACATCGGCTTCAGCTGCTTATCTAGAATCCTGTATGCATAGGCGGCTCTGAGTGTAGCCTCCACGCGAGAGCCCCAGGCCAAGTCAGATTGTATGTAGCCACCAAGGCCATGTCAGACCGTACCCTCCAAGCAAGACCCCGGGATACGCCAAAGGCCTCAAGAGACAGCACCAACACCTGCTTGGAGGTGAGCCTCCAGGATGGCACTAGAACACTCCGGCCAGTAACTCAGTTCCAGAGGCAATGCCGAAGGCAGTATTAAAGTTCCAGGTGGGTCCGTAATTATACAATTCCTAGTCCAACGAGCGGCCTTTTGTGTCTTTATAGTGGCAGAATAAATCACACTCTATAAAGCAATTAGATAAGATGACCCGCTGCTATGGCTGAAACTGGACCGTCTAAAGCCTCCAGGGGAGACGCCATACACGTCTTGGGCAATAATGCTCCGTCGATCTACAAGTCCCCCGAGGTGTACATCACATCTCGAGCAGAAACCAATGATACACCCGCGATCTACAATTGTTCGTAAAGTACTTAACTACCGTACACTGCGTGGCTTGATAATCAAACCAGCACGAACAATAACACCGTTAAGCAATTTCAAAAGTGCACCACAACAGTCAGGTAATTGCAGTGCTCCAGAGCAAGGAACTGTTGAAGGTTCCAATGGGGCGGCGCTCCTGCTGCTGCAGATGAAGTCGGTGGAGATGGGATCGCTACGCCCCGCACCTCCTTGTGGGAGGGGGCGGTGCTAGCCTAACCCCGCCTCGTCCCCACCCACAGCCGTAGGGAAGAGGGGGTTGGGGTGGGGTGTGCCTCGACCTGCCGCAGCAGGATAAAAAGCTGTGCCACACTTCCGGCCTCCAAGGCCAGATGGCGGCCATTCATGATGGAGCAACAGTAACGCCATCGTAACAAGCCCCCGGCCTGGCCTGCTGCAGGCGGGGGAACTGCGGGCACACCACACCACCACATCCATTCACACAATCCCACTTCTTACCAGCCTTCACCATTACAACCACACACACGCACTAGCCACATACTCAGACTGATCTGCGCCCGTATCACCGTATAGTTTACTGTGTACCCATACATGCCCATCCTGTAGGGGCGGTAGCTCAAAAACATTCCGTAGGTCTCAGAGGTTCTTTGTCAGACCCCAGTGGGAAGATGTTACATAAATTGTTACAATACTGGTTATTCATGGACGGTGTTAACCCATGCATCGCTGCCCAATGTTTGTTCAACACATAACTAATGACCTCGACCCAACGCTACTCAACACGATAACAAGTACGGTAAACATACTAAACTTCCTTGTTTATATGACACTGTCAGATGAGGGGGGGGGGGGGGCGGTGGCCTAGATAATCCTGAGTCCATGTACACTAGGGTGAGTCTAGACACACAGAAGGGAAGCCCTCGGGGTTCAGGATAAGGTTATACAACACCACCTTCGACATACACATAGAACTAACTGCCTTATTAACCTTACAATGCTGAGGTTAAACCACCCGCGGCGTTCGCTTTTATACCGACCTTAATAACATAACACATCTTGAAGGTTACCCAGGTGGCGGAGGGATCTGGGGGGGCAGAGGGCCTCACAATACCCGTAGGGTGAGGCACATCGCTCTCCTCTCCATACTTCTTCGTCTCTTGAGCCATTCTTTTATCTTCCATTTACGGCCTGACCTTGATGAGGACTTTAACCCATGACTGGAGCCTCTGATATAGAGAAATATTGGTAGGAAACTGGATCAGTCACTGCTACACCCATCACATCAAGAGACATTCAGAAGCTCGACCACTGATACTCGTGCAGCCAAGCGTCGAACTCGGGTGATCCACAACAGACGATAGTAAACATATGATTGCCACAAATGAATCGTTATCACGGACAAATTACCTTACAAAATAATTTTTTTCCTCAAGTTGACTGAAAAATCATGACTAATGCCCCTGGCTGCAGATGCAAGAGGACTCTGATAACATCTGCGAGTCATTTTTTTCTCCCACATAATACGAAAAGAATTTTCAGTTAACACAGCAGATCATAACCAAGATATTCTCCAAGTGACTGGTGTATACAAACCAACTAATTCACCCTTAGGTACTACATCGATTCGTGCTGCCTACCATGGCAGGAAGTGAGGATGAGCTTGCTCCGGTGTATGAAAAAACGAAAATACACAAACTGTCACGTCGAGATAGTATTAAAATGTCAAGACGCGAACACTACACTGGTCCAAAGTCTGTCATCAGTCATAAGACCTGATCATTTCAATTAAGGTCTTGATTATCTGAAATCCTAGAAAAATTTGCCCATCACAAACACATCGCCTCTTACTACAGCTAAATCCTAAATAGAATGTGACATTCTCCCAAGTTGGGTCTTCTCCCCACACCAAGCCCGCCTCCTTAGCGACATGGCTCCACCCCATCCATGAGTAAACAAGACGGTTCATTAGTCTCAAAATTAATGTTACTCCAAACAACAGTTAAGATGTCACAGTCTCGCTACATGCTGCAGGTGCTGCCATGGTGAGGATGAGTTTCACATTACCCCGAAGGCTTGGCCGATGTGACCGAGCGAGGCGTGTAGTGAGGAGGATGGCTGGCTGCCTGGTGCAGGTTCACATGACCAAGGTTCCGTGACGCGCATTCGTTTAGGTGCGTGGCCCTAGCTGTGGCCGCAACGACCTCTGGTGTCAACAAGCAAAGCCAGAGTCAGGGTCAGGGTCACGCCACCACTGGGTGGGGTACGCACGAACCTGTTTCCTTAATCACGTAAAACAAAATATATAATTCGCCGACGTCGAAGCTTCTTGCAACGTGTTGGCCCCAAGACTTGGAAATCAGGTGAGCTGACCTCCATTACGAGATTCAAATCCGAGTGTCAACCAAAGTGAAGTAAATCCTATGAATTTATCCCTCACAATTCACACAAAAATATAACGTTAGAGAAAAATGAACGCCGCTTTCCTTAGACTTACACCTGTTCCCTGGTCAACAACAGCCGATCTTAATGCCACAAGGAAGGTCTTGCGGGTTAGATTCTTAGTGAGAAGATCCTGTTGGAGAAGGGTCAGCACGTCCGCCCCAACAGCCATCATTATATTCATGGAATAACAAGAAATGGACCCGTCGCTGCCAGAGCCCTAGACAACTTGCACACCGCTGGCTGGACTACATCTTTCTCACTTCATCGTGTACAGCTCGTCCCAATCAAGATGTAAGAATTTTACTTCAAGCTCGCGGTAACGGGGGAAGAAAATGTTATAGAAGAGGTTCGAAAGTAAGCTTTAATGACCCACTTGACCTGACGACCCGAGCCCACAGGTCGAGACCCAAGGGTCACAATCAGCGCCACAAAAGAACACCCATGAGCAGCAGCACCTGCCACCGACACAGGACTTGACTCAATGGAGGACTTCACGGCTGATATGGAGATTCTGAAGAAATTTCATTCAAAAGCGAATGTGAAAGAGGTGAAGGTATGGAGGTAAGACTAGAGGAGGTGTGTGTCGGCGGTGGACCTGTGTGGCGGGCTGTGGCGGGTGCGGTGTTGTCGCCGGGGGCTCGCTATCGTTTCCTCTGCAGCCGCCGCCGCCAGCCACAGCGCAAAAACATTCACACGACCCTGCTCGAGCCTCGTGCTCCCGCCCATCGCGCTCCTCGCTCGCCATAACAACATCCCTCCTGTATCCTTTGTGCGTCTCCAGTCCTCACCGACGGAAGGCCACACAACCGCTCAACAGGCAATTACATAAACAGGTGAAAAATTAAAGGAAAAAGAAACTCCGTGGAATTAATGAAACAAAAACACACGTAAACTTTTTTTTATTGTTGCGCACGTGAAAAATACTTCATTCCCGGTTCACGAAGTACCTCGAGTAACCCAGCAGGTGACAAGAGTCCCGTCAGCGACACACAAAGACTAAGACACCAGACACTATACAACAGAACAGAAAACGATGGAGACACCGGTACTTTTACCTATTTAACATGGTCATTTTTCTTTCATCTTAAAAAGCATAGAAAAGAACGCTAAGTATCTAGTGAACTGCGACTGTACGATACAAGGAAGACCAAGACCATAAAATATAAAACAGGATTGGCTATATGTCTCACTGAGGAGTTCCCGGAGTACGGCCAAACCATTTCTGGTGACAACCCTGGTTTTAGAGATACTCTAAATTTGCCAAGTGAGGTTAAGAGACAGTCAGGTGCGGAGGTAAAGATAAAACGAACTATAAAACGCTTATTTACGACGCACTCGTAAACGGGAGCAAACTAGGACAAGTTGTAACTCCACATACAGGACGATTTTCAAATTGTCTTAAATGACGTTACAAATGAAAAACTACAAACACCACCACACGAGCATAAACACAAACACACACACACACACACTTATCGTGTTTTTTCATATTCCCGTGGACTCATAGGATTATATATATATATATATATATATATATATATATATATATATATATATATATATATATATATATCCCTGGGGATAGGGGATTAAGAATACTTCCCACGTATTTCCTGCGTGTCGTAGAAGGCGACTAAAAGGGGAGGGAGCGGGGGGGCTGGAAATCCTCCCCTCTCGTTTTTTTTTTTTTTTTTTTAATTTTCCAAAAGAAGGAACAGAGTGGGGCCAGGTGAGGATATTCCAAAAAAGGCCCAGTCCTCTGTTCTTAACGCTACCTCGCTAACGCGGGAACCACTATTCCTTCAAACATACCCATTTTTGCTTTCCGAGATAATGTTCTCGACTTCCACACATTCTTCAAGGCTCCCAGGATTTTCGCCCCCTTCCCCACCCTATGATTCACTTCCGCTTCCATGGTTCCATTCGCTGCCAGATCCACTCCCAGATATCTAAAACACTTTACTTCCTCCAGTTTTTCTCCATTCAAACTTACCTCCCAATTGACTTGATCCCCAACCCTACTGTACCTAATAACCTTGCTCTTATTCACATTTACTCTTAACTTTCTTCTTTCACACACTTTACCAAACTCAGTCACCAGCTTCTGCAGTTTCTCACATGAATCAGCCACCAGCGCTGTATCATCAGCGAACAACAACTGACTCACTTCCCAAGCTCTCTCATCCCCAACAGACTTCATACTTGCCCCTCTTTCCAAAACTCTTGCATTCACCTCCCTAACAACCCCATCCATAAACAAATTAAACAACCATGGAGACATCACACACCCCTGCCGCAAACCTACATTCACTGAGAACCAATCACTTTCCTCTCTTCCTACACGTACACATGCCTTACATGGTGTGAGGTGGTTTGATCGAGTAAGTAATGTAAGGGTAAGAGAGATGTGTGGAAATAAAAAGAGCGTGGTTGAGAGAGCAGAAGAGGGTGTTTTGAAATGGTTTGGGCACATGGAGAGAATGAGTGAGGAAAGATTGACCAAGAGGATATATGTGTCGGAAGTGGAGGGAACGAGGAGAAGTGGGTGACCAAATTGGAGGTGGAAAGATGGAGTGAAAAAGATTTTGTGTGATCGGGGCCTGAACATGCAGGAGGGTGAAAGGAGGGCAAGGAATAGAGTGAATTGGATCGATGTGGTATACCGGGGTTGACGTGCTGTCAGTGGATTGAATCAGGGCATGTGAAGCGTCTGGGGTAAACCATAGAAAGTTGTGTGGGGCCTGGATGTGGAAAGGGAGCTGTGGTTTCGGGCATTATTGCGTGGCAGCTAGAGACTGAGTGTGAACGAATGGGGCCTTTGTTGTCTTTTCCTAGTGCTACCTCGCACACATGAGGGGGGAGGGGGAAGGTATTCCATGTGTGGCGAGGTGGCGATGGGAGTAAATGGGGGCAGACAGTGTGAATTGTGTGCATGGGTATATATGTATGTGTCTGTGTATGTATATATATGTGTACATTGAGATGTATAGGTATGTATATTTGCGTGTGTGGACGTGTGCGTGTATACATTGTGTATGGGGGTGGGTTGGGCCATTTCTTTCGTCTGTTTCCTTGCGCTACCTCGCAAACGCGGGAGACAGCGACAAAGCAAATAAATATACATATATATATATATATATATATATATATATATATATATATATATATATATATATATATATATATTAATTACTTTTTATTATATTTAATCGTCGTCTCCCGCGTTAGCAAAGTAGTGCAAGGAAACAGACGAGGAATGGCCCCACCCACCCACAAACATATGTATATATATAAATGGCCACACACGCACATATACATGCATAAACAATTCAACGTATACATACATATACATACACAGATATATGCATATATACACATGTACATATTCATACTTGCTGCCTTCATCCATTCCCGTCAGTACCCCGCCATACATGAAATAACATCTCCCCCCCCCCTCCAGAGAGGTAGCGCCAGGAAACGACAACAAAGGCCACATTAGTTCACACTCAGTCTCTAGCTGTCATGTGTAATGCGCCGAAACCACAGCTCCTTTTCCACATCCAGGACCCACAGACCTTTCCATGGTCTACCCCAGACGCTTCACAGCACGTCGACCCCGGTATACCACATCGCTCCAATTCACTGTATTCCTTGCACGCCTTTCACCCTCCTGCATGTTCAAGCCCCTATCGCTCACAATCTTCTCTCCATACTTCCACCTCAAATTTGGTCTCCCGCTTCTCATTCTTCCCTCCACCTCTGATACATATATCCTCTTCGTTAATCTTTTCCAACTCATTCTTTCCATGTGTCCAAACCATTTCAACACACCCTCTTCTGCTCTCTCAGCCACACTTTTTATTACCACACATCTCTTTTACCCTTTCATTACTTACTCGATCAAACCATTTCACTCCATATACTGTCCTCAAACATTTCATTTCTAACACATCCAACCTCCTCCGCACAACCCTATCTATAGCCCATGCCTCGCAACCATATAACATTGTTGGAACCACTATTTCTTGACACATACTCATATTTGCTCTCCGAGATAACATTCTCGCCTTCGACACATTCTTCAACGCTCCCAGAACCTTCGCCCCCTCCCCCATCCTGTGACTCACTTCCGCTTCCATGGTTCCAAATATCTAAAGCATTTCACTTCCTCCAGTTTTTCTCCATTCAAACTTACCTCCCAATCTCTTGTCCCTTAACCCTACTGAACCTAATAAACTTACTCTTATTCACATTTACTCTCAACTTTCTTTTTTCACACACTCTACCAAATTCAGTCACCAGCTTCTGCAGTTTCTCACCCGAATCGGCCACCAGTGCTGCATCATCAGCCAAAAACAAGTCACTTCCAAAGCCCTCTCATCCAGAACAGACTGCATACTTGCCCCTCTCTCCAAAACTCTTGCATTCACTTCCCTAACCACCTCATCCATAAACTAATCAAACAACCATGGAGACATCACGCATCCCTGCCGCAAACCGACATTCACTGGGAATATATACATACACATGAGAATTTATATGCTCTAGATATAGCTTCCGCAGGCTCTGGGTGCTGTTCTTTACCTTAGCGGTTGTGTCTGCAACCAATCTTCTCTAGTAAGTGTCTTGTCCTGCAGCTAGTTACAGCTGCAGGTCAGGTGCCGGTGTAAAGTACAGTCTGGCTGGTGTAGTGCATCTTGAACACCCCACAGTTCCTATCTGAACAATTCCAGAGCTCTTTCTATGACATTTTCATCACACATTTAGTGGAGCCGTCTACATTCCAGCAATATACTTTGAAATTTCCTTATGTATATTCGCTCCTCCATGTTGGGATTAATTTCCACATTCTTGCCCGTTTGTCATTCAAGCGTGAGATCATCTTCGTTATGTAAGTGAGGAACTAGACCTTCCAGTACTGTCTGTATATATCGTGATGCGCGTCCCCGGTGTATTCAATCGCTCGTGGCAGTACAGGATCACTGGCCATCTTCCGAAACTCAGGAATTTCTTCGGCTTTATATGGTGATATCTGCACACAACAGCACCCAAGCCATGAGAGACCAAATGCTCTGAGCAGTGAATCACTACTGCTTCCCAGGTTTTAAAGCGTTTCATACGGTCAAACTTACCATATGAAACTATGTAATGTATGCAATGAAATACCTGTTATAAATTGTAACATCTTATGTAATGTCAATCCACTGGGGCCTGACTAAGACCCTTTGTGACCCCTGTAATCTTTTTGCGCTACCGCTCACAGGATGAGCATGGGCGGCAAAATAAATTTTGCCGGGGTTACCGGCACAAATCGAATCAGTCATACAGTCGACGAAGGTTTGGCAGTTCCTTTGTCGTGTATTCCGACGGCAAGTTCGTTCCTCATCATAATAAGCATCAGATGCATTTCTCGCGTTTCTGTTTAATATTCAGTATATGAGTTTCATTTTTTTTCCCTCAGTTAATGAATTGAAACCCTGCCACCCCTGGAAAACATTTTTCTTTGTTTTACGAAGCCGACTGCAAGGCTTGGTTGGCGTGCGTGCGTGCGAGTGCATGTGTGTGTGTGTGTGTGTTTAGGTTCTGACTTGCCCCAGTGGAAGAGACTATCACAGTTACAGTGGTGTCACTAGCAGAGGATGATACGTAATTGTACCGTGTGTATGACTGTCATACAGAGGGATTCGACCCAGCAAGGTAGGAGAGGACACAGGTTCTAGCAACAGACTCGGTGGATTCTGTACAGTTAACTATGGGATCTAGTTGACTGACAATTAGAGTCAATGTCTTAGTTCATCTGCTGCGTCCTTCAGTTATATGAATGGTTTCCTCTAGCTGGTTCCTGGGGCTGCTCTCCACTCAGTAGCCTGACCTAACGCCAATATTTTCTTCTGAACTCCTGATCATAAAGGCCGTTTTGTCGTCACATCCCCTAATGCCATTATGGATGAAGCAGCTGGGCTGGTCATGTACGTCCTGGGGGCACTTGTCCAGATCCCTCCTAAATCGATCCAGCGGAATCTCAGAACACGTCTAACACCTGCTGGAAGCAAGCCGAACTCTCCTGGGTTACCGACACTGTACTGCATCTGAGTGTCTTATGACTGTTCTTATCTCACATTGCTCTACATAATCTAACACGTCTCCCACTTCCACTACGGCGTCTTATCTTTCTACCCAAGTATGGGACCATCACTCTCAGAAAAGTATATGTCTTCATCACAATGGATCTCTCACATCTCTGTGTTATAGCGATCATCAAAATGTTTCATCTTCACCTCAGTAGTGAAGTCTTGGACTACATCGCTGCCTGCCGATTCTGACCTTCTAACTCCAAGAATAAGACTATACCTGACCTGAACAGTGTGAGTAATGGTCTTCCCTTCCTGGATCTCAACGTTCGACATCATGAGATTGAGAAACCACACGAGACGAGCGTCCTCTCCGCTGGGAACAAACTTAAACAGCAAGAAGCCCCTGGCTTTCCATGCTTTACCGTCACGATCTGCGAGCGAATTGTTTAGAAGCCGCAGATCCGCTGGCTTGATCTGTTCAATTCTTGCGCCTTCCCCCAGCAGACTCCACGGTCAAATCACCGTCAAATGTGCATGTTTAGTCACCTTCGACCAAGATGTATCATCGTCAATGAACGAAAACGAGTACAATATTGTCGAGGAACTTCTCACTAAAAAAGGAGGCCATCGTTTTCCTGTTACTGGACGTAGCGCAGCCTTCAAGCTGCGGGAGACCTAAAAAGAAAGGGGTCCTGTGATACGTATTTGAAAACATTTAATATGTACAACGGTTATTCTTACGGTTGTCTATAATTCGGTGTTTGAATAGTTAAGAGAAGCAGCAAGGTCCAGCTAGAAAGCCATGATCTTTCTTTCAGACCATTACAAGTACTTGATAAAGTGATATACTATTCTTGGTAACATTCGGGTCCCTCCATTATGAAGAGGAGCCACGTCTTCAGATCTAAAGCTGACCGGGACCTTGAGGTTGGCTCTCTGTCTCCCAGGCAAACAGAAGGTTTAGCCAGTGACAGAGCAGATCTTAAGGGATGTTCCACTTGGATCAAGGTAAACCCACACTTCCTCAGGCGGCCACCTTTTACTTTTTGAAAAGTTTCGGACCGCGAATATTTCAGGTGTGCGGACAGGTTGAGGGAGCGAGAACACTGTTAACAGAGGGATGGAGAAAACATGACAAGTGGTAAAGAAAATGAACGTGACCCAATCGGTACAGTCATAAGATTTTACTGGTATTAAAAGTGTGTCATAATAGATAACAATGGCTCTGAAGATGTTCACTTATACAGTAAGATGATATGACCCTTGGACTCGACCCTTGCTTAAGACGACGTAACTCTTGACCAGGCCTCAAGTAGAGGTTGGGTGAAGGGTCCGTGCATCATACCCACGGGTCATGAAGTCGAGTCACTGAGATTAAAGCTTTCAGAAAATAAAGGAAATACAGAAACAATATAAGCTTAAATCTCTACTGATCATACTGGTAAAAGTTTACCTATTTATGGTTTTGCACCACTTCCTTAAGACATTAGGCCTGGCGGGAGGTTAGTCCTGACACATTTTCCAAACATTTGAGGTTTACATTAATCACTTGTTTCATTATAACAATTTCTTATATTCCAGAAGAATAATCTATACTTTTCAGAGCGATTTTTCAAACTCATTACTTTTACAGAGAGTTTTCGTACTGCTTCACAACGATGCCCTGGTGCTGTCAAGCTTGAGTTCTCACAGTATCTCTCCACAACCTTTGAGAACGTTTGGGCTGAAGAACTAATAAAAGAAAACTTCACACTCCAATTCTAATGTTCCGGGCTAACTGTACTAAATAAATCCTTCACACTATCAGGCGTAGCCAACATTAATACATGTACTTACGTTCATACATCATCGCAAAAGATTTCATAGATATCGAGGAAAAAATCGAAACACGCAAACATACGAGCAAAAGAAAAAGATGATACACTGTAATACACTAAATGTAAGATCTGTACACTAGACCAGTCATATAATAAAGGAGTTCTACCGTAACATAACGTAAGATACAAAGCACACAACAAAAGCCAAATAATTGCATTACACAGACTACAGTTAAACATACACAGACTGGGCGATGTAATACAGTAAAACAAAGGAATACAACGAGAAGGAACACTTGTAACACAAGCAGGGTCTGACATTTTCTTACCAGGAAACGACGATTAATGTTTAAAGCCATCGGACTGACTGATTGTTGGTTATCTGGGTTTTAGGCCTATTAACTGCCATGGGCATTATGGTCGTCAAGGTATAACAATTTGTCCAATGGCAGGACAAATATATCTGATACACGCAATTACAGCGAACGTGGACGTTCGCTAAACGCCAACAAAGGGGAAAACCCGCGCTGTCTATCCAACATACGAGAACAATTCTTACAAAAGATCATTGAATATACAAAATCCCTGAGAAGAAACAAGTTATATGAACACTTATGATACCTGAAAAACTCGAGGGAAGGAAAACGAAACATTTGAGTCCATTCAGACCCAGCGTCTGGTCAGAGTACAGCCCGTGCCATCTAGTGAGCAGCGGGAGAAACTTCGCCTCTCGCCGCACTCTAGCACCAGGCGCACTGCACTCCATGTGCTCCACTGACATTAACCGCTTGTTCTCGACAATACGACTCTTAAGCACAACGCTACGACTTTTGAGCACGATGATACGACACCTTGGGTGCCATGGCGTGACCTCTGGACAGACGATTATGGGTCAGGTCAAAAGCCAAGCCATCACATCCACCGTGCTTGGGGATCGCATCGTCGTTCATAAGTACATAATGCACTCATCCCATGGCGGCTAATGTTCCTCACGTAGACTGAAATATAAGTATCTCAGTAATGTTCAGGTGGAAGGGACTTGAATTACTTGAGAACTCTACTTATATGAAGAATCGTCAGGCTGCCACAATTTCTCTACACGGTCGCGTCACCCTGCAACATGAAGATGACAGTCCTGCAGCTTAATCATAACTCTACAATATCTTCCCGTCATGCCATGATTACCACATGACTGTCCGTGGCTTCCTCGCCTTGACAGACGTATTCTATGAAAAAGAATAGTCATCACAGCTGCCGCCACTGTGGCTGCTGCTCGTACAGTTGCAGACACTTCACCATGAACCTGTTCCTATACCTACTTGACAAAAAAATGGACACAATTATGAGAAAGTGATCAAAATATCTATACAAATCAAATGTGAGCTTCGTGCACAATAACTCAATCTGTACTGTGTTAGTGTTTATACCACCAAATCTAATGCGATACATTCAGGGATATGGGGAAGGGGGGGGGGGGGGGGCATGAAGCTAGAGGAACAATAAATACAGTTTAGCGATTTCCTCTCTTCCTCGGAGTTTACAGTTCGCTACAGCCACACTAGCCTTACTGACACACTAACTGATTTAGAAATGATTGATGGCATCCATTTTCCTTCATGAATTATTCCTAGAAATGTTAATAATGTCTAATAAATGTCTAATCTACCTTAAATCTCCATCAAGCTACAGCCACATCACATTCTCTTCAATCTCCGTCGTTCGTATCACATTGTGGATAAGGTTGTCTTCACCTCAGCAATGTACCGTACACTGTAAAAAGACTTTGACCGAGAATCTGCAAATGGCCCTGTCCTTTATCTGTGGTAACTGGCTAATCATTGGGGGAAACCAAAGCAGAGAGAATCATACATTCGCGACACCAAAGGACTGTTCACAACATATCAGATAATGTAAGAAATAAAGATTTTATCTAAAAGAACAAACAGAACCCACGATACTAGTACCTACTGGCACCATCCGCCAAGCTATAAGATAAAGGCTTTATACGGGGATGGTCTGGACGTGAGGTGGTCCTCGATCCGTGTTCGAATGGTTAAGACTGTCTCATTTTCCAACGGAGACTTTTGATTGAGATAAAAATGTGCATACATTAATATCTTCTAAAATGAATGTTATATAAAAATTTTTCCTGAAGTTCTTAACGAAGAAATCAACGATGAGGAAAATGTACAAGATCAAAAGTCTCAGGAAGAAAAGGAAATATTTCAAATATCATTTTAAGTCAATCAAAACTTCAAAAAAATAAAAAAATAGAGAATCATCTTTACCAAAAACTGAAAGCATCAATGTCAAGAGAACTATCGCATTACATATGGACGTGGTCAGGGTGTGCATGGAACACCAACCCATCACTCGTGAACCAACGGCGTGCCGCAGGATTGGGCCCTGGAACCACTGCTCTTCTTCATCTATGTGAATGACTTACCAGAAGGACTGGACTCCAGCCTGAACAGGTCTGCATTTGATGCTGACTTACAAGAAGGACTGGACTCCAAACAGATCATGTCTGCAGAGATGATGCAAAGTTAAGAAGGAAGTAAAAAGCGAAAAGGATTGCATCAAGTTAGTAAAGGAACTAGAAAACCTCTAAAGTTGGTATGAGACATGGCGGCTGAAATTCAGTCCCAGTAAACATCAAGTATAGGCCTGATAATGAATATCATTAAGCAGGATGTAAGCTTCAGGAATGTGTGTGAAAGGACTTTGGAGCTGACATCGTCCTTAACCTATCGCCATAATCCCACATCAAGAGAATACTTAGGGAGACAAACTGTCCGCTGAAAAACATTACAAGAGCATTTACATACAAACATAATTAGAGGAATACTCAGCACGCTAATCACATGAGGCCAGTACTAGAATATGCTTCTCAGGTTTGGTCAGCCCAGTAGGAATTGCACAAAATATTAAGAAGGTACCAGAGAAGGGCAACCAAGATAGCACTGGAATTGAAAATGATGATTACAGGGGAAAGCTACAGGCGTTAGATTTGCCCACCATGGAAGAGGTAAAAGAGCGAGTGGTGACCCTTAAGTTGTTTAGTCATCCTAATGATGCAGACAGTGAACACTACTTCCAAAGATACTGAGACATAACAACCAAAAGCCAAAACACGAAATTACAGAGGATACTTCTACGAAATGATGTAATGAATTACTTTTATATTATAAGAGCAATGAACCAGTTGAAGAAACCGAACAAGGGAATAATAAATGCCGACAGAATCCACGAGTTTAAAAGGCTGTTACGCAATAAAAGTGGTTCAAGGGTCAGGGTATTGTTAGTGTAAAACTTCCTCCCCGTACAGTTAAAAATATGTATTTCCAAATAAGTAATAAGATGGTCAGGATGTACCATGTGATACCCAGCCACCTTGTGGCCGACTATGAGATGCCACCACCGTGTGTTCGCCTCACACCCCAGCTGGTACATCACACCAACCAGTTCCCGATAAATCTAGTTCTTCAATCTTCGATCCTGATCCGCTGCAGGCAAAGCATCTCATACCACTGGGTGTTAGCAATCAGCATCGATCAAAGCCTTCAGACAATCCCATCTATCTCTATCCTCTCCACCAGATAAGTATACTCAAGATCTTTTGCTTTTGTATCAACCCATCAGTAAATCCAACAGAAATTCCCAAAGACTTCAAGACTGTGCGTCCCGGGCTGTTATGTGCTTGCAAACACGAACATCTACAGGATCAGCCCCTCCACGATTAAGATCTGTATACATGAAACGTCTACAGGCTTGCTTGTCCATGGCCTTCGACTAAGCACATGAACAACTCAAAGACTTCTCCCATCACCGTCCTAATCTGTACATATGAACATCTTCAAGACTTCCCTCGCTTTTAAAACATGAACATATATCTACAAGACCACCCTCGCCTCTGTAAGCATGAACCTCTACGTGCAAGACTTCTCTCACTTCTGTAGACATGATCATCTATCTACAAGATTCTTCTCTCGCTACTGTAGACATAAATATCCATCTGCAAGACCCCCCCTCGCCTATGAAGACATGAACATCTACCTACAAGACTTCAATCGCCTCTGTAGACATGAACATCTATCTACATGACTTCCCTCACCTCTTTAGACATGAACATTTATCTACAGGACTGCTCTTGCCTCGACCACTACCTCCAAACGAGAGCACACGTAAGCCTCACCCCCCCGGCCATAGTGCACACTGAGTGCGCTGCTGGTCGACCGGGCGTTACCACATTCTCAACGGCTGACGCCAGGATCTAGATGGGTGTGTTGCCCGCGTCCGTGTTGTCCCCCCCCACAACAGGTGAGGTGCGCAACAGCTGGGCTGTCAGCGGGAGGCCGGCCGATCCAGTACCACTCACCCTCTCTGTCCTACAGACAGGCACTGCTTGGGGGAATTTGATATCCACGGTATCACCATCCCTTGTGGTATACCCCTGTCTGTATTCCACTATATCACTCCTTATGTCCCAGCGAAGGAAAACAACGCTTTGCGTGAAGCTGTCTCAGCGAGGTGAAACAGATGTGAAAGTCTCTCAGCAAAGTGCAACGGGCGTGAGGTTGTCTCAGCAACGCATAACAGGCGTGGTCATCTCAGCAATGTATAACAGGCGTGGTCACCTAAGCTATGTTCAACAGGCGTGGTCGTCTCAGCAATGCACAACAGGCGTGGAGCTGTACTAATTCCAACTCGATAATATTTCTTTTGAGCTCGTATAAGAAGACTCGGGCAATAATGACCCACGTGGATATACGATGAGAACAATTTCAAAAATAACTTTTAACTTCCAAGACATCCTTAGTGCGAGATTCCATGGGGCCATGTCTGAGGAACGTGTCCACAACAGATGCATGGAGGCATGTCCCAGGACCGTGTGTCCACAACAGTCCTCGTCTGGGGGAAAATAAAGCTATCTCCAAAAGTCCTGTCATGTGGCCATGTTTGATCACAATGCCTCACCAACAGTCACATGGCGCCGTCTAAAAGTCCTTTCTCCCGGTCGTATACCGTTAAAACAGTACACTAACAGTCATATTAACGGAGTAATGTTCAGAGAATCTGCGCAATAGATCTTTCATGGATTTTTTATCTTTTTTAACACGAAAACTCACCCACAAACGAGGCACCTGGCTCTATAACACCAGGCATCTGAACCCTCGATGTCACACACACACACACACACACACACACACACACACCACACACACACAGTTGAAGCGATAAGCTACAAAAGAAAACGAACAATGAGTGAAGACTTATGGCTACAGGTGAGGGCACCTGTCAGCTACGGGGAGGGAAAAAGAAGTAGTGTCACGTCACATACAGCCCGTCACGTCACATGGGAGAACAAAAGACTAGCGTCATGTCACATCGCACGAGAGAACAAAGAATTAGTGTCATTTTACACACATCCCCTCCAGTCACACGCCACAACGTTACATAACAGTGTAATGAGGCGGCAAACTAAGGCGTCAGACGGGAGCCCACTCTTGACAGTCAAATTGGCTGCCGACCCACAAGATGGATCACCCCTACAAGGCTTTATCATCAACACAGCCCTAGTGCCTCTCGATCACAATGATGAAGTTACCAAACTTCTGAAAGGTTTCTTAAGTACAAACTCAAATCAATGGATGAGAATTACATATGGTTACTGTGTCCCCGAAAAATAACTTTGTTCACCTCATATGTTTTCCAAGACGATACACGGCTAAGGTTATCATCAATACAAGAATATAACGCCCTTAAGGTGAAATCATTGTATATCTGGTGACTGAGATTAGTGTCTCTAGCGGTATGAGCAACATCAATCCACCTCAGTAAGCCTCAGGCTATCTTTAGGGAAGGAAGTTCTTTCTTTACTCCTCTTGGCTACCATTTTGAGAATTTCGTTTCTCGGCGCTGAATTTCTCTCACCTTCGCCTCAGGATGATTGGCTCTTTCCCTTTTGAAGAAGAAAGGCCCGGATACTTGCCTAGACGCAAGAAAATCTCACATGTATTGGGTACGATTTACCGGTCCACAGTGGTTCTGGAGTCCTTCCAATGACTAGTCCAGGGTGGTTCTGGAGTTCCTCCAGTGACTGGTCCACAGTGGTCCTAAAGTCCTTCCAATGACCGGTCCACAGTGGTTCTGGAGTCATTCCAGTAAATGGTCCACAATGGTTCTGGAATCCTTCCAATAACCGGTCCACAGTGAGTCCGGAATCCTTCCAGTGGCTGGTCCACTGTGGTGCTACTATAAGCCAGCAGAGCGTTACACTGTACTGAGCCCTAAGGTCTATATTATTTTCTCCTGTGTTACTTATGGTGTCTCTAACTTTCACGGTGTTCGTTTGCAGTCTTTCGTATTTTTTCTTTCAAAAAATGGATCAATTTTTACAGCAGACTGGGAACAGGTTTTCCTGGATTTTCCAGAAGGAAATTACATCTCTCCTGTCTGAGCTCGTGAGAATATCCAGTAATAAGACTCCAGTCACTCAGCAGATTTGATTTTTCGGAAGTCGTTATGGGATAATGACTGTTCTTTGCATTTTCCAATCTTGATAATTTCTTCCGCCGTTAGAGATGATGTCATCTTATGTCAGTATCCTAGTCAGGAGAGCACAGGTGCTTTGGTAAATATCACAACTGGTTTGACTACCTTTGTCAAAGCGGCTGTTCCTAAACTGTGCTCGCTGTGCTTTTACTCTCCTTTTCCCCCTGATACATTGTTGTCTATGTCCCGTATTCTACAACTATTTGTTGTCTCTTCATTTCCATCATTACCAAACTTCTGAGACGGATCTCCAAGGCACAATACACTATCTTCAGTGTCCACGAGATGACTGTAACCCCACTGCAGTTCCTCGGTGTCTTTGACTCACAAAATTTGTATATTTTACATGATAACCTAAGCAGTGGCTTGTGTCCGCATTATGTCAGATAAGAAAATGAGGAACAGTAAGGGTGCAGATACACTTAACAGAGGGAGACATTTTCATTTTTTCTTTCCAATGGACGTGTCAGGTATCGCCTGGATTACAGTATGTCTATCACAGATTTGTTACGTCGTTGTAAATCCATCTTTCCACTACACTAGCTTTCACTTACATAAGTCTTTTGTACGCCGAGACACAGCTGTTCAAATCAATCAAATATCATTTTTGCTTCCGATGTAACCAAAATCACAAGATGCACTCAAATGTAAGGAAAACAACGAAACGTTTCGGTCCACCCACTCATTCCTGGTGATACAATATCACGGGGAACGAGAATTTCCGGCTGGGAGACTTTTGTGTTGAAGGTAATTCAATAAAATCTCGGGCGGGTAAGAGGAGTAGAGGACCTGTTCTACTTGTTGCTAGACTGTTGCTCGACGGGTAACGTTAACACTCTGCCCAAACAGGACAGGAAAGCAAACTCACTCACTCACAAATATATCGATGAGCTCCCTCCTTAGTTCACACTGGTACCAAGCGACGCCCTAAACTCACCCCTGAACACACCCTCACCCACACACACACACACACACACACACACACACACACACCTGATACTACCAACCAACCCTGTATAAATTCATACGTCAGCGTGACTTGTTTACAATAGTGTTCAGAGTGTGACCAAGAGCTCACCGGAGTGCAAACACAGAGGCACGACAAGAACATCGTAACATTCCGGGAACCCATCCAGTGTTAGCAGTCGGTCGTCCGCTGACGTGAGGGCCTCTTCTGAGTCCGTGGTAGCCATACTGTTGACTTAGGTGGGCCTTTTGTTGACACATCCACCACAGCGAAAGGAAGCCAGCACGTAATTTGTTACCAGTACTTAACAGCACCGTCCCCTAAAACTCTGTTGTTTCCATTACTTAACCTTCTGTGTACCTTACGATAACTTCGGAGGCTCTTCCGACCCCCACAGCTCGGCCTCCGACCAAGTTGCAGTCTTGCTCCTCTTTTCAGTCAGGCTTGTTGGATGCCGCGGGCTATAACCCTACGCATCCTTGGCTGGTCTAGACTATTTATCTATTTATTTTCTCTTTCTGAGGTATGGGAGGGCTTCGGTCAAGGACTAAAGTTATCTTCGAGGCCAGGCTTTAAATGAAATATGAAAAATATTAACATAGGTACAACATCAAAGAAGATGAAAAATGATCTAAGAGTTTTGGAAGAATACAAAGCCCTGGCTTTCAAAAAAAGGGGCAGGTCATAGGTATTAGTTAAGATACTTTGCCATACCATTATTCGATGTTTCCACTGAACAGACCACACTGTGTCCGATGGCTGCAGACAATGTATCAAATAATTCTGGTCCTCGGATGTTTATATTGTCTTCTCTGACTGCACCTACTGCACATTGATTTTAATGGTAAAATTTCCATCTCCCTCTCGTGTCGTGCCAGCACGGATCAATAATCAAGTGCAAATTGGGAACCACGCACTCCAGGATTTTTTACACAAACCCGTGTGTGTTTTGTATGTGGGTGCGTGCCGTCGCCGTGGCTACAGTCTCAAACAACAAAGAGAAACACAAAGCGATTCCTACACTCTACAACACTCGTGTGTGTGTGTGTGTGTGTGTGTGTGTGTGTGTGTGTGTGTGTGTGTATTTTACCCTATCGTTTCTTTTCCCTTTAATGACTTTCCCTGCGCTCCGTGCTAAGAAGTTGGATCTAGTTTAACCCTTACCTTTCATTTCAACGACTGAATAAGACGTTCGTATCACATCCCAAGTACCCAGGGTGTTTATCCAAAAATTTCCTCAAACTATGGTCGGGAGGGTCTACCATGTAGGGAACATCATCAACCTCTCATGGCGCACCTTGTTACCATGAGCGTCAGCGCCGCCACTTCCGATGGCCAGGAATTAGGCGCTCGTAAATGTATACATAACTAGGTGGATGAGGTGGGTGGAGGAGGGTGGAGGTCCACGTTTACCCACCGATGGTGTTCACGGATCAGGTGTGTCGGGTGTGGTGACGTGGGCGTGACCCGCGGACCCACGAGCCTGGTACCTTCCGTCATCCCGGGTCCTGGTAGTACAAAACACCAAGGACATGGGAAGCTACGTGTCGTAATACGTGTCCCTCTTCCCAACCTTGGTGGTAAATTGCTTAACCCAAGCATTAGTAGATTTCCCACTTCCCGCTCTGCAGTGACGGTCACTGGTTCCCCACACACACCATCCCGACCCAGGGAATGACACTCATCCCACACCTAGTATGGGCGGAGATACACGTGAATGACACTCACCTTAAACCTAATATGGGTGAGGAGGTCGATGTGAGGGACATTCACCTTACACTTAACATAAGTGAGGTTAACCATGCGAGAGACATTCACCCTATACTTACCGAAAGTGAGGTGACCCATGTGTATGCCAGTCAGCCTAGACTTAACACCTGCGACTTATCCACGTGAATGGCAGACACTCTACACTTACTATAAGTGAGGTGTGACCCATGTATATGCCAGTCACCCTACATACATAGTCTACTTTTGCTAGCGATCAGTCAGAGCTTCAGGTGCTATGAGGTCAGGTGTGACCCATGTATATGCCAGTCACCCTACATACATAGTCTATCTTTGCTAGCGATCAGTCAGAGCTTCAGGTGCTATGAGGTCAGCAGGCTCGCAACTCTTCATTCCCCAGTATACCTAACGTTCATGTTCTGAAGGTCTACCCTAAGCCTGAGGCTCGGTCTGTGATTAACGTTGCCGGTGATAACCTACTCCACCAAGTAACCACTTCCGTACACCAGTCAGCTTGATGCATGTAATGTAGTCTACGTGTGATTCCCTAGTAACAAGAACCATCATCTTTCCTCCTTATCCATGGTCAAGACACACTGACCAAACGCTTCAGTCCTTTTACAGCAAACCTATCATGCCTCAGTCTTAATGCAGCGCACCTACAGTCCCTTTATAGAATAGTGCCTGCATACTACACCTATCATACCTCACTCCCTTAACCGCAAACATATCGCGCCTCAGTCCATTTATAGAGAAGCTATCACGCAACCTTATCGTGCCTCAGCCTCTTTAGACAGAGGATGCTTAAGCCTCTTTACAGTGAGCCTATGATGCTTGAACCCCTTTGCAGCGTACATATGATTTTTCAGTCCCTTTACAGCAAACTTTTTACGACGGAGGTATAATGTTCCAGTCCCTTTACAGCGAAGCTATGACGATACAACCCCTTTACAGAGAGCCCATTATGCTTCAGCCCCTTTAACATAAATCTGTAATAAATAGCCCCTTTATAGCAAACATAAGAGGAGTCAGTACCTGTAAAGTGAACGTATGATGCTTCAGCTCCTTTAAAGCGAACCTAAGATGATTCAGCCACTTTAAGTCGAACCTATAATACCTCAGGCCCTTTTAACCGAATCTATAGTAGCTCAGTCTCCATAAACTTCAACCAATGATGCCTCGATCAGTATGACAATACTAACACCCAGGGTGAATAGTGGGCCACTTTAGCACAACAGAACATGGCCTGCGGGGCGTGGCTTCTACAAACCTGCTTGACCAACGTCCCAACTCAGCAGCTCGGACCTCCAATTCGAGCTGTTGGGGCAAAAGACCTACGACATCTACGTCAGAGAAGTCAAGCGTTTGTCTCTACAGACACACACACACACACACCACACTCCAACAATTTAGCAATGCTGTTCCCCCCCAAACAAAGGCAGGAAACAAAGCACGAAAGAAAAGAGTGAAAATCGTTGATGCACCTTTAAGTTTTCTTACATGAAATCGAGCGGCAAAACTGCGTTCCCTGTACAATTACACTCTGCCTTTCTCCCGTGGTCAGGATGCTATGTGTTATATAATGTATGAACCTCCTTGACTGTTGTCCCCCATGACACATTATGTAAAGGAGGAGGATACTCAGGGAACCTTGGCGGCGTCCGGTGTATTTCTTTTCTCTTTAAACAGGATGGCTGGAGGAGGAAAGAAGTGGCTGGACACGTATAGTGTGAAAGGGTAGGAGAGAGAGAGAGAGAGAGAGAGAGAGAGAGAGAGAGAGAGAGAGAGAGAGAGAGAGAGACAAGAGAGAGAGACAGTACACGAGTGTATGGCGCAGGGTCTCTTCTCTGTGTGTGGGAAGAGTGCTGGACACTGTGTCTGTCCATCACCCCTTCCCTTATTTAAGGCACTTCAATCCACCCCACCCAGCACTGCCGGCCTCACGCCTCTCTCTCTCTCTCTTCGCGTGGCTTTAACAGCGTGGTTACAGGAAAGGAATATGTGGTGGTGCAGGCGAGGGAACAGTCTGAATCGGAGGAAAAAGTTGCAATGCGCACAGGTGTGTAGTGTAGACTCTGGTTTATGAGGATGATTTTTTTTTTGGAAGCGTGATTTTTGATGCATATCCGTCTGTCAAACTGAGGTGTGTGTGTGTATGTGGTTATATCGTTTGGTGTGGGAAAGAGGACTTGCTAAGTAAAACATTGTCTCTCGTGTACATCGGCGGATGTCTGGGGCCTCTGTAAATACTTTGAGGCTTCGAGGGAACCAAGATTATCTATATTTGTACTGCTGTCAATATCTCGGCTTTGTCTACAGTCTGTGTCATCGATGTTTTCAAGTTTCTTGACTGGTTTAACCCATTCGTGCGGCCCTACAGTCTATTAAACGTAGGGACATTTCTCATCTATGAAGAACCTTAAAGCCTTATTTTCGTATTATATGTAACTTCAGCACAAGTGATTTGGAGGACAGCAACGCTGGTAAGGGAGAAACGCGTTAGGTTAGGTATGCCAGGTGCCAGACCCTGTATAATAGACTGGTCAGGGTCGATTTTCCTTGCAAGGATCTCTTGTTAGAGGGACCCCGCTTAGTAGAGGGAAGTTGGGGTACTAGGCAGAGTTGATGATGATGATGTTTGTGGAGCGTTAGTATAGACAGTTACACAAATAGTACTTATGTAACCTATGGTATGCTTATTTGGGGTTGCTTATATTAAAGTCAGTGTGTCCATACTGTCAAAGGCTTTGCTTATATATATATATATATATATATATATATATATATATATATATATATATATATATATATATATATTTTTTTTTTTTTTTTTTTTTTTTTAATACTTTGTCGCTGTCTCCCGCGTTTGCGAGGTAGCGCAAGGAAACAGACGAAAGAAATGGCCCAACCCCCCCCATACACATGTACATACACACGTCCACACACGCAAATATACATACCTACACAGCTTTCCATGGTTTACCCCAGACGCTTCACATGCCTTGATTCAATCCACTGACAGCACGTCAACCCCTGTATACCACATCGCTCCAATTCACTCTATTCCTTGCCCTCCTTTCACCCTCCTGCATGTTCAGGCCCCGATCACACAAAATCCTTTTCACTCCATCTTTCCACCTCCAATTTGGTCTCCCTCTTCTCCTCGTTCCCTCCACCTCCGACACATATATCCTCTTGGTCAATCTTTCCTCACTCATTCTCTCCATGTGCCCAAACCATTTCAAAACACCCTCTTCTGCTCTCTCAACCACGCTCTTTTTATTTCCACACATCTCTCTTACCCTTACGTTACTTACTCGATCAAACCACCTCACACCACACATTGTCCTCAAACATCTCATTTCCAGCACATCCATCCTCCTGCGCACAACTCTATCCACAGCCCACGCCTCGCAACCATACAACATTGTTGGAACTACTATTCCTTCAAACATACCCATTTTTGCTTTCCGGGATAATGTTCTCGACTTATATATATATATATATATATATATATATATATATATATATATATATATATATATATATATATATAACCGTGCACTGTATTCCCTGTCCTCTGGATATTGCAAATATTTCTACCAGCACCACCTTCGTCCTTCTCCTCGACTCCACTGTAGCGCTAACCCCGCTCCATACACCAGAGCCACCTCCTCGGACAGAACCCGCAGGAGGTGTGACTGCAGCGACACCACCCCAGCCAACGGCAGACACTCAGCAGCAGTCCAAGGTCGCTGCCGCAGCGTGGCACCGTAGGATATCCTTCTAGTTCCCGCAACTTACCCGCTCCAGACACTTGCCGCATTCTAAAACCCCTCTGTAACTGATGCTCTTGACCCGACGGGACTAAAAGTCTGGCTCATCGACGGACGAACAACGAGACCAACACAACCACCGCTAATAGTCTTACGTTAATTAACAATCTTAATGACCATACCAGAGGCTGCAAAGGTAGTATTACCTTATCAATCTGATATCAAAACCCGGCTCATGTACCTGGTAAACATCCTGCCTTGGATTAGCGACAAGGTGGACTGTTGAAGAAGGTTCATTTAATTCTTGATAAGGAGGCACAGAGAATTATATAGTTCAACACAAGGGCCTCGAGTCCCAGACAGACTTTAGCCCCAACAGAGTCTTTGAGAGAGAGAGAGAGAGAGAGAGAGAGAGAGAGAGAGAGAGAGAGAGAGAGAGAGAGAGAGAGAGAGAGAGGAGTCCTGTCTTCGTACTCGACCTAAGGCACACGGAAGGTGAGGTCCAGACCACAGAAGTCATGTGACACCATCGTGCCTCCAGCGACTGTCCACTACACACACACAGTCCTGCTGCATAACTGGGTACAATGGAGGTTCGGCCACACCGCAGGACTTGTCATAGTAACGTCACTTGTCACACCACAGTCACAAATCACAGTAACGTCAGTTATAACAGGTTGGAGCGTGACGTGGTTCACATCAGTAGCACCAACACCAGGACCATTTGGCCCTACAGTCACGTCTACAAGTCCTCTTCCCCCCCCTCACTAACAGTATATATACTGGGGTAAAAAGGGGGGAAATTTATCTCGAATGACGCACACTCAAGCGGTGTATGACGGAGGGAAGCGAGACCCCGATGGGGGGATGATAATGTCTACGGGTGTTGCACGCATACTCTCACTACATCACTATCTACTTCCATTCCCTCACGCCCCCGATTGGAAGCCTCTCCCACAGGCAAACAACGCACTACCTCCTCAGTTAACTACTCCAAATTACAGATATATTTCTTTGCTATGTACGCCTGAAAATTTTACTAGAAATAAGCGATACATGATAGTGTATACAATTTTGCACACACACACACACACACACACACACACACACAATGTCTTCTATCAAAAATGGAAAAAAAAGATTCAAACTTTAATATGCTCTACCATCACCTTCATCCAGTACATTTCAAGATGGTAGTTTACCCCTCAGGTCATTTGTGTTTATCAGGTTCTATCAAGACTTGTTTTCTCTCCATCTAAGCAGCTCAGCTCTTAGGTGCGACGGTATGACCCCCTGGGCACGACGATACGACCCATGGGTATGGCTGACCTGACCATGATGGGTCGCACCGTCTTGTTCAAGGCGTTCACCAAGACACAGCAAAGGCACTAGGAACCATCCTAATCGCCATTTTTTTTTTCTCTTTTTATTCCTGACGCCTCGCACCGTTTTCTATAGTAAATACGTAACAGCTGACAGAAAAAAAAATGGATGTCACGAGAAACTTCGAAGACAGCGACGGCGCTAAATCTGTCTTTGGCAGACCTCCTCACATGACATCAGGCGAACCCGTAAATCACATGACCCACGCAAATCCCCAGCAGGCGAACCGACCGTATTATCCCGCCCCACATACCCAGCTGGGGGACATGCAGTAACATAGCATCTCATACATCCTAACTGGGGTTTAGGCCGCGCCACCCAAGCCCACACAACCCAGGTCAGAGGATACAGGCAAGAGCCAGTATCACCCCGCTTGGTGGGGGTCACAGATGACGTAAATACTACAACACAAAACAACACGGTTCTGCGTCAGTCACCATTGTGTACATTTCCCTATACTCAAAACAACTCTTCCCTCACATCACCTTTACCTTACTCTACCTTACCTTTACCCTATCTTAGGTAATCTCACCTTTATCTAACCTTATCTCCCCTCACCTTTACCTTACTCTACCTTACCTTTACCTTATCTTAGGTTATCTCACCTTTATCTGACCCTTATCTCCCCTTACCTTTACCTTATTCTACCTTACCTTTACCTTATCTTAGGTTATCTCACCTTTATCTAACCGTATCTCTCCTTACCTTTACCTTATCTTAGGTTATCTCACCTTTATCTGATCGTATCTCTCCTTACGTTTACCTTACTCTACCTTACCTTTACCTTATCTTAGGTTATCTCACCTTTATCTGACCCTATCTCCCCTTACCTTTACCTTACTCTACTTTACCTTTACTTTATCTTAGGTAATCTCACCTTTATCTAACCGTATCTCTCCTTACCTTTACCTTACTCTACCTTACCTTTACCTTATAATAGGTTATCTCACCTTTATCTAACCCTATCTCATCTCACTTTTACTTTACCATGATTCCAATGGTCGTCTACCACCACAATTCGGTATCGGACGAGGCTGTCGTGTTGATTCTCAGCTCAATAAGACTGTTTGAGGCCGCAGTCGTAACAGCCTTCGTAATCCTGCTTCTTTCCTTACACCTCGAAGCTTTGGAACTCTCAACCTTCTCATGTCTTTCCCAATAACAATGACCTGGCACATTTCAAAAGACAGGTTTTTTCACTTTCTCCAAAATTCGTAAACACTTTCCCTCGTCTTCTCTTATTCCGTTTAATGATTATCTCTATATTCAAATTACGGCCCGGCCTTGGTGTGGACTTTTGTCCGTGACTGGAGCCTTCGACATGAAAAAAAAAACCACACTTCCTGGCTGGTCTGGTAACTCCTGACCAAGGCCTTTTCAAATTCACCCACTAACCAGTCCATAAATTCCCTAATGACCGCAGGTAACGTAATCATATATTTCCGTTCACCGGATATTTACATTATTAATAAATTCTGAAACATAAGACTTTCAAAAGTCACCATGACTCAGCCAGGGGACCCACTGGAAGGAGAGTTGTGTCATCACACGGCCATGCACCAGTCCCATGCATGAGGAGGCCGGGAAATTACCGTGACGTACATGACGCCAGAGACGCACAGAAAAACCGCTCCCCTACGTCGCCCTCCGTCTAGTACGCAGAAAACGTCACTCTAATCAGAATTCATGGTTAGTGTGATGAATTAATGATTTGCAAAATGTTAATGAAGTCTTGTTTTTTCCTATTTTTAATTTCTGCCATAAAAAGCATCTAGTTTGTTGCCTTGTGGTACATGTGGGTGTGTCTGGGCAGAACCCCCGCCACCTGCCCTGCGACCAGCCACCCAGGAGAGACAGCCACTCCCTCACCCATAACCCTTTTCCCCCTTACCTCCACCTCACCCCACGTACTAAGACCTTACGATGGTGTCGGAGGTCTTCTACCCTGAAAGCTCGTCCACATCCTGATTGGTGGTCTGGTACACATTGCATATAAATTGCTAAGTCTTCTTCAAATTTCTCCACCATTACATTACAAAGTGTTTCTAATGGCCACAAGCAATGTAATTAACAATCCTGAGCCCCAGATGTTTACACCGTTTTCTCTAACTGTACTTACTGCACCTGGTGATTCAGTGGTAATACTCTAGTTCACATCAAACCAGTCTCACCAACAGGGAACTGCTTTCGGGAGCAGGTCGGGATGCATGCCCACTACGATTCTCAGAAGTTCTAGAAAGTATGGCCTCTGCATTATCAGTCGTTCCCCCACCATTAGATCTGATCTTTGGAAGAATCTGTCTTGAAGGTCCGTAAATTCCAGCCTGCCATCTCTTAAAAAAGGGGCAACTGGTCCTGTGTTGTGTTCGATGAATGTCATGTCCTCAGAAATTACTATATCGAGTTGTTTTACACTGTTCATCTGAAGTGCAAAGGTGTATGTTTCAATATCTTCCCAATATCTTTCACCAGAATCCACACGTCTATCCCTGCACTTACATCATCTTCATTCTCTTCCTTATCCTCGCCCTCTTCTTCTCTCATTTGCTCTCTCTCCCTCTCATACCTAGTTCCCTCACCCTTATAACCCTCCCTCATTCATCCAACTCCCTCCTTCACTCCCATACCTCCTCCCTCCCTCACTCCCATCCCTGCCTCCCTTTACTCATATACCTCCCTCCCTCACCTTCAACACCTTCAGTGGCGATGCCTGCACCTTAACCCGTTACCTCATCATGCACTGCAGTCTCAGAGTTGTATCAAGAAATCCAAAAATATAAATCTGAGATAGAACACATGATTCAAGAGGCCTTGGTAACAGACATTAACATGAGTTTAATCTATTTCTTTTTCACTCATCGCGTAGAGTATTATGTCTCATAAGCCTTCAGGTTATACAAGAGGAGTAACATTTTACGTAGAACAAATTCAAACTCACTACAGAAAGGTTCAGAAGCACAGTTAATGCGACACAAACGATACCAATCTGAGTCAGTTCACTATTACAGAGGTTACAGAACCTAAGTTCGCGAGGCTAAACTGCCTCTGCATCATAATTAATACAACAGAGAAAAGATGCGGTCTCTAAGCTCTCGACACTAAGATGGAACGGAGGGAAACGTGTGAATGAGCCAGTTGGGGTAAATGACATACCACACAAAACATAATATGGAAGAGGATACTTAGGAACAGAACCATGCAATGGATTCGAGGTAATACTATCAAAATAATCTACCAATGATTAATCAAAGAAAGAGGATCGACACACAAGGTGACACACAGAGCAGATCTCATCTCCAACGATATAGAAAATAAGTCTCGTTCAGACAGGGGCACCACGGGAGACCAGTAAGGTAATGTATTACACATGAAGCCAACACACCATGGCACCAGCCTCCCTAGGTCAGCTGACTCTGTCCTCCATACACACTGTCGGCCGCAACTTCCACAGGAGTTCCATCGTGATGAAGTTATCACACTATTGTTAAAATCGTCAGGTTGTGTCAAAAGTTATGAGACAAACTTAATAAACCGTGACAGAATTACCACACTGTAGCAGGTTGCGATAAATCATATGAAGTTTACAGTTATGATTATCGCATTGTATGAAACTTACGATCCTGTGTTACAGTCATCACGAAGTCCTACAGTTAACCAGACAACGTAATTCATAACAAACAGCACGTGTGTGGTCAGCCAGGACCTTTCTAAGGTACTATTTCCAAAACGAACCTTCTCAACCTAGGTCTCTGTTCTTCCTGTTCGTTCTAGTATGGAGGATCACTTCGTCGAAGTCCAGGGTGAGGAACCCATTAGGCACTCCTCCTCCAGCCCGGGGGATATACCCATGTTCACTCTGGTGAGGGAATGCACCAAGTCATGCCACAGAACAAAGACGGGCAGGCAGCACAGCTGCTGCTTCGGAAAACCCATTCTTTTTTTACTCCCCATCAGTACACGAGACAGGGACTTTTGAGCTGTGACCCTGAATAGAACCCACATTCTCTGTCATGACCTCATGACACGGATGCATGAAAGTCAATCCTAGCTGCCCGCTTCCTTCCGTGTGTGTTTATACTTAAGGTACCAACACTGACGGGGATGGTAGGCTTAGGATGCTACGAGAGGCAGGGGTGTCGCGCGTCAACAGGGATGACATATTGAACCCGCCAGATCAGAGGTGGTGGAGGCCGAGGAAGGTATTAATAGGCCCATAGCATCGTGTATGTCTGAGGGGAGGAGAGAGGCACTAGGTACAGCCTGTCGGGTGTCACGCCGTCAGGGGCTGGTGGCTTCCCGAGCCTCGCTGCCTAATACAGCAACATGGATTGACGATGGTTTGAGACTGACGATGCTCTCCTACTGAAGATGGTCCACGACTGACGATGGTCTACGGGCCAGTACAGAGGAGGATCTACGAAACCAATGGTTCGGTCGAGAACAAATGGCCTTCCAAATTGTAGCCAGCATCTCCAGTGCCCAATGTATGAGTGTGCATACCAAGAAATGCATAAGTGTATATTAACCAATGTCTGACTGTATATACCAACCTATGTAGGAGTGCATATACCAACCAATGTATAAGTGTATATACTAACCAGTGTATGAGTGAATATACCAACCAATGTATGAGTGGATATACCAACCAATGTATGAGTATATATACCAACTAATGTATGAGTGTATTCCAACAAATTATGATTATATACTAAAGAATATATAAGTATATATACCAACCAATGTAAGAGTAAATGCCAAACAATGTACATACGTGTGTATACCAAGCAATAAACTAGTGTAGGTACCTCCCAGTGTATGAGTGTATATATCAATCCTTACTTCATGTGAAGCGACAGAGGATGAGGCCGAACACAAAATACGTTTGCCTACTTCATGTGAGAGTATGTGCGGCCTCAGTGTGTGCGTGTTTGAGTAAGTATGACCTAAAATATAAATAAGTGAACAGCTACAACCGAGCGCAAGTGTGAATGTAAATATGAAAAGAAAGTGGGGCCTCGCGTGTAAATGTGAACAACTGTGACCTACAGTGTAAATGTGAAAACCAGTATGACCAGCAGTGTTACTTTAAACCAAAAGTGACCTGCAAGTATGAGCCAGTGTCCTTGAAATGTGAGTTCGTGTTACTTGGAGGTAGCTGTGACACTGAGTGTTACCAACAGTGTAAACATATAGAGTGACCTCGCTTGCAAGTGTAAGAGACTATTTCTGAGTGACCTCGCTTGTAAGTGTAAGAGACTATTTCTAAGTGTAAATGTAAGGCGTAAGTGTGACCAGGTGTACAATATAAGGAAGTATGTGACCTGGGGAGCATGCAACCTGTAATGTGGGGTTGCGTATGATCTGTAAAGGAGGAGCTAGAGTGACCTGTAATATGATGTGGGAGCTAGCGTGATACGTGATGACAGAGTCGGTCACCTGTAATATGGGAGCCAGTGTGACTTGTGATCATCGTGGGAGCCAGTCAAATTGCCCTATACATATGCTGAGGTGTGACCTGGAGTGTACCTACGCGGATGGAAGTGACCTGGAGCGTGCCTACGAGGACGGAAGTGACCTGGAGTGTAACTACGAGGACGGAAATGACCTGGAGTGTATCTACGAGGACGAAACTGGATTGTACCTACGAGGACGGAAGTGACCTGGAGTGTAAATGTGAGAACCGATGAGACCTGAAGCGTTAATGTGAAGAAAGATGTGACCTGGAGGGTAAATGTGAGTACGAGTGTGACCTGGAGTGTATATGTGAAAAAGGGCGTGTCTTGGGCTGCAAATGTGAGAACGGGTGTGACCTGGAGTGTAAATGCGAGGACAGGTTTGACCTGGTTGGTGTGACAGAGTACTAATGTTCGAGGTTGTGTGCCCTGGAGTATAAACGTGAAGGAAGATGCGACCTGGGCTGTAAATAACCACCACATACCAATGGTCTCTCCTGCCATCATTTCACAAGTAACGTCACCGTAGCCCCTCAAGAATCAACAAACAGCCCCAGTAAACACTACCAACAGAGGCAAACATCATCCACCTTACATACAGTGTTACCAGCATCATCTGAAGTACGTTATAACAGTGTGGTACGAGAGTGACTAAAAGTAATGTCGTCATCTCAGATACTTGGCAGCTGGTTCGAGTGGCCGTACGTAAGGCATATGACTCTCAAAGGCCAGGATCCAAACATATGGACCCCGCCGTACTGTGTGTGGTGGTGTGATGGCTGGGGCAAACCAAACAGACCAGTGTGGCAGGCGGGGCAGACACCTGCACTGCAACATAAGTAGGGAGGAGGAGCAAGGTGGTGGTGGGGTTGGTATTGCAGTCTAGCTCCTCCACCTTCAGGAGAGGAGGGACACCTTCAGCAGGTTTCACGGGTTCGTGTGCACCTTGCAGCCAGCTGGACCTGCTACCAAGTCTCCCGGGGAGGCAGAACCTGATCCGCAGGTTGCCGCAGCCCTGGTGCTCCCTCTGTCGCATGCAGGGCTCCTCACGTCCACTGGCCCTTTAGGGACTGGCACGGACACCCGGAGCAACCACACGCTCGGGTGTCAGTCAGAGCCGTGACCAGTGTCGCCGAGAGCTGACGGAGGCCTTGGGGAAGGATTGGCATTCTTTAATTCCTCAGGGCCGCCCCAAAAAGAGGCCCAATGGGTCCTGGAAAGATAGATAAGACTGCAAAGAAATGATAAAATCTATCAAAAAGTTTACATATATCATCTGTTGTTTGGTCACTTTAATAATATTTCTTAGCGTCGTCTCCCCTCTTACGGGGTCTCAAGTGGCTCCAGGGTCCCGGGGAGTCTGCCTGGGTCTCCCCGCTCTCTCTGGGGGCCTGGTCCATGCACCCCAGCCTCACCTGTCCCCGCCCGGGAAATGAACTCAGCGGGGGATGATCATGACACTTATAATCCCTCCGCCACACCTTTGCGACACCCTCATCCCATCCTCTACACCCTCACACTTGCAATTTCTATCTCACTCCGGCCTTTACACCCTCACAACGGCACTTTACACCTCACCCCGCCCATTTAAATTTTAACCAAACGGCTCATTTTCCCCTCCTCTTCCCACCATTACAACCGCAGTTTAAGACACAGTCTTACACACCTTTACAATACTGATCAGGTTCCTCAGCTCTAGATCTGACAGCATAAGCCTACCTGCGCCTCAACCCTGCGATTAAGTTCCCTCAAACACACTTTACACACACACATCCACGGGCGATAGGTAGAAATGTTGCTGGGTCACGCAAAACACACACACACACACACACACACACACACACACAACCTAACAATAACACAGGAAATGCTCTTGTACATGTGACGTAAAACGAATATAAAACACAACATGAAGTCGATAAATCCACTCGGTAAATAACAAAAGGAGTAATGCACAACAGTGAAACACAAATGTTAAAGTAAGTGAACAAAGACCAACTTGTAATGCAACTAAACACTGTCCACAACGTAAAACAACAACACAATGGCCACTATGTCATATAAACAAGGACATCCTGTGGCACAGTAAAACATATAACATCATACAAGACAACTAAACAAAAGAACATCACGAAAATAATTAAGTGATCTGAATAAAAATAGTGTTTTCAGCCTTCATGGAAACTCGATGAAAGATAATATGCAGAGTGAGGTAGGGAATCCACAGCCCAACCTACCTATTGAGGGAAAGATACGTGAGGGAGATATACAAACCAAAATGCCACAGTCAAGTCTTCAAGGTTGGTTAGTCTGCTGGGTGGTTGCTTTGCTGGGTGGTTGGGCTTTAGGCCTATCAACTGCTAGGATCAATGAGGCCGTCAAAGTCAAGCTATGTTCTCCAGTCGAAAAATCTCTTAACACCTTCAGTTATTCTAAAATTTTAAGTTCCTAACAAATTGCTAAACTTCCACCAGATGTTAAGCATAATTCTAAGGCCACAAACACTACACAAATCTAATGTAATCACGTCCAGTGTAAATATCTGTCCTGTGTGTGTGTTGCGATCTCAGATCTCAAGGTACGACAGCGTTGTGACTATTTTACTGACATCAATATTTTTGAAGGCATTCTGACACTATGCCCAACATCTGCTATGCCCTGTGCTATATGGACATGAAATATAACTATGCCCCAGGCCAAGTAGATTCTGTCACTACACGTCCTATTTGCAACGTATTTCGACCTTCGTTTGAATTACTAAAAGTATTAACAATGCACACTAAACAGTACGATGTGTCCTATTCCATACACATAGTGACACTCGGTGTCTACGAAGCCTGTTTGTGTATGTACTTTATTATCCGAATTGCGTAACTCGTTTATCTAATGTTGTGTGTTCTCTCTGCTCAGTATAATATCTGTACTCATACCCATGAGATACCTGATACTCTGTATATGTATGTCATATCAACCGGAATCGTATCATACAAATACTATAAATACCTGAACTCTACGTATGAAACACACACACACACACACACACACACACACACACACATATGAACACCACCTCTCAGAGCCAGATGAAGACGACCTGCTGGTGTGACAAGGGTGTGTAACCAGCCACTAGGGCGAGTTGGACGACCCCACTGCTCTCACCACCCGCTCCAGCTGGCCAAGACTCAAGTCTCTACCTCATTAGTCTTTGGTGACGAAGTACTCAAGATTGTAGCGATATTCCTTCAATGACGTTAAGCCATATTTCTAAAACTTTTAAGTTTAAATAACTGGTATGATACGCTACTACCTTCCTTTCATAGGGTCACAACTTGGCAAACTGTCCTCTTCAACCACCAAGTTTACATGATGAGTCAGGCTGTTGCCTTGAAACACAAGCCAAACATAACAAGCCAAGCTGGTCTCTCATATTGAAGATGCCAGAGGCAGGTTCTTCCCGAGCTCGCACACATGACTTAACGACCATACTTGCTTAATCAATACCTCATACATCACGGCGTCCGAGCGCTTGGCACTCCTACTGCAGTGTAGCAAGTACAGACAGATGGTGGGAGTCATAACTCACCGGAGCATTACTAAATAAGTTACCCTGCAACACTAGGGACGGAGAATGGGAAAGTGACAATGTAAGGTGAGGAGTGACAGAAGTGAAGCCAAATGCTGGGTCTGTATAGAATGATGACGGGTGTGAGAAGTTGGTGGTGGGTGTAGACGAGCAAGGCACTGGGTGTAGAGGGCAGGTTGCTGAGTGTGGACAAGAACAGCACCGGGCGGAGAGGTCAGGGTGATGGGTGTGGACGTGGAAGGCAGTGAGTTTATAGGGCAGGGTGCTGGTTGAGGACGATGAAGGTAGCGGGTGTAAAGGGCAATAGAGGGCAGGATGCTGGGTGTTCCTTAACATGGGTTATGTCTGCGATAATCTTGGCTGTTCGCTCTCCTCTACAGTTCAGTCTGCGACCGTCTCACTTGCAGCTTTTCTGACGAGTCCTGTCGTTTGAAGCAGGTGGCCCGCCGGCATACTTAACATACTAGTTCCTTTGTTGTGTTCTCCAAGGGAAGTCATCCGACATCACGCCTGGATCTATTATCAATCTCCTTATATCACTGTGTCCGTCAATACTCTGTGTATGCACTCGATCTACTTCGTTACACGAGTTGAAATTTCTCACCACAAAACATTATACTTTTGGATGTCACTGGAAGAATCACCTGTTATACTGTATCTTTTTTAGGTATTTTTTTTTCTTTTTTTGACTGGAGGCTGATACGCAAATTCTGATGTCATCCACTATGGATGATACGTTGCTGTCCAATGTGTAGCTATCAATGTCAGACAAAAATTATGATCAACGCTGCGGGAACAATTACTCTACCCAAGGGGACAGAACTTTTACAGATGTAGGCACCGGCATGTTAAAAGAGGACGTGTCCATTGGAAAATTATAGATCCGTCGACCTAGTTTACCAGCGATTCCTATACATGCTAACACTCCATGACGACATTTGCTAAAGACCTTAGCGAAGCCTATGTCAGTCTCTGTTTCCTTATCGCCTTCCAGGATTACAACAAAATTACACACCGCTTAACAGTTTCGCCTCTGAGGTGCGAAATGTAGGTCAGGGCGACCTACTGTTCTCGAAATGCTGAAGTTCTCATCAATATGCATCCATGTCTGGAGTTACAAGACCGTATATCAAACGGTGTCTCGGAAGTGAACTCGGATGGAAAACCTAACCACGTACATGGAGAGGGATGTGGACGTCGAGGGTAGAACAGGTCCTTCTCTACTTCGCGGAAAACTGATACAGATCGAACAGTTGTGAAGAACACGATTGTCCGGTTCTATAACCGTGTTTGTTCTAAGTTCTGGAGGTAGTTTGTCTATACTGGCGGTCTTCTTAAACTTCTTTGAGAAAAAAAAAGTGAAATGAGATGTCACCTAGGCTGAAGATATCTGTGTTAGGTTTGCTTGCTCCTTTATATAAAGAAGCCAAGTCAGCAGCTTTCTCAACTTTCCAGGATGATGTTTGGGAGCAGAACTTTCCCTCTGAAGTTGCTGAATGCCTCTGCCACGGTTCCTGACGGATGAGGGAAAAGTGATTCTTGGTGGATTTCTCGCCGGCCACCAGCTGGTGTATAATGAACGACATTGACGCAATCTATCACTTCCCACACACTCCCCTGCAAACACCATCATATAAGATAACACAAGATAACACTAAAACTAGCAAGAGATAAGATGTGTTAGAGTTCAGCTCTTCACGGCCCTATTGTATGTTACCACTAACAGTGTAAGGAGGTTAGCTTCATAAAGAAGTATGTGTCACGTAAGACGGAGAGTATTTGACGAGTCCATGGGAGTAAAGCTGTGTTGTTGTGTTGGTTATGCGTGAGTGGCTGACCTCACCTGCTGGTACCCTCATCACCATGCTGTGAGTCATGCCACGCTACCTCCCACCTTGGACCTTCCTCATCCTTAGTGTTACTCACCCTGACTCACAACCACCTCCATCGTCTCCTCATCCCTAGAGTTGCATGCCACCCACCCTCATTAACCAGCAAGATTACATTTACATGCATCGCTCTGAACCACACTTGAACCCATTCTCACAACCATACTTACATTGTCCCTCAATCAGTATTAATAGAACCATGACCTTCAACTTTAGCTAGTCTGTGACCTTTAACCAAACCTACCTGGACCTTGACATCAGCTAAATTTACTCAATTCACGACTTGCAATGAAATTCACGAGGTCCATGACTTACACCTACACTAAACCGGTGGGTGACCTTTAACTCAATGCACCAAGTCCATCATCTTGAACCGCATCCACCCTCCCGTCTGTCCCCAGGCTACCATTCCACACCCCATCAACCAGGACTGAGCGACTGTGGCACACCTGCAGCCGTCCAGTTCACATCTACCTACATTCCTCCTCAACCCCCTTTACCTAAGTACACGATAAACCCACCCACACTCATCCTCGGCTCCCGCGCCCATGTACGCACCTCACCGCACCCGTCCACACCCCTCCTCCCCCGCACCCTCTCATTCCACCTCCATCTGTATACCTCCACATGCACGTTTGTCTAGTGTCTGTACCGTCTTGCCCACGCCATAGCATGTGAAGTGAACTGGCTACTAACTTCTGTGGGCATTTTACATCCACATACGTGGAAAAAATACATTTTCCCATCCGAACAAACAACGCTCACTTACATATACCACACACACACAAAATAAAAGACATAGAATTAATTCTCTCTCAGCCAGCACTGCAATGGGAGCCAACTTTCCCTCCTCGCAAGCACCCGTAGATAGGCAAACTCTCTGTCAGTAACCCAGTACTTCACCGGCTGTCTGATGTCATGTCTTTGACCCAAGTAGTGGTCTTACCTTTCTGCCTCACCCACACGTGGGTTGCTTGCATTCAGAGCATAGATATACGTACAATCTCTCCTTTTCGTACAAAACACTTGACACGCTACTCACACAATTCATTCGTCATAATTCCATTTCCTAGCGGGACAAGCGTTGTTGTATGTAGTCGTAGGTAGGTGGCTACTCCCCCCCCCCCCTCTCTCTCTCTCTCGACGCTGACATATGCCAACGACCTTCTAAAGGAAGTCATAAATCCTTAATAAACTAGTAATCTCCCACACCACCATTACCACAACCTCACAGCGCTCTATCATCTGATTCGTTATGTCATCCCTGAAAAGCGTATCCTGGTGTTGGCTACCTGGTGAAGTCTTGAGAGAGTGAGGTGTCCACCCACACCTACACACACACACCCACACAGCCTTGGATCGTTGGTCGACCAAGGTGTTGGAAGACGCAGCCCGCAGATCCAAATAACCCTTACAGCTCAGCTGGTCTCGTACATTTCGTAAGTACTCGTCCAGGATACACTTCCAAACTTCTTCACTGTTTAAGGTGTCGCCTTCGTGCCAAGTAATTCCCAGCAAACGCACCCAAGTTGTCTCTAGCTAGCGAACCCAAGTGATCAGAGAAATCCTGAGATTTCTCTTTTCAAAGTTTCCCATCATTTCCCTGTGTAATTCCAGGCCGGTGCTTGGCTGTGCGACGGAGCACGGGTACCCACCCAACAGCACACCACTACAATGCCGACGTCATGCAACACCCGCGCCAGTAATTTCCTAGCTTACCTTTGAAGTCGGAATGGTACGTGACCCGTAGAGGTCAGAACATCGAACCCGGCTATATGTATATGACCTTTGGGAACTGGGCCTAGAGGTCAGAGAGAGAGGTAAATGACTAACCCGGATGATAAGTAACTGATGTAATTTCTGCAGTGATCAAGATAATCCTTTCTACCAGTAACAACACGGACCGCAAACCTAAATACAGTCACACAACTCAACTGTTGGTTTGGTGAGGTTCCCGATGCGAACAGCTATCCCAAATGACTGGCTATAAGTAACGACTCAACGCACACTGCCGTTCTCTGGACAAGGCTCAATTTCCACATAACAAATGACGATAGGCTGGTCGTAATCTAACGTTAAGGATCTTCCTCTTCTAATCCATTACGTTCTCCTGCCCCGCGTGAGGTAACGGGACGCATCATTTCACCCGTCACCACCGCAATACCTGCTGACAAGATTACGATCATGCCGTAACTTCATTCTGCAAATCCAGGGGAAAATGTCGGCTCGTAAATGTGGGGATTATGCATGGCAGGAGGGCACAGGGGGTGAGCAGGAAGCAGGCGAGGGAGCAGAACTGCCAGACAGCAGGGAGGCAGACAAGCAGGCATGGCAGGCCATATAACCAGATTAAGCAAGGAAGAAAGGCTCCCCTGCTGTGGTAGGAAGCAGCAGGGTGGGTGAGTGGGTGTGGCGCAGTTCGCTCTGACCTGGTGTCATGCCTAGGTTCGTGACCCGACAGTGATAGTGTAAACTCGAATCTCACGAGAAATTCTAACATCAGACAATTCAGTTTCAACTAAAAAAAAAAGAAGAAAAAAAAATATCAGCTTTATGGAAATCAATAGATTTCACCTGCAACATATCTTGATATGCGAGAAATTCAAATAATATTTCATATGTACTGTTGATCCTTGCAGGCGATACTTTCTCTCGCAACACGTGACTTACCATGAGCGACCCACCAACCAGACAGGGTAAGGTTCTGAGGACCTGGGGGAGGGGCGCACTCTGCATGACCCCAACAGACTGGTGCAATGAACACCCACATACATGGCTAACAAAGGATACTACAAGGCCACGCTCCAGTCATGACTGTCACTGATAATTCTACACGGAGTTACGTATTGATGTGGCGCTGCAGTGCCCACGAACTCACGCTGGTGGGGCGGCGGGGAGTTCGGCCAGACACCCACCAGCAGCAACAACTGAGTCACGGGGCCGCAACTCATCATGTGCAACACACTGGCACCAACAACACAGTAAATCTAAACTGGAAACTGCTTAAAACAGGTTTGCAACGCTCTCCCCATTATTCCACCACCATTCCCACGAGCGCGGGAAATTACTTTTCCGTCTGTTAGGAATTCTATTTGTGGTCATTATCTGTGAGGGTTATCTCGTATCTGGAGGAAGGGAACATTAGAGGAGATAATATCGTCTCTTCCCGTACGTCTGCACGAGAAGCAGATCAATATATGGTGGCAGAGGGAGGCACACAGCTGAGCAGGACGACGGAGGGAGAGAGGGACCAGGATGTGCCGATGGTGGGTCAAGGCTGGCACCCTGGACAGGCACTGCAGACTGGTATACCAGCCTGAAATGCAAAGTGATTATCTTGCACACTGCACCAACGCTGCAACACGGGTCACCTTATGGTCCCCAGAGAGAGAGAGAGAGAGAGAGAGAGAGAGAGAGAGAGAGAGAGAGAGAGAGAGAGAGAGAGAGAGAGAGAGTTTCACGAGCTGCCTTGACCTCTGCAGGTTACGGCGGACACACACTACATCAATAAGCACACGGAACTATGACTCCCTCATGAATAATCAGTATTTCTTGACATATCACTACATTATGCGTCAGGTGTGCTGAAACAAACCAGTTTAATGTTCTACCGTTCTACCCTACTACAAGATGTTCGTACTAACATACAATCAATACTTATTCTAACTGGCACAGGAAGGAAACGGCGATCACACGAAAAATGATATGTTGTAGCGGCTTGAACATGCATACGTTTCCCGTAAAATACAATTGAAAATCTAAAATACAATCTAACCTTCACTTTTACCTGGTTTCACAGGCTGAAGTTCGGCCAAGTTTGCCTGGTCTTGATTAAGCTTACGTTTTAAAGCCAACTGGTAGAAATTACCAACCCTACGAGTGCTTATGCTTTGGTATGTCGGGTGTGGTGAGGGATCAGAACACCTGCTCCTGTCAGACACCCACCCGGACACACCCACCCTTCGTTGAGCTAAGATGGTCGAGTTTGGCTTCGTTTCCTGGGACAGATTTTGGATTAACAGGTGACGTCAACCTCTATGCGCTGACAGTATTGGTCGTCGATCATTTAAGACACGAGTCCCACCAGAGGTGCTACGCCCACTGGCAATCGTTTGCACCATCGACACGAGCAGCACCACCGCTCATGTGCTTGATGGCGCCAGTTTACTGACGAAATGACTTCCATGAACAGTTATCACCGTTGCGGGTGCATGACACGTACTATATCGAATCACCACTGAGGCCAGTGCATGACACGAGCCAGGACCAGTCAACAATGAGAGTAGTGCATGACACCACCTACCACTATGACGAGTGCATAACGTGCCACGAGCAATTACCAGTAATTACTATGGCGAATGGATGACGCATACCATGACTACTTACCACTGTGGCGAATGGATGACATATACTGACTGGTTACCAATGTGGCGGATGGATGACATGTACCACGACTTGTAACCATTGCGGCAAGTGGATGACACAACGACCAGCTTCCAATGTGGCGTGTGTTACTGAAGCAAAACAATATCAAGACTGGACTTCAAAGTCACGTCTACTTCTAACCTTACCCTGGCCGACGGAGAACATATTACTTACACGACGCTGCCACACACCTCGGTCGCCCGCCATCAAAATCCATACCTGGAGAAGAGAAACAGTTTAAGACATACAAAACTATCTTAAGACATCTTTATAAACAAGAAAACATACATAAACATGTAAGGATAAACTGGTACTCATGACACCTTTATTAGGACAAGACCATAAAATCAGGATACTTTACCTTTCAAGACTCAACCACTTAAACCCACTTGGCCTGCAGTACCCACTTGCACTTTACCCGGAAATGGCTTCAGGCGTTCGTCTAAACCTCGAAGTTTTTGGTGTGCGCCGACCTGCACTGATACAGTTTCTCTTGCATTACGCCGTTGACGGATGTAGAAAAAAAACGTAGGCCTCTTAACCACTGTATTATGTTTAACAACGTAGCCACCCTCCTTACACTCCTCCACTCCCTGGCATCACCAACATCTCGTGCAGGAACCATCATATAGTCAGTTTAAGACCGACATACACTATGTAAATTCAGGACATCAAGAAAATGAGGGACCTCGCCACACGTGTCACGCCAGGGACCAGGAGGAGAGCGACACTGGCCAGTCCGTTAAACAGCACAGGGACGGGGTGAGGACCCAACGCATCCCTACGCTCCTTCCTCCTGTCCTTCAAGCAGGACCGGAGCAACAGTGGTCCTTCATAACACTTTGAAGTATATAATGTTGCCTTCTCATCACCAAAAGACTTCTACCTAATTTTTTTATATAAAGTCTATACATTTTCCTGGACCTAGAGACCAGTGATGCCAGTTGGGCAGCCCAACCAATATAGTATTGCCAGAGCAGCCTCCCTCGGCGACCCCGCAGTGACCATTACTTGTCCTGGACGTGCGCAGGGCTCCACCTGACCCTCAACCAAGGCGCCTTTCAGCCAACAGTACAAGTCATGATGGCTGAGCACACTCCTACGCTATCGTAAATAATGACTGGAAAACATCCTTCTAATGAATCTCTTCTCTCTCTCTCTCTCTCTCTCTCTCTCTCTCTCTCTCTCTCTCTCTCTCTCTCTCTCTCTCTCTCTAAGTTAACAGATTCTGAAAAAAATTTTCTCCTTCCAGAGGTCCAAATATTCATTACAATTACCCGGGTAATAAGGAAGATAACAGACATTCCGTGACGCGTCCAGGAGGAACAGGATAATCTGTGGGTCCGACATGGGGCCGCCTGTGACAGTGGGCAGCCCGAACGTCAACACGGAGCAGCACGCTCCCCACACACTCCTGCTATTTCTGGCTCCTGATTTGCTCGTCACACCCCAGACTGAACACGACGCTGGAAATAACACGACCAGTCTGGGAATAATTATACGCATTAAACCATAAAATGAAAATCATTATATTTTGAGCTCATACGATCTTATTTTTTTGGGGGGAGGGTACCAGCAAGCTGGGTTTTCTGTTGCATCTCCCAATAGATACATTAACTCAAGCTCAGATATACTTTTCTTCCTTCCTGACTGCGTGTGTGCACGGAGCAACAATCCATCACGAAGCACTCAACAACTTCCAAGATAAATCTTGCATCTCCATCGTAAGAATGAAAACCTTAAGTGGAGTTCATTAGGACAATCTGCACCCCGAGATCCTTTCTGGGATCGTGAAGGGCCAACCTAATATTAACCCACTGGAGTTTGACTAAGACCCTTTGTGACCCCTGTAATTCTTTTGCGCTACCGCTCACTAGATGAACTCGGGCGGCACAAAAAACTTGCCAGGGACACCAGCACAAATCAATCAGTCAATATCTACCTGGATCATCCTGTGTATGTTGCTCCGGTCCACGTCCTTCTGGTGAAGTTACTGTAACACGTACACCCACTGTAATCACCTACTTGCACAATACGGGGAGAGAGTCTTACACAAATGGGGCCCCATCTCTTGAACTTTTATTACCGTCAAGAGATTTCTAAATCTCTGAAAGGTGTCGTAAGGTGGGAGTAAATGTGAATAAAAGCAAGGTTATCAGCTTTAGCTGGGTAGAAGGAAAGGTTAGATAAAGTGTGAGACTGAATGGAGAAATTTGGAGGAAAGGAAGTGGACATGGCTGCATATAGAACCCTGGAAGCGAAAGCTAATCATAAAGTGGGTGAGGTGACGAAGGTTCTGGAAGCACTGAAGAATGTGTGGAAAGCGAGGTCGTTATCTAGGAAGGCGAAAATGATTGCGTTTGAAGGTATAGTAGCCCCAAAAATGTTGTATGGACGTGCGGAGGAGGGAGGATGCGATGGAAATATCATATCTGAGAACAATATGCGGCGTGAGGCGGTTTGATCAAGCAACTAATAAAAAGTGTGGTAATAGCAAGAAGAGATGATAAAGGGGACAAAGAAAGTCGAGAGACCGAATTAAAGATGGAAGGATGGAAAGAAAAAGATCGTGTGTTTCGGGGGGTGAACATTGCAGGAAGGTGAAAGATGTGCATAGTATAGAGTGAAATGAAACGATTTGGTATGCAGGGGTCGACGTGCTCTCAATAGACTGAACCAGGACATGTGAAGCAGCCGGAGGGAAGCTATGGAAAGTTCTGTGGGGCCTGGATGTGGACAGGGGGATGTGGTTTCAGTGCATTACACATGGCAGCTAGAGATGGGTGTGAGCGGATGTGGACTTTTTTCGTCTATTCCTGGCGCTACCTCGCTAACGCGAGAAACAACGACCAGCTTGACCCCGTCGCCTCCCTGTACACGACTGTGTGGGGGAGTCATCAACCAACTTTTGCCCACTTACAGCAACTGGTGTGTGGAGCACACTCGCCATTACACAGCAGGAGCGTAGAGTAGCGGACAGTATATAATTATATGAACAGTAAGGAGGGTAACCTGTCCCCCGTGTAATGATGGTCATTAAGCTCTGATAATGATTTCGTTTCGACCGGATGGGAAGAGGATTACAGGTGTGAGCACTGCTCAGGTAACGGCTGAGCGTCACGTCTCTCTTCGTCCACCTTACCAAATCCTGCCTCACATCCCAGCTATCGGTTACAGGAGGGTTACGGATACCTCACCTCACCCCATATTTGGCCAATCCTTGTAGCAAGGCAAGACTGAGGAATCTCATGTCATATTTTCATCAATTCATTCGCTACGTGATCTTGGTTTCGTGGTTTCATCTCTATCCCCACAACCCGGTTTGAAGGTAAGGTGCAATGACGTTTCTACCGTCAACCTCACTGCTTGTGTTAGGTACCCGCTTGGTGAGGTGTGTGATCTGCTGGTATTCATGCAGGTCTTCCACGATTTCTCTGACTCAAGAGGTTTATCCTCTACTCTGGTTACTGACGGAAACACTACATTTTCCCTGGAATCATTTCATATATCTAGTTATGCCTACATGGGGATCTTTTTTTTTTATCTATCCAGATTAAGGGTCATCCTTTCCACCTTCGGTGATTATACTGGACAAAATATCTCTCATGTTTACACTAACAAACATCTTTGATGCGACCTTTAGTCAACCTTCATGCACCAGTCAGAAAAAAAAAATCATAGGCTTCATGAAGTGGCGTCATAGCTGTGAACATTATCATAAGCTGTTAAGTCTCGTCTGTTATTCCTTAAGGTCGGCAAGGTTCGTTCCCTCATGTCCGACGATGCAACAGTTGCCTTGTAGTCGCGGGATAATAGGGTCGTGTTGACATACGTTTCACTCCCTATACGCTCCTCTTCCTGCTATGATAAGGGAACAAAGCTTTGTTGAATCAGAGGTAGGAGGGACTTCGAACGTTTATGTGTTCTGGGATACGTGTGTCGCATCATCGCACATTCAGCGTCCTAATCTGCCACCTACTCCTTCTTCTGCATTTCACGTGTAATCACTCCACAGTCATATTTACCCAAGACTTCGCAGAGTCCATGTACAAAACACCAGCGTTCTGGTTTTCCTCAACGGCTTCCAGGATCTCAAATTAATGGCCAGAAGTTATGGAGCCACGGACGATAATCCGTAAAAACCTGCTGTCCCGAGTTATGTTTGGCGCCTGGGTCTATATAATGGGTCATTTCATCTCTCTTAATATTGTTTATACATCATTTGCGGTACTATCCTGTATACAGCAACGGTGACCACTACACCACGGAGGACCTTCTGTGTATGCATCTGTCGCTAGAATGTTATGTATACAAATATGTACACATACTGACCAGATTTGTACTTTCGCTTCTACTTCCTCTTCGAATCTCCTTAAAAAAAAGTCATCTGGTTCCAGGATCAAGTGACATACCAAGAGAAAACATCCTATAACCTTAACTCTTATCCTAAAACTGCTTCTTGTGAAACACAGAGCCATATTTTACCCACACGCAGCCGATTCTGACATCTTGTCAGAAAAAAAACTACTGGTGTGCTGCACACATTTTAACTTTACTCTCGTCACCTCTTGATAGTCCGATCCTATCTGCATGCGATCTGTACGATCTTCCCTCGTGGTCTACAAGTTCATCTGTGATTGTCGCGTGTCTGCTTCGTGAGCATATGTATATATATATATATATATATATATATATATATATATATATATATATATATATATATATATATGTGTGTGTGTGTGTGTGTGTGTGTGTGTGTGTGTGTGTGTGTGTGTGTGTGTGTGTGTATGTGTGTAAAAGTCACCTTTGACGAGGCTGTGTCGTCGTAAATTGTTTAAAGAGAGTAAAATCTCATCCAAGAACTCGTTTGAAAGGAGCCCATCCTTTCCCTGCTAAAGGAGTGTAGCGCAGCCTTGGGCTACAGGATCCAAAACCACTTCATTCCTCTGCCAACAACACACAACTTCAACATAAAAACCGTAAACTATCAACACACACACACACACACACACATATATATATATATATTCTTTTTTCAAACTATTCGCCATTTCCCGCGTTAGCGAGGTAGCGTTAAGAACAGAGGACTGGGCTATTGAGGGAATATCCTCATATGGCCCCCTTCTCTGTTCCTTCTTTTGGAAAATTAAAAAAAATTGAGAGGGGAGGATTTCCAGCCCCCCGCTCCCTCCCCTTTTAGTCGCCTTCTACGACACGCAGGGAATACGTGGGAAGTATTCTTTCTCCCCTATCCCCAGGGACACACACACACACACACACACACACACACACACACACACACACACATATATATATATATATATATATATATATATATATATATATATATATATATAGATAGATAGATATAGATATTATATCTAATCGCAGTCTCCCACTTCAGCGAGGTAGGTCAAGGAAACAGACGAGGAATGGCCCAACCGACCCACATACACATGTATATACATAAACGCCCATACATGCACATATACATTTCAACGTATATATACATATACATACGCAGACAGACAACAAAGGCCACATTCGTTCACACTCAGTCTCAAGCCGTCATGTGTAATGCACCGAAACCACAACTCCCTTTCCACATCCAGGCCCCACAGACCTTTCCATGGTTAACCCCAGACGCTTCACATGCCCTGGTTCAATCCACTGGCAGCACGTCGACCCCAGTATACCACATCGTTCCAATTCACTCTATTCCTTGCACGCCTTTCACCCTCCTGCATGTTCAGGCCCCCATCGCTCAAAATCTTTTTCACCTACAATTTGGTCTCCCACTTCTCCCCGTTCCCTCCACCATATATATATATATATATATATATATATATATATATATATATATATATATATATATATATATGAGATAAAACTTTGTATACCTGAGATCTCGGCCAGAGCCGCCCAGACGGGTGACCGTTATTGAAGGGACAACACAAAGCCTCCTCCGTCCCCAACCCTGCCAGTGCCTCCTCCAACCCTGCCTGTGCCTCCTCCAACCCTGCCTGTGCCTCCTCCAACCCTGGACGCTTCAGCAGCTTGGGAGACCCCTAGAGGCAGGAGAACCGAACCCACACACTCCGTGTTTTGCCGCAGAAAATACATAGCAGCAACAACAAATATTGTAATGACTATATACAAAGTTACAGTAAACCATCTTTATAAGCGTAAGAAAGAACTACGAGAAATCTACGAAATGTACCAGAGTTCGCGATACCATAGGATGGCAGTGCAAGTGTTACATACAGTGAATGAAGGCATCACCTCTGTACATATACATCATGTATATGTAAAGATGGAGTGGCAAGGTGTGCAGTCAACGAGCTGCTTTATATTTCACATACCAAACGGACAACGCACCACTACTGCAGGATACTACAAGCGCTGTCAGCAACTCCCACACACACACACACACACCCATTAGTCAGCCTGATCCACTGCATCACCGTTCCTGTGTAACAGCTGTGATCACGAGCGAGAGTGAAAATGGAGGGGACGACGATGATGAAGCTTAAGAGATTATATGAACGAGAGAGGAACAGCAGAGTGAAACGTGACGGCCAACGCAACCAGACAGACAAGTGTTAAGAGGAAACAATAAAGCATAAAACAAGAGACTGGAGGTCCGAGAACTGCCACCAACACAATGGTTTAATAAGAGATACGGGAGGTACAGACAAGGGCATGGGATAAGGTGAAGGGAGAGACAAAAGAATGTGTAAGTCACCCCGAGATGTCGTGCACTGGAACATGCTAGAATGTTGAGGCTGGCGAATCGACTGGGAAGACGGTGCAGATTTCTGCAACTCAGGAAAAAAGTTGCACATTCTGGCAAAAGCAGTTCTGGGCACAGGTGTCGTCTCTACCAACAATGAATATGCAAGATGTCATTAAGGGAAAAATAATGCTTCATTATACACTGACCAACTCCCCAGACGACAGGAAAAGAGCGATACATAACAGGTGAAACACAAGAATAATAAAACTATATTACCCCCACCAACAAAACCAAACGGTCAGAAAAAGGTTTATTTTTTCAACTTATCCACAACAAAAGACTTGAGGAAAGGCGAAGACACAAAGAAAGAAGTGACCCTCAACACACGACACTGAGATGCAAGAACTGAGAACTACAGCTAGGAAACCAGTAATACAGCAACAGTATGACGACAGACATGGAAAAAAAATAATTTCCATTTCTTTAAGAGATGGGATAACGTTTGTCAACATTCAAGATTTAGATAGTATACAACAAACAGTTCCATACTTCATCCCAAAAAAAATTGTAACTGATAAAATGGGATGATGAATCTATAACTTTCTCACAACAGATTACAACACTGTGCTGTACACTAGGCGAATCAAGAGGGCAACTGTGCGGCTTAATCCCGTACCGATCTGTGGAGGTACAGACGAGCTAAGGTGTACCCACACAACATGCCATTAAGAGGCTTTAGTCAACGTGGGTTACTTGTTGTGGCAGCTCGAAAGCCTTATGTCTGCTGCGCTCGGCTGAACATCACCATTTTCAAGACATTAATTACCCTTTTAGTTACACTGAACATATCTATGTTTACTATTAGGTGGAATTTACTTTCAAATCTAACCAGTGGAGCACAGATGTTAGCCTGATGATTCTTGAGCCTAGAAAGAGAAAGGGAGGACGAAATACAGTTTCCAGACAACACAGCTCACAACACATCAATAAAATCTTCGAACGAGCCCCAGGAGGAGAAATGAATGAATCTCTGAAGTAAACAATCTACATAACCCAAGACAGCATGGTTTCAGGGAGGGAAGATCTTGCCTTTACCAGTTGTGTGACAGTGTTGTTGAAGCTCAGGAAAACAAAGAAACTGCTGAAGTGATTTACAGACTTTGCAAAGCATTTGACTAATGTGACCATAGTGTCACAGCACATAAAATGCAAACGATGAGAAAAAACTGAAAAATTAGGTGATGGATATACAACTCTTTAGCTAATAGTTCACAATACGTTGTTGTAAACTATGCCCTCTCCAACGCTGTCATGGTAAAAACTCTGTCCCCCACGTAACTGTACTCGCACCCCTCCTGATCCTCATTCTTATATCTGACATTGACGAGACACAATTTCATATCCTTTGCAGACGATTCAAGAATAAGTACGAAAATCACATCAATAGAGGATGCGAAATGGCTAAAACTAGACGTAAACGAAGTCTTTAACTGGGCAATGAAGAAAATGCTTTTCAATTGGGTTTAGTCTCAGTTCATCCGGTATAGGGTAAATGAATTCAAAAGCAATACAGAATACTGGACAGATACAGATGGTATCATAAACCAGCTCAATAATGCAAAAAATCTTGGAGAAACATGTCTAACGATCCCATCGGCGTACATAACAAAACAACGGTTGCCTCATGAAGAAGAATGGTGAACTGGATCCTGCGGATTTTTGAGACAAGGGCAGAAAAATCCATGTTGTTACCATTCAAGGCGCTAATTCTTTTATGAACTAATAACTACTTTCGTTTAACATTACCCTACAAGGCAGAATTAGAAAGCGTTCGGAGATCTTTCAAAAACCAGTATGAATATGTTAAAGAAACTACATCATTGGAAAATGCTGAAATCTCTGAGGCTACATTCCCTAGACCGCAGACGGGATAGGTATATTATCATTTATACCAAGAGAATCCTAGAAGATATGGTTCCTAACTCACGCTTCGTAATAACATCCTACTATCCTTGTGGAATACTACCTCTGAAGTCCAAAGTTGTGATATGCACAGAAAACGAGAATACCTTAATCATCCAGGGCCCAAGTTTTTCAACATCTTGCTTGCTATCACTGAAGACACTTGAGACATTTAAGACAGCTCTGGTCAAGGATCTACAAAGTGTACCAGACCAGTCAGGCTGTAGAGGCTATGTGGGCCTGCGGTGCGGCTTCCAAAAGCTTAGTCAACCAACGACCCAACCAAACAGCTCTGGTCACGCCCAGGATACGTCGGTAGAAGATCCCCGAAGACTTCACCAGGTATTCACCTCTTGTGATACCGTCACCCATCTCTCTGATCTACTTTACCCCGTGACCGTGTAACAGAGTCCCTGACTATCCAAGTTATCAGTTTCCAATCTCACAAAGTTTTCTGGAATGAAAGACCTCTCCGTCATCATCCCTTGTGTGTGACGAGTTTGAGAGAAGTCTCGAAAGAAAACGAGCGTGGCTGCCTAGGGAAGACCACTGGGAAGTCTCAGCACCAACTACAACACCAGGTCTTACAATGTGAAAAAATGGAGCCATTCAGGGATAGATCTAAACAAACCCTGCAAGAAATGTCACAACACCTTATTGTTAATACCAAGATACCTGAAATTTTAAGTTTGTATCCACATTTTGCATCTAGTCGGGAAAAGTTACCATATGAAACTATGTAGTGTATGTAACGAAACACGAATTGTAACATCTGATGTAATATAATCCTACTGGGGAGATAACTAAGACCCTTTGTGACCCCTATAATCCTTTTGAGCTTCCGCACACAGGATGAGCATGGGCGGAACAATATATTTCCTGGGATCACCGGCACAAATCACAAATCACACAATTAACGTAGTTGCCTCGCTATAAACTACGCACCACCAGGCACTACCAGGTACGACCACAAGTTACACAGGTAAGGAGATAAACCAAGGACATGATGAGCAAAGATATTGGTTATTCCACTTGCGAAATATATTGGCCTGGAATATAAAGAAAAAAAAAGATGGAGGCCTGACGGTTAGGGTATAGATACACAAATCCTGCAGCAATCATCCTGCTGTACAACGGGAAACGACACAATGAAGCATCGCAGGGCAGCTGTAAGCGTCATGATGAGGAAGTCAAGACGAACAACATAGGAACTCTTGCTTTACCTGATACGTTTCTTTTATATTTACTATCAACGTTCAACGAAGGGAAGAGCAGAGAAATCAAACCACATACTGAATACATGACGGACATCAGATTGCTTACTACATGGAAGAGATGCCTCAAAGGTCAAGGAGTGATGATGATCTATGATCTCAAGTATGTAAGACACAAAGCAGGAACTACTGGATCTAGCAAGATAACTCGGTGGGTCTTAGGAAATGTGAGAAGCATGGAAGTAAAGCCAATGATGATGCACTAAACAACACTCTCCATACTGGATTTGGACTGTAACCTGTACGCCTAAAGAAAATGCAGAGTTGAAAAACGTCCATATGTCACTTTACATCAATAAGAATAAAAAAAATTATCCGAATTACAGGAGTACGCTAAAGACTAAAACCATATTTACCTTAACTTTATTTACTATCTGTTATATCCCATGTGTCTCTTTACAACCTACCTTCCGATTACTTTAACACGTCATATCACTTGCTATGGTGTGTATTTCTCTAATAACAAAGTTACCACCTAAGATCAGAATACAAGCTATCACTAGGGGTCTACCTCCAGTGTACCAGAGCGGGACTCATACCGTGGTGAAACACGACTCGAAGTTGCGTCCCAGATTTTACATACTCACCAGTCACCAGGGTACACATGTCCCTAACCTGTACAAGTGCTCAGCTTCGAGCTTTTGTGCTCGTCACCGCCATGTGTGCCAAGGCGAGCGTGAAAACCCGCGTGCGCCTGCCAGAGCGCGTCCTCCCTCCCTCCCTCCACGCTACGGGGGCTCCTCACATCCCTCCCACTTCTCCTCCCCCCAGGGATGTCCCGGGACCGCCTCACCGTGACGCCCCCTCAAGTCTTCCTCCCCCGAGACAGTCTTCTGTGACGCCGCCTCTAAATAACGTCTGTGTAATGGCCACCTTGTTTGTCTCCCCACAATCATATCAGTCCTGGTGACCTTCATCAACGGACGGTGACCATCTTGTCCCACGGACGGTGACGTTCCTGTCTCTCACGGACTGTGGCCAGCCTGTCCCACGGACAAGTGGATACAAACTTAGAATTTCAAGTATCTTGTTATCAACATTAAGGTGTTGTGACATTGCATGCAGGGTTTGTTTAGATTTATCCCTAAAAGGATATGTGTTTCACATTCTAAAACATAGTGTTCTAGTTTGTGTCCAAATCTTTGACTACAAACTTTACACTTCACATGATTAACATCTCCAGTTAAGCCTAAGTGCCAATAGTACCTACAGCCTAGCCTTAGTCTAGCAGTTACAGCGTCATGTAATCTGCTGATCTTATTACTTTCTCCATATACATGTTTTACTTTACACATTTCACTGTGACGGGAAATGTTTCTACTTGTGCTTCAAAGAGGTCAATCAGTTCTGTTTTAATTGCACTTTTGAGGGTTCTAACTGACAACTCAACGTTGCTTTCAACATCAACTTCGTGCAAGTCTAGCGGAACGGAGACCACCCTGTCCCACGGACGGGGACCACCTTGTCCCACAGGACGATTACCATCCTGTCATGTGCAATGACAATATTCAACCACGACTATCGACCCCTCTGTGCCTCACTATCCTAATCCACATAACATCTGTACCGCAGGTTCCCAACACCTCCCCATCCCACCACCCACACCACTCACACTAGCTCCCTAACCCTTCCCCAACTCTTCACTGTCACCACCTCCCCCACCCACTCCTCACTATCATCAAATCATGCCATCATTTTCCCTTCCTGCCGCACCCAGCACCATGACGGCGGAACGCCCTGATATGTCATGTCACCACCAGAATACATTTCCCTCGTCACAAACGCTGCAGTATGTGTCTTGTAATCACGCGATATTCTTATCTTCCCTCGCCCACCTCATCCAGGTCCCCCTGATGTTCCTCCCCACCCACATCACTCCGCCATATCCTTCTCTCCTATTGTGATGCATCAGAACCAGCACAATACAGTCGCCAGGAGCTGTTGCACCTACCAACCCACCAGCCCCGCCCTTGGCTTCACACACACCCTGACTGTGGCATCAAGTGGCCCATAAACCATTATCATGCGCGTCGGACTTCCGCTTCTACACTGTCAATCAGACTCATCTCTCATCCCATGTGCGGCTGACAGTACCGGCGGCCACCCTCGCCACGGAACGCGGGGTGGCGAATAAAGTGATTAAAATAACTAACTTACCAACCTGGCCACCGCCAACATCACTGGTGAAGTTGGGCCGGACTGATGCCAAAAATATCCCGCCGTGCCCGGCACGTACCCGCCGCAGCAGATGGACCAGCAGGCGTTCCTCACCTTGTTACTATCCTCCACTGCCGAGGGCGTAGCACACCCACACTGTACCTAGTGGAGGGCCAGGAACTAGCCACGATTCATCTGGTTCTCTTCAGTAACTACGACTTGTCTGTGTGACCGTACCTACGAGTGTGTATGAGATCCACCTTCTCATTCATCACTGTCTCCTACCATACTCTCCAACACATTGCTGCACTACTCTCTCCTCTGATATACTAAACAAATAAACAACCAACTTTTAAACAAAGAGCAAAGGTTACCATGCCCCTCGCTCCTCACTCTCCATATTGACGCTAAACACCAACATCATCAATCAGTGCTCCACAATCCACTGCTCAAATGGCACCATTCTCCATACATCTGGGGAATAATCTACGTCAAAAGCTGCGGCAATGCCTTAGCTACTCCTTGGTAAGTACACCTCCTTGCGTTATTTCATCGATGATGGTGGTACTTGGTGAAATACCAATACCATTGTTTCCCCTTTTATCTGAGAGGACGAGAATCCTCTTGGTCCACCTGGGGCCACCTGTCACCCTCCTACGTCGATGTACGCTCTATGCTTCCCTCCAACTCCGGCCTGCTATGTACCCTTCACACACACACACACCATCACAGGAACGCTTTGTTCACATATACTTGGGCCAAAATAAACTATCCTTAATCGCAGTGACCAAAATCCTAGCGCCTGCCAGAGACATACCCAACTAAGCCACTCTTTACGTCGTGTTAGCTATTTCTACTTCGTTCTAACAATACCTACCCTAGACCTAGTATGTCGCACTCGTTTTCACACCACTATCAATATATATCCCATACTCAAGCTGAAGTCATGATAAATATAGCATGAGGTCCAATGCGGGCGACTCGTTTAAGATGACTGCCCCTTTAAGAGCAGCTCACAGCGCGACACATTCCTCGTTTGCCTCGGCGGAGGAGGGGTGGCAGCAACGTCTCCAACGAAGGCGACACATCAAGACACTCATGCTGTCTGCCACTCACAACTACCCTGTGTGACTCATGCTCATATGAGCGATCGTCTTTATGTAACTTGTTCAATTCATGGTAACAGTAAACTGGCATCATTGCACTATAACATATTACTGTAATCCTACTGACCGATGATAACAATAAGGAGTGCCCAATACATGTAGCGTTTCCATTCTAACAAAAATCCCACTATAAAAAGTAGCCACCACACACCAGGTGTGTGTGGTCATTTGAAGGGAGCCTGGCGCAGGACATCCCCACTCACGCCCACACCAACACACTACCTCACACGCACAGGATGGAGAGACTTAACACGCTCAGCACACCACACAGGGACTGGCTCACCATCAGTAACACTAAGAACGACTCACGCGATGGCTGATGTAACCAGCTCCTTCAGGGCTCATGACTGTATCGACCCTGACACTGTTCTAACCTTTAGTAAACACAAACAACGTCTCGTGCAAAATAAGGTTCAGTAAACATTCTACCTCTGCTGACAATAATCTACTGTCACCCAAAATGTTTAAGATACTGCGTTAACACAAGAATCTGCTTATAACCTACCGTAAAATATGACAAAAAAAATTAAACCTAAAGTATTTGAAACTAATGGCACCATCTTATCCAGGAGACGAAAATCTTCATGTCGGTTTCTTTCAGGCCATTCTACATGCCAACTACACGACATCTAATTCTCTACAAGCGATTCAACATCCCCACACAAGGTCTCTCTACTGTCTGTCTACCTTCTCCATGACAGATTTCTAAAAGCCGTCAAACATTTCCATGTCACTTCTCAAGGCCACCATACCTAGGACACCCCCCGCCCCTTTCTGGATCCCAACAAGCTGTTTACCATCCCGTGTCACGTTCCTACCCACCCTCAAATATTACCACAGCGTCTCTGAAGAGAAACGCCACACCTTCCTTCTACATAGCCCGGAAACGTCGTCATGGCACAACTACAGACCCAACGGCGCACGCCCACCAAACTCCACACACCAGCTTTCTCCGCACCCTCTTACACGAGGCTTCTAAAAAGCCACGAACATGACCAGGTTGATCCTCCAACAGAAAACCCCTAACGTGTCTTTTATAAATACCCCACACACACCAGTCTCTCCATAACAGCATTTCTCAACCTTAAAGCCCTCCACCAGTCACCCAAGCTATGTCTCGCTCACTCCCAAGGACATTAAAGGTTTCTTAACTTTGACAAAATATCTTGAAAATTTTTGGATTTGATGTTTATCGACACTAGGACGAAGCTGTGGGGATCTAGAGTGAGCTGGGTGGCTGGTGAGGCATGCCGCCGACCTGAGCTGCCAGCCGCGGCTAGAAGCACGGAGGGAAGGCCACCGAACCATCCTACAAGACATTCAGCGTCGACCTTACCAGAAGACCTTCGTAGGGAATTTTTGGAGGATCTTCTGTATGGTCATTTGGAAGGGGTCATGTAAGGGTGCTAAGGAATTTTAACTGTTGGGTGATAAAAGGATCAGTGCTAATTGGAATCGGCTGGGAACAGAGGGCAAGGATCTTGCTAGAGGAATTTAGCAGCGAGGGTTAAACACATGACCTTAGATGAGTCCATTAAGATGGAACCTTGCAACATAAGGTCTTTCGGGCCTTTGCAAGGTGCATTTTGAAAGGAACCTGCAGGAGTACCTATTCTCAGAGTAAAAGCAACTGTATCCTTACTTTCCAGCAGGTCAATACTTCACTATTTGCTTCGCCGATCACTTCAGTGGTGAGGGTAATCTTGACGTGAAAGTGTGAAATCACCGAACGCATTATATTCCATTTGTACATCTCTCGTCTGCATCATAAAGAATTGAAGCTACGTTAGAAACAAGAAGAAACTCTCCAGCTTTAAGTGCTTAACAGGATTCACTACATACTCTCTCCTACTTCGTCTATGCTCAGCAGCTCAACAGATTTTAACAGCGAGCGACTATAAACATCACTGAGGAACAATGCTTCATCTAAAATCTAAAATCACCAAAACAACCTTAGGATCTTAAGCTACTTAGATCTGAACGTTTAAATGAACCAAGTTTTGCGGGGCTAGTCCGTTGGTAACATGCAGAACCTAGACCTTCAAGTAACAGCATGATATCAGGTTACGGTGACATTAAGATACAATGCAGTACTTAACTTGATCCTACCTAGACTGTACGGACAAGGGGAGCCTAAAGGCACGTTCAAAGCTACTATCTCGTGATACCTGTGTTCTTCTGTCGTAGGTTTTATAATATAAACCTATATTTTCTAGTAACTGTGGTGGTGATGGCTGCTACAAAGGCTTTAGTAAGCAGAGCCTTGGGTAAGGCGCAACAAATTAACTTGCTGGGTAAGCTGGGTATATCGACCAACCGGGGATACTGGTGGATTCGACCCATGGGTTCTCTGGCGACGAGGAGCCTGCGAACCCATACCCACTAGCCACAGTTGTTCATCTCGTTCTATTCATTACGTCATGACGCCTGACGACTACTGGACACGTCTCGTCCACACACATCACACGTCAGCACCCCACCTGGACCCTCCCTCTGATATCGTCTGGTGATCCCCGTCGTACTTCCTGCCTCTCAGCCGCCCGCAGCTGACTCATGACCAGGAGTATAATCGATGATGAACTTAACACCGTTCCTCTTCACCGCAAGACTCTCTCTCTCTCTCTCTCTCTCTCTCTCTCTCTCTCTCTCTCTCTCTCTCTCTCTCTCTCTCTCTCTCTCACACACACACACAACTATTACTCTGACTTCTACCCTATGGAGGTTGTAGCTTCCAGACCTCCTGCAGCAGTACCCGCCACATCACCTCAGGGGATACTGTGTGATCGTTGACACTTGGCTGATTCCATATCTGATGCTTTCTTTCCAAAACCATAAAACAGGAGTCATATGCGTTGTCTTATGTCCCGCCAGGAGTTAAATATGGGGGAAAAAAAGAGAGCTAATGAGCTCATTAATTAGCATAAGCTCGTAAATTAGCATAAAAAGTGTATGCCCTAACATTTCTCTCTGCCTAATACATATATATCGCAGGTCTGGACTTCCCACCGTCTAGCTTACCTGAGCTGCAGCACTCGGGAACACAATCTTTCCCGTAATCATTATGAAAATGTATGCAACCTCATGCCCTACAACGTAATCATTTCGTCACATCGACAACGACGAGCTATGGTGTAATTGTGAAGTTTACATCATGTGGTGTTCTTCAGTCATCGTGGGAACATGACTGTGTCAATAGACACTGACAGACAGACGCTTGAGTGACGACATACTGTCCAGCATACATTAAGGCATGACTTGACTAGACTTGACAAAGGTGCACTAGACTAGACTGCATCAGACTAGAGTCGACAGCACTGGGCTAGACTGCACTTCACTAGAGTTGACTGGACTAGACTACAGTGCAGTAGACTAGATTATACTACATTAGTCTTGACTACACTAAACTAAACTGCACTAGACTACATTACACAAAACATGCCAGCAAGACTCCACCAGACGAAACGACACTAACTAGAGTGGACTAGATTACATTAAACTAGGTTAGACTACACTGCATTAGACTTAACTAGACAAGACCACCAGACTAGACTACACTAGCTAAAATAGACTAGAATGCACTAGACTAGATCATACTAGATTAGTAAACCAGACTGCTTTTCCAGACCCCTTACTGACTATCTTCCTTTAAGAGGTAAGTCGGTCATCTCTTAAACATGCATCATCTCCTCAGTCTTTCCCTGTGATCAGTACACATTTTCTATAAACTTAAACATAGACACAGATAAAAAGACAGACAGACATGAGAGACTGACGTACATGTGCACACACAAGGGAGCCGAACGCGTCACTGGCCTCTTCATTATGATATATATTGCAAACTCTTCCGATAATCACTTGGTGAAAACCTCAAGAGGTAACTCATTTTGGGAGAGAAGGGTTACGAAGTTACCAGGGAGCGCAGGGTGACGAGGCTACCAGGGAGAGCAGGGATATGAAGCTACCAGGGAGAGCAAGGATGTGATGCTACCAGGGAGAGCAGGGTGACAAAGCCGCCAGGGAGCGCAGGATGACGAAACCACTAGGGAGAGCTAGGTTACGAGACTATCAGGAAGAGCAGGGTGACGAGGCCGCCAGGGAGCGCAGGGTGACGAGGCCACCAGGTTACAAAACTCTCGTGTTATCGATTAGACACCAGTGGGTACTGACTCACTCCTCCCTGGGCTGGAAGCTAAGCCAATCAACAAACTCCCTCCCGTCACTCTGAACACAGACACATCTACTGCTTCTGTATCTGCAATCTCATAAGTCATACCACCTCGATAGCTACTGTTATCTTCCCACGGAAACAAGACGTCTCCCACTATGGCTCAGAGCAGCTGCGTCAGGAGGGCGAAGGTCCACCGTGGTAAGGCCGCTATCATACTGGATCAACACAGGATTAACGCCGCCTCATACTTGCCCTATATCACCCGTACGCTCTTCATACGGTATCTTGGACATAACGCCTTGTGTGCTTCACCTCACAAGTACGTCATTCACATTTATCTTGGCATTTTACCTTCCTCAGCAGCGATCCTCTCACACGAGCCGGCCGCCACCTTCCCAACATAACAAAAGCTTCGACTGATGTAGTCATGAAAATTTCTTAGAACTCGGGGGAGGCGGTGGCGAACCAGACCTCGGACACACTTTTATTCATAGCAGAAAGACGTAACGTCTGCTTCATCGTGATTACTACTCTGTACCTGCTTACAATACCCGCTGACTGTGCCGCTGTTGTCTGCTGTCTGGCTTCCCTCCTGTTGCCGCGATCACAGCAGGTCCTCGGCAGGGAAACTCCATGTTGAACAACCATCCAACGTGGTCGGAATCACATATAACCCGTCGATCATAACATCATGAAACGTTTCATTCCCAGCTTCTGTTTCCCCTGTGATCGTCTCGCTCACTAGAGCGTGGCTACCTCCTGACGGGCAGGGTAGGTCGCCCAGCACCAGGATCACCCGAGGCTAATTGGAGACGCTGCCTCCCGGAGGCAATCTATTCCCCGATAAATTTATTCCGTCGGTGGCATGGAAAACTTCAGAGATCTACATACACCATTATGAAGTTTTATCCATACGAATATTCACATACATTCCTTGAGCACACCGTGGAAATTTATGCAACACATCAATAGCAGTGGATTTCCAAAACAAACCTACTGTAGCTAACGAAATCCCTGGGCTAGAAGGAAGGACTTCTGACTATGACAGCCCTGACCAAGGAGGAGAACACTGTAGTGTGTGTGTGTGTGTGTGTGTGTGTGTGTGTGTGTGTGTGTGTGTGTGTGTGTGTGTGTGTGTGTTGGTACCTTCAACTGGTGAACACGAAGCAGGAGAAGCATGATACTGCATATGTTTAAGGAGGTACATTCACTGTGGAACTAATGAGATTTCCATGCGATTCCGTCCCACAGTGAGGGCAGCGTTGGCGGGGTTAGCCTGACGCCTCCCTACGCCGGTGGTGATAACACCCAGCAAGAGGATCCTCTTCCACCTTCCGTCAGGATATGTGTCCTGCTCAGGGCGGCCGCATCTTACAGCAGCTGACCACGTTGCCCAGCACCGTCCTGCAGACTGTGTTCCGCCCGTATAACATGACATCGCAGGAGAGTGATATGGCAAGTGGACATCCAGGTACACACGGACTGGAAATTATTAGATTTTCTGCCACTCGTTCTGGATACATACCATAGAAGCAGTGTGTCCGCCAGTCTCCCTGTATCCTGGAACAACCCCCCTCCCCCCTTACTAGATCGCCCCAGAGGAACTTATAAAATCGATGTAATACGGTATATATAGCTAAAGGGAAGGCACATCATCATTCCTCCCTCAAAACTTCCACCAGTCTGGCGCCTGTCACCTGGCGTCACGCGAGGATTCAATATGCAGATTGCCAGGCCTGGCGGCTGTCCGTGTTAACACAGCAGAGGAGGAGATGGTCCCCTGCGGTGTGTGAACGTAAGGAGAGCTGCCCGAGCTGTATACGTAGTTCTCAAGCTGTATCTACTGTTGATCGGGTGGAAAACTTACCTACTGTATACACAAGAAAAACATATTACAGATCTCTCTCTCTCTCTCTCTCTCTCTCTCTCTCTCTATATATATATATATATATATATATATATATATGTATATATATATATATATATATATATATATATATATATATATATATATATATATATATATATATATATATATATATATTATCCCTGGGGATAGGGGAGAAAGAATACTTTCCACGTATTCCCTGCGTGTCGTAGAAGGCGACTAAAAGGGGAGGGAGCGGGGGGCTGGAAATCCTCCCCTCTCAATTTTTTTTTTTTTTAATTTTCCAAAAGAAGGAACAGAGAAGGGGGCCAGGTGAGGATATTCCCTCAGTGGCCCAGTTCTCTGTTCTTAACGCTACCTCGCTAACGCGGGAAATGGCGAATAGTTTGAAAAAAAAAAAAAAAAATATATATATATATATATATATATATATATATATATATATATATATATATATATATATATATATATAAGGATGAAATAAAAAAGATTTTGAGTGATCGGGGCCTGAACGTGCAGGATGGTGAAAGGCGCGTAGGGGATAGAGTGCACTGGAGCATTGTGGTATACAGGGGACGACGTGCTTTCAATGGAACTGAACCAGGGAATATGAAACAATCATAGGAAACAACGGAAAGGTCTCTTGGGCTTGACTGTGGATAGGGGGCAGTGGTATTGTTACATTACACGCGAAAGTTCTCGTTCATATGCACTATACTCGTGTGTGTGCATACACACACACACACACACACACACACACACACACACACACACGTACACACACACACATACATACAAAGTTCTTAATAATACGAAACTAATAAGCATAGCTTCGAGGAAACAACGAGGACCTGTCTACTAAGGCTCCGAAAATGTGGCTGAAAATAAGAGGAAAAAAAATCCTTAACATCATGAGTGAGACTTCAGGGACAATAGTGGCCTCCTGTCCACGACAGACTACCAGATCCTCGTTGCCTAAGATATCCAGATGATCCACGAACTACAGAGTAAATCAATTACAACATGAACGAATACTAATTACGTCATATGATGAAATAACCACAAATGACCAGCGCTGATTAGAAAAATGATCCTTCTCTAAGGTCGGGCGCTGGTGGTAGTGGGCAGTGCAGAGCCGACACCATCACGACGGTGGCCGTGCACGGGCGGAGGAGCACCGTCCTCATGCGACTCCACCAGAGGACGTGGCAGCAGGAGCAGTGTCAGGAGCAGGGAGAACAATAGCAGGGACAGGTGGAACAGCGGCAGGGGCAGGAGAAACAGTGGTAGGGGTAGGATGAACAGCGGTAGGGACAGAAGAAACAGTGGCAGGGGCATGAGGAAGTGTGGCAGGGGCAGCAAGAATAGTGGTACGAGCATGAGGAAGAGTGGTAAGGGTAGTAGAAACGGTGGTAGGGACAGGAAGAAGAATAGTAGAAGAAGGAGGAACAGTGGCAGAAGCAGTAGTAATAGTGGCAGGGGCAGGTGGAGCAGCAGCAGCAGCAGCAGCAGCACAGGCAAAGGGTTAAGAATGAGAGAAGTGAATGACAGGGCGACAATACACTTAATACTCTAGGGAACTGCGAGGGTTGGGGCTGCATGACAGGAGTCGAGATGACGCGGGCAGGAAACACACAAGAACAAGAACCAAACCCACGGAGTACACTGCCGCATCACTCTTCTTCATACAGGAACAGGAGAGCTGGAGGACGTTGCTCATTCACCAGCCTGGCCCGACACTAATACATCTGGCAGGTTATATAATTCACTTAGGAAAGAACGCGAGTGGAAAATTTACGACAAAATTACAAAGGATAATTATGCAGCTCACTGAAACAGATAATTACGTCACGACAAGAAACAGAGCAGGCTTTAAATCTTGGTTCATGGTTAGGAGGGGAGCAGACGGAGCGCTCGCCGAGCATGACAAGCTTGTCGGTGGCGTGTGGGCGAGGTCTCGGGCGGCGCAGGGTCACGGGCGGTGCGGGGTCACGGGCGGCGCGGGGTCACGGGCGGCGCGGGGTCACAGGCGGCGCAGGGTCACGGGCGGCGCAGGGTCACGGGCGGCGCAGGGTCACTGGTAGCGTAAGGTCACTGGTGGTGCAGGGTAACAAGTGGCGCAAGGCTATGCCTAAGCCAAGCCAGTCTCACACCTCACATCCAGCACTGTAGCAGCCACTCTGATCCAGCAGCAAATGAGAAGCTACAAGGAAGTGAACTAGCTGCCCACGACCCTGCCTCACCAGTGGACTAGCTGTCCACGACCCTGCCCTCACCAGTGGCCCAGCTGCCCATGACCCTGCCTCACCAGTGGAACCACCTGCCCATGACCCTACCTCACCAGTGGACCAGCTAGCTTGCCACGACCCTACCCTCACCACTGGACCAGCTGCCCACGCCAGGAAAGCACCGGGTACCTGACGTCACACTCACACCACAATACATTCCCCCCTTCCTCCACCCACACGGGATACCGGTAACGCTCCACCAGCACGACCCTGCTGCTCTACACGACTCCCACCTCGGCTTCACCACCTCCACCGTGGTGATATCATCTCCACACTATTTCCTGTGAATCTTCCTTCCGCCGCGAGTGACATGAACTTCACCTACGTCAGCAGGACGTTACAGCCAACTACAACATGCTGTATGATAATGATTTATGACGACAATTTGTGTGTGACTGTAATTTCTCTGCATGACAATGGCGACGTCATTTACATCACCTGCACCGCACAATAACATCAACTTCATGAACTTGAGGCAACAGTAATTACAATCAACAAGCCCCAGGTTCAACTCTATTTCCTAGGACGAAATGAACGTACAAAAAAATCAGACGTAATGTAGCTGTGGTCAACTAAGGAAGGTCTTCCCGAGCGACTATAATCAAAGGCCCTGAGTGCCCTCAAGGAGGACTTGTAGTCCTGGGCAGGGCTTCTCCAGGAGGCTGAAGACGAACCCAGGGTTCCTCTAGGAAGCTGAAGCCTCCGTTCCCGCTAGGCTTCTCCTTATGGGTAACGCCCCAGGTAAGGACGGTGGGGACAGCATGTGTATCAAATCTGGCGGTAGTGAGATAAGATTAAGACAGAAGTGAGATAAGATTAATCAGAAAAGATCAGCGACGATGACAAAGTACATTCCTCCCAACCTGTTAATTTCGTACCAACAAGAGGGACAGATGTTTCCTACTTATACGCTGTTCAGGAAGCCTACCACACACCTTAGGAGTATGCAATGCTGCTGGGACGAAAGTACATCTGACACGTAAGGAAAGTAATCCACTTAATAATAATTTGGGAGACGTAAGAACAATCTGAGTTACATATCATTTACGAATAAAATCTTAAACCTAGAAGGGTGTTCCACGTAACACACACATCGTCTGCAATACAGCATAGTAACTGCACGTCAAAATGAGTCAAAACATTCTTTGGGAACGATCAGAAACATGCGAGTTAAGTACCATGGCCGAAAGTGAATTTTCTTAAAAGTTGCGAGCCTCTAGATTAAGCTCCTGATTGAACCTTTTTAATAAATGGTCCAACTCAGGCAAAACCCACACAAAAACCACGAGCTATGGGGTCTAATGCCATATAATTTCTCAATAACTGATGCAACGTCAGTATAAACTGTACAGGGTGTTACAGCTTGGTGCGTCTGACCTGACCATCACGGCGGTTCAGTTTAACCGTGTTCACGACTCTAGACGACGGACGGTCGCTGGGATGACGACCTGACGACGACAACCACCACGACGGACAAATCGATCCCGAAACGACATAAACAGAAGAACAGGCCAACAAATAATGATGAAAGTAAGTATAAACAAAAATTCTGTCAAGCAGCTTCCTGGACGGTCGCCCACCCCACCGCCTCCCAGACCTAACTTTACTCAAATTTACTACCAAGAGTTTTCATTGTGGTATATATATATATATATATATATATATATATATATATTTTTTTTTTTTTTTTAACTATTCGCCATTTCCCGCATTAGCGAGGTAGCGCTAAGAACAGAGGACTGGGCCTTTTTTGGAATATCCTCACCTGGCCCCCCTCTGTTCCTTCTTTTGGAAAATTTAAAAAAAAACGAGAGGGGAGGAATTCCAGCCCCCCGCTCCCTCCCCTTTTAGTCGCCTTCTACGACACGCAGGGAATACGTGGGAAGTATTCTTAAACCCCTATCCCCAGCTGCTAAGTAGTACGTTCAAATGTGGAAGTTACTACTGAAGATTACAAGAAATGCCGAAACATGTTAGCAAAGGCTGTCAGAGTTAACAACAGCGAAAAGTAATTTCTGTATTTTCCAGTCGGTTTTAAAATCAGCTTAATCAAATCTGTCCTTGATTGTGTGACATACTAGATCCAGTAATACTACGCATATTTTCCTGAGATTATCTTCTAATGCCATATAATATATATATATATATATATATATATATATATATATATATATATATATATATATATATATATATATATATATATATACATATATATATATATATATATATATATATATATATATATATATATATATATATATATATATATTCTTCATATACATTTGCCATTTCCCACGTTAGCGAGGTAGCGTTAAGAACAGAGGACTGAGCCTTAAAGGGAATATCCTCAGTTGGCCCCCTTCTCTGTTCCTTCTTTTGGAAAATCAAAAACGAGTGGGGAGGATTTGCAATCCTCCGCTCCCTCCCCTTTTAGTCGCCTTCTACGACACGCAGGGAATACGTGGGAAGTATTCTTTCTCCCCTATCCCCAGGTTAGGTTAGGTTAGGTTAGGTTAGGTTAGGTCAGGTTAGGTTAGGTTAGGTTAGGTTAGGGTTTTCATACCATTTTCGACCGTGGATATTTCGTCTGGGTTGGAAGGTGATGTTAGCACAGTCTGCCACAGAGGCTGCAGCATGACTGTTCAGCTCAGTGTCATGAGCGGTTTAACTACCCCCTCCTCCTCCCTTCTCCTCCTCAGTGAGGTTTGGCAGGACTAGGCAGAGGCATAATCATGACACTAGCTCTCCACTTAAACAGTGTCCACTGAAGAAATTGGTATAAACGTAATCTTTTTTTTTAAGGGGACGATAGTTCAGCCAAACAAAAAACGCAGAACGAACATTCATACCTAACAGTGACTCCACAATGACCTGCACCGAGTTATATAAATATATATATATATATATATATATATATATATATATATATATATATATATATATATATATATATATATATATATATATATAACACATCTGGGAATGACTGACACCGTGAGCCATGATATAAGAACTCAAAGGGATGGCCATAAAAAGTTAACTTATGAATAATCATAAAAAACAAAACAAAAAAAAACCCAGAAAACGTCGGAAGGATCATCTTCCCACCTGCCATGTTCCGTCACAATCCTCAATAAACCTTCTGGGACGAAGACCGTCATTTACGGGCAGCAGAGGGTCAAGGGTGAGACATGTAAAGGTCATCATGACCTTGACAGATCCTGTGATACACTACTGAAGGCGTCACCCTGGGAACAATCCCTGAAGATGAGATACACTCCATAATTCCCTGAATATACGAGGGAAGATTTCAGCGCAAGATCTTCCACGCTCTCGGGGAAACAGAACGGGGCTTACAATTTTTGTGTACGTGGGAAGAGCGCCATCTAACCGGTGAAAAAAAAAGAAAAACTTAAAACTTCATCGTCAATGTATTCCGTAAGATTTTTTTTAAGTAGATATTATGTGACCACAAGATGAGGTGAGGTGGAGGCACAATCGGTGAAAATATATAACTGGAGGCGTTACCATTCCAATGGGAAGCCCTAATCATGACGCATACACACATCTTATATACCTCCAGTTAGCCAAGTGTCAGACACATCTGGCTGCCTCTGAGGGGCTTGTGGTGTGTCGTCAGGATACTCGTGTGTGTGTGTGTGTGTGTGTGTGTGTCTGTGTGTGTCTGTGTGTGTGTATAGCACCTGCGGCTTGACACTATTACTAGAGAGGACCGAGTTAAGACTCTTCTGCTGGTGTAAACTGAAGAACCATTCACATAAGAATTACTTTCATATTTCTTACGTGAGGGAATATCAGGTCTATCACCTGTCACGACAGGTAATATTTCACACAACACCTACAAGTAACGTGTTACTCATTTTCGTGACACCACGAGAGGTGACACCCCACCTCCAGCTGGGGCTGTTGAGTAGCAACAAGAGTTCCTTACAAGCCACCAATCACCTCTTGCGTCACCCTCGCAGCACACAGGTGCCTGCTAAGTGAGCTGGTGAGGGAGGAAGTCTCTTTTACATTCGATCTCGCTTTTTAAAATCCATTAATACCGAAGTTAAACCTCGGGGATAAAGTGTATGGAACACTGCTAATCAACAAGTATGGTTGAGGATCCCTTTTCTCGAAAATACATTCTTTTAATTATTTATACTAAATTTCAGTAATGTTAGAACTTTACCACCAGTGAACACTCTAAAATTAAGGTCACACACACACACACACACACACATACACACACACACACACACACACACACACACACATATCTGTCATCGTCACACATTCACAGTGTGGTCTCCTGCATACAAAGAAGGAGTTCAGTAATCTTCTAAGTGGATACCTCAAGTGCCTCTTCACCCGTCTTGAATGACATTGTGACTATATACAAGAACAGCATAATGTACTGCATAATGTATCTCCTGCAACACAGGAGATACTGCCCGTCAAATGATTACATTACTACTACGGGTAAGAAACTGCACATACACCATCCTTATATTAAGATGTATGTGTTTACACGACACGGTTATAGAAAGATTACAGAAGGGAATGTGTGTGTGTGTGTGTGTGTGTGTGTGTGTGTGTGTGTGTGTGTGTGTGTGTGTGTGTGTGCTGGGATATGTGATGCTGGTGACAGACAATAACTACGTGAGCCGGGATACTGAGGCGACAGAGGTCTTCCCCAAGACTTGTCTCTCCATCATGACCACCACAAACAAACTGTTTGTACCATGACCTGTCAACAGTTTAAGAGAGAGCAGGGGCAAGTAGAGCCAGCTGGGAAGTAAGGATGATGGTCGACTTCCTCCAGATGGAAATATTTCACACAGACACCCCTGCCAGCCTACTACATCCTCGACCACTCTTTCATAAGAAGCTCCTCACTCTGCTCCTCACCCCAGACGCCTCCCACACTCATGGCTGAGGGCACTCGCCTCCCCTCCTGCTGAGGGCCGCCCACACACCCACACCCATACTCTCCGGCACTCCTCTCCCTCCCTCCCGCTAGGGAGTGCAGTGGTCTAGCTCGACAGCCACAAAGGCCTGGCTGACGTCAGTATATACGCTACAGAGAACACACTCAAGACAACAAACAGTCCTGACATAATTCCTGGGAGCAATGCGGGAGTCTTAGTGGACACATCATAACATACCCCACACTGCTGCCGCCCACTACCGTACTGATGTCATGCCTCCCACCACCCCGCCCTCCCGCCCACACACCACACCACATCAACACCCTAGCCCTCTTAAACACTTTACTGCTACTTAACATACTCCCTCCCGGAATTATCATGTTTGTTTTTCACACTTGAGCAAGACAAACATCCAACCCCTCATCTTGCAACATGCATGAACCAATGCGGCTGTCTGTGTCCTTGCCTTGCAAGCGTCTACGTAAATGTGCACCTGCACCCTCTATTGAGACGCAAGCAACTGTATCTCTGTTAAATGCCAAACCCTCTTTCCAAGTCTCTTAAAACAAATTCGTATGCCATTAAAGTCATGACCTAGCGTGGTACAGCAACTCCTTTGGCCTAACACACGTGCACACACTCCTGAGGTGCACACAGGCTTGTGTCCACAACCATCCAGCCCACAACACAAGTCCACGCCTCGCCGCACACCTGCACATCCATTCCACCCACGCCTCGCTACTCACACCCCACACTCGCCCACATCCACGAGAACCACATCTTACCATACCTACTCTCCATCTCACCCACCACTTAAACGCCCACACCTCCTCCCGCCCACAGCTACACCCCTCCCAGGCTGAGTGGTAAGTGAGGACGTAAAAGGAACAGTGATAAAACCAGACACAAAAAAGGTGACATCATCATGGAAACTACACAGAACTAAACAGTAGGTATAGGAACGTAAACTGGGAAATGAAACGTAATAGACACGACCCAGGATATTCTAGTAGAAGCTCCTGTGACATTTACAATGGAGCAGCAGAAACATGTTAGAACCTTTCGCTTCAAATACAGTGGAGACGTTATTAAGAAAGAGGGAGGTGTGGTTACATAAAAGATATCAAAAAGTAAAGGAGCTTAGGGATGAAGTGGAAACGATATAAAAGTAGCATTCCAACCAGCCAGCACCTGAAAGGTATGAGAGCAATAAATACAGGAGGATAAGAAAGGAGGAACAGAGAAACTTTGGAGTGGGTATTGTGGACAGGGCAGATTTACCGAAAGATCCCTGTAAATTCTTGTGGGTTTATCTTATGTTACAATCTGTAAATCTGGCGAAGGGACTCTGAGAAGAGAGTTCTAGTAAGTGAAATGTAAAGATATGCTAGCAACTTAATGACAAAATCAGAAATTCATTCACCATGGAAGACACTTCAGCCGCAATGAATTAAAATAGGGAGGTGGTCTTAGTAAGCATAGAAATAACAACAAAAGACATAAATAGAGTACTAAAGTGCCTTGACCAACATAGAACTTATGGTCCAGACGAAATGATGAGGTAAAGAAGTGTGCAGAAACACTTGACGAGCCACTTGGAATGTTTGTGTCGCTGGAGGAAGGTAAAGTACCAAAGAATCGTGGAAGGCAAAGGTCATAACCACCTTTAAGAAAGGAGACTAAGAAGTTACGCTGACCTGCGGACCGGTTCTCTTATAAGCGTAGTCACGTAAAATATGAAAAGATAATAAAAAGGCAAATGGATGACTACTTGCGAGGGAGAAACCATCTAAGCTACACACATGGATTCAGGGAAAGGAGGTCGTGTGTAACGAACCTGTTAGACTTCTATGAAAGAGTGAGCTCCGTTACAGCCATAGATAGATAAGGGGATTGCGTGTATCCGAACTGCTAGAAGGATTCTGACACCGTATCACACATGGAGTTGGATACTCAAGAAGGAATAAGGGAAAAACTCCTCCGATGGATAGGTTACCTTAATAGAGGGAAAAAAGGACCCATGCCTGAGAAATTTTCTCGAAATGAGTCGAAGTCACCAGAGACGTGCCATAGGGTTCAACCCTTGGGCCATTACTCTTCTTGATCTGTTTAAACGACATGCCTGAAGGGTTGGACTCCTACATGAATATGCTTGCTGATGATGTCGAGGTCATGAGGAAAGATCCAGAAAAAAGCAACAAAGATGGCATTGGAATGAAGAGAGCCGAGTTACAGCAAAAGGTAAGGGACCCACAACAGAATACAGGAGATCTTAAGTTTTTATACCAGGCTGACGACGTCAACACTGAACAGTTCTTCGAAAGATGCAAGGACGGACTAAGAAGAAGCGATAACACGAAACCTATGTTAGCAACTTACAAGTACTTTATAGTACATGAGTAGTGGATGACTGAAATAAATTGACAGATATGGGCCCTCACTTCTGCAGAGGGCTGGGAGAACGGCGGAATGGCGTTGTTTGGTGGTATAATAATTCATCTCTATTTTTCTTTTTGTTACTTCTCACATTGCCGGTGCAACCTTTCCGCTAAACAATATCATATTTTCTCGAAATCACATCACCCAGTAGCCAACAACTTCTATCGTTGTGCATCGGCAACTCACTCAGCTAGTCTACAGAACGAGGACAAAAATGTTTTCTGTTGCATAAAATATAATGGTATACAAGTCAGCAATATATATGCCCGAAAATACATCAGCCCGGCAGTCATAAATTCATATGCTGTCGAGGAAATGGGTAACTTATTGCCTACGGTGAAAAGAGGTTAGTTGTTGTGCGTCTGGCAACTTCCCCAGCGTGTCTATAGACAGTGAGGAAACACCGAGTTTGAACAGCGTACAGCAGTTTAAAAACTTGCATGACAGCAAAAGATTTTCAAGAAACGGGGCCCTACGGGTGTTGAGCTTCCCTTACCGTACAAATGGATAATTGTACCTATTTCCGGCCACACGTCACCCCGGCCACATCTCGCCAGGCCCATATCCCGCCCAAGCCACACCTCACCCCAGTTACACCCCGTCAAACCCCCATCTACCCCAGCCACACGCCACCCCGGCCACACCTCGTCACACCCCCATCCCTCCATGGTCACACTCCACTACGGTCACACCCCAGCCAGGCCACACCTCGCCCCTGCCACACCTCAGCACGGATATACCCCAGCTAGGTCACTCCTCGCCACACCTGCCTCAGCATGAGCAGTAATCACAGAGGACCAGGGTCATGATAACCTACTACCCACACCTGTCTTACCAACTCCTTCCACAGCACGCGACTGGCCCAATGACGTCTCCATCAGGATGATACGACCCCCTGGGCACCAGGATACGACCCTGGGATACGTGCACGACCCTTGAGCACGACAGTAAGAAGGTACTGTCCCTGAGCAAAAAAGTATTAGCGACGGTACTTTCCGTGTGTATGACGGTACAATCTCTTATCTCGACGGTGCGAGCCTTGAGAATGACGGTAAGACTCTAAGGCATGACGGTACGACCCTCCAGCATGGCGGTGTGAACCTTGAGCACAAATATACGACCCTTGACCGAGAAGGTACGACCCTACAGCATGACGGTAAAATCCCTGAGTACAAAGGTGCTACCCCAAATTATGAAACTGTGACCTTTACACTTAAAGGCCAGTTCAAAGGCCCGGCCTTCACATCCTAGAGTCGTGCGCGTCATGCTTAAGAGCCATACTTGCTTCCGCTCACACACCTCGTGCAGACACACGTTCATCATACACGTATGCGCGCACAAACTAGACATTAACGCACATATTCATACGAAGGCACAAATGAACCCCTGACACATGTACCATACTACAACACTCATAGATCACTCCTCCACACACCTACTAGATGCGTAAACTGTCTGTTGAACCAAACACTACCTATACACTCCTCACATACCCGTCAAACACTTACGCACACACTTATCAAACAGGTAAACACACATCAGAGACTCATGTACACACTTGCCTTACTACACATATATACTTAACGATGGTTTTGGCGGCCCTGTACTCCCACAGCTGGCTCTGGAACCTTCCCTTAAGTTGCGTATATCTTGCAATCGTTTCGGAGGTTTCCTACCCTCGAAGCAGGGTCTCTGACCTTACCTAAAGTATCCCTTACGATAGTTTTCGAGGTTTTCTATCCCTACAGCTGGGTCTGGGACCTTACCTTACATTAATTGTATCTTACTACGGTTCTGAAGGTCTATGCTCACATCTGAGTCTGCGACTTTACTTCACCTATACACTGCGATGGTCTTCTAACCTGTAGTCTGATCTGGAGCCAAGCTACCTTCTTGTTCCTCTGCCAAGTCAGACTGTTGGAGGAAGTGGACCGCACGAATCAACTCTCGGAACAAGAAAGAATATCGAAAACTTGCTAGAAAACTCCCTTGACAGTCAACAACAAGAAATATAACGTCCTTCGTACATGCCAACACATGAAACTTGAACAAAGCTAAGAAAATCCCTCTCAAAACTGGTGCACTGACTGGAAAAATAAAAATAACAACTCCGACATGAACCGTGAGTTCTGGATCCCGGATTACAAACTATACAAGTACGAGAGAATGAGGGGAGACATATGGAGGAGCTGATGACTGATTTATAACACGTGAACTACTGAATCCCTCGAATGTGAAGGTAATGGATGTGTTAGTTGTGAGGATCCAAAAGCTTCTTGTTCCACTAATCTATAAGACAACACATACAAGATCCAACCGGATAGAAATACAGAAGCCTACCTCCACAACCCTGGCAACCCACTATTAATTATATTCTTTCCAGGGGTGACTGGCTACGAAAGAACACTGTACAGCTGAGAATCCAATCGGTGGCAGCTGAGGGGAACAGATTACAGAAGGGAACTATTTGGGGTGCAGTAAGCAGGTAGCGGAAACCTCTAGGGAAAAAAAAAGGCAATACGCTAAACTTGCTTTTCACAACAAATGTGAAGTCATTTAATTATCTGGCATCACAGCATCATATCCAATATACTCGGTTCACAGCCAAACTGAAGTACAGACAAGTATGGAGGTTAAGCCACTACGGGATAGCACACCCGAACTTGAGGATGAATTCAGCATAATCAGTTTCAGTGATACGCGCACAACTTGGGAAGACGCAAACCAACTATTTGTGATACGATGGGAAGCACTTGCGAGCTGTAGCGCCGAGGGAATGCGACACACGTCTGATGCGGAAGCACTCCCAACAAGCAACAAAGACGCATCAATGAGATGATAAATGTGCAGATGGTCCAGACGAGACCGAGGAAACACTTACAGGAGGCGGAAATGAAGTGCGCACCTGGAAAACCCAAGACACTTTCTCAAAGGAAAACGAGCCTGTTGAGTGAATTGGAAGACATGCTTCATCAACTCAGAATGTTATACAATACCCGGGGAAAAAGAAGCAGAGAAACGGAACATACTTCCAGCTCCAGGACAGGTCAACTGAAACTCGGTCTTCCAATGCAAAGCAACCTAGCATGAGCACTGAACATCCTCTGGAAAGGGCGCCAAGACTGCCATAATCACAAAGAGCACGCTAAGTGCCATTCCATAGAGGAACCAAAATAATCCCAACAAATAATGTACGTAACGCAAGACAAAGTGTTTCCTGACCAGGAAGGTCGTGTCTTTCTTAGTTCAGGGGACTGAAAAAAAAAATCTTGATGTGATAATATGGATACTTTGCAGAAACCCTTTATAAAAATATGACCACGGTGACAGTTTCCAAAGCTTTCCAGGCAAAAAGGTACCTTCACAGTGTCTCATTCTGACATAAACGCAAACACGAATCACGTTTCATATAATCCGTAGCAGATGATACCGAAATATTTATATGAGTATTTCATTACTACAAAAGACATCAACATCTGGCAGTGGGACACCCATAATAACATGGTTCTGTAAAGGTGTAACGATCCAGCTACTCTGTTACCGGCCTACGGGCCCGGACCTCCAACATCACGACTGAGAAACGGAACAAAGTTTCAACTAATCCTTTACCGGGAAGTTGAGTGGTACACAACAGCACAGAACACCGGACGGAAACGAACAAAATCATGTCGAGGAAAACAAACGTAACATAACCTCGAAGTAATAATGTCTAACGACGTCATAAGATCGAACACAACAGCGCAACAGTCGCCTCTTGCAAGAAACATACATCGGGCTGGATCTTACGGACCAAAACCGATGGTAACTGTCCTCAGGGTTCTTTACACTCTCCCGAACGAAATACTGTCGAGTGCTAACTTCACCTATGAGAGCGGACGACATTTCAAAGCGTCAAAGACCTTCCACACCTCGCACTCATGATGTCAAGTCTGAACTATTGGGAAGGGCGGGGAACGCCGAGGCTGCAATCTTTGAAGCGCGAACAGGAGGGCATAATCTAAACTTGCAAAATCTTGAAAGCCGACTACAATTGTCTACCGGCATAACAAGAATAAAAGAACGTTAAATCTTACTACTACAGTTAATTCAGTAAGAGATAACGTAGCAAATATCTGGTGCCCAACAATGTACCCGCAGCAATTCGAAACATTTATGGACTGAAGTACAGTGAAGGGGCATATAAAGGGTCTGGAAAAGTAGCTACAGAGTGTCACATACCAGCCGAGATTTGGTGATACGAAGCCGTGCGTACCGTGGCCTCCAACAGCCTGACAGAGCAGAGGAGTAAGCCAGCAGCTATGTGCGACACAAGACCTCAGGAACCATCGTAAGCCATCCACCACATGCTACCTGGTCTGGCCTTTGGTTCAAGTACCTCAGTGAACAATCCGTCTGCAGGCAATATGTCAAGCAGCTCAGACCATCTTGCGTCATTCGATTTCAGAGGTAATGTTCAATATTGTACAGAGTCTTCCATGACTCGTAACAACAAAGAACTATCTTCCAGTGCAGGCTAGAGGCTATGCCTTCCAGGGTTTTCCTTGTGTGAGTACCCACTCAGGCACATACTCTCCTCTCACGCACTCCAGCAATCACCAAACACTTGCCAGGCACACACTGCCCACACCTCAGTTATGGACACAATCACAAAACACACCAACGCGTCATGAAGTATTACATGTGCACGATCGCACAAACACCCATACACACACAGACAGACAGACACACACACACACACACACACACACACACACACACACACACAACCAGAATTGAAGACAGACGGACAAAACAAATACAAACACACACACACACACACACACACACACACACACACACACGAGTAACACTCGAGCTCATTCAAGCAATATAATTCCCCAAGTATAAACTCAGGCAGAGGAGTCTACCCAAAAACAGTGGCCGTCGTACATTCACAACCACATCACAGTAACACAGGAAGCCACGCACGCACGCACACACACACACACACACACACACACACACACACACACACACACACACACACCACAAATTCTCGCTCAAGAATGCACTCACGCACTCAGTTCACAAAAACGCACTCACACACACACACTTAAGCACACATTCCGCAAATACTCGCCAACAGACAGACACACACACTTGAGGCTATCACCCGAGCTCGAGACCTCAGTCTCTCACTGGGAATGGCCCAATGATGTCTTGTTGGCTGAGGGAAGTGGTCGAGAGCCGCCGACAAAAGTGTGTGTGTGTGTGTGTGTGTGTGTGTGTGAGAGAGAGAGAGAGAGAGAGAGAGAGAGAGAGAGAGAGAGAGAGAGAGAGAGAGAGAGAGAGAGAGAGAGAAACTGATTGGATTAAGAGAAAGAAAGAGATGCAATAACAGGACAGAGGAGAGAGGTTAACACAAAGAGAAGAGGTAATGGGAATAAGAGGAAAGAGGAAGATTAACACTAGGAGATCCAGTGAGGAAGAACGGTAGCGGATGGGGATAGGAAGAAAGGTGGAGGAGCAAGAGGAAAGGGAAGGAGGTGAGACGGGAGGCAGCAGTAACTAAGAGGGAAGGAGGAGAAAGAGCAGGAGCAAGAGGAAAGACGTGCATCAGCAGGAAGAACAGCAGGAGAAGGAAAGAGATACAGCAGTAGGAGGAGAGAGCGGGAGGAGGGATGGAAGGAGGGGCAGTAAGATACAAGAGGAGACGGGGGCATCATGAGCAGCCACGACGAGGAAGAGCAGGACGTGGGCGATGGCAGTAGTGGAACTGCACCAGCAGGAGAGAGAGAGAGAGAGAGAGAGAGAGAGAGAGAGAGAGAGAGAGAGAGAGAGAGAGAGAGAGAGAGAGAGAGAGAGAGAGAGAGAGAGAGAGAGAGAGAGAGAGAGAACCGGAAAGCAGTGTCTCGAGGGATAAATGAAGTTATCAAGTTACATAAGGGGAGCAGCAACAAGAGAGAGAGAGAGAGAGAGAGAGAGAGAGAGAGAGAGAGAGAGAGAGAGAGAGAGAGAGAGAGAGAGAAGAGAGAGAGAGAGAGAACCGGAAAGCAGTGTCTCGAGGGATAAATGAAGTTAAGTTACATAAGGGAAGCAGCAACGAGAGAGAGAGAGAGAGAGAGAGAGAGAGAGAGAGAGAGAGAGAGAGAGAGAGAGAGAGAAGGGGAGGGGAAAAAGAGAAAAACTAAGCTCTTGTACGGAGGAGGAGGAAGGGGGAACAAGTGGTGGAGATGGAAGCAAGGAGGAGGGGAAGGCAGGAGGAGGAGGAGGAGGAGGAAGCTAGTGTGTCAACATGTGGTGACCGATGAAGAGAGGATATCCGGCCGGTGGTCACGAGATGACCGACTCCAGCATTACTCACCTCCTGTTGGATGGCCAGAACGCTACCTCCCTCCTTCATCCCTCACACACTCGCCACTACACCTTCCCTGCCACAGGAGTGTGCCCTTCGGAACATAACTACACCCTCCCATCCTCCCTTCTATAACAAAACTCTTCCATACATACTCTGTTCTTGCATCACAACGTAACAGATGCCTAACAGAGGTACTATATAGCAAGTATGGATGCTAAACCCTCTTGGCATACAGCACCTGGACGTGGAAATGAAGAATTCAGACACTCGTTCTCAGCAGCAGGCCTACAGAATGGGAATGAGCAGTGTGCAATACAATAGGCATCACTCTTGACGGACAAAATACCAGAACGTGTGAAATGTTTGACTCCTGAAGCGCTCCAGGTATGTACCAGACGCTCCAGAGACAAGAGACTTCATTAGGTTCAGATAAGAACGAGACGCTACCTTTAAAGTAAGGCGGGATAGAAAAATGCAGACCTTCTGAAGAAGCCAGGTCACACGTCATGGGAAAGCACATCAGTCAGATCCATCGGAAGATACGGACCATAACTCTCAAAATATCATATGAGAAAAAAAAGGAAATTTTCAGAAGAAAAAGACGAAGAACGAGTAATCAGCGATATGAAAACTAAAACACTTCAATTCCTACACAAAGCGAGGATCACAAGCTTTATTATCCTACTATGAACTGAGGAGCATACTTACACGGATATCTGCCAAGAAATGAGTGAGATACTTCATGAAAAAAATAACGAGTCGGTGTTCAGTGAGCCTTAAAATAGAACCGGTCCGAACGACTTGCTTAAATTGCAATCCCTCCATATTCCACTTCAAGGATGTATAATCAGCCCATAGGCCCATTAGATCAGAAAACTGACATAATGGCTTCTGTTAACTGAGAGATTTGAGTTAGACACAGACTCTTCCTTACCTTCTGGCTAACATCTCCCGGCAGCTGACGGCCACTTATAATAATGACACACTTCATTCTGATTTCACCACCACATCGCAGGACGTCGAGCACATAACACCTTCGAGAAAGACAGCTTTGGTCTCTTGTCATAATCTCAAGTTCAAAACTGACTCACACCGCATCACTCCACGACCGAGGAAGCAAAGCGATCCTGAAGACAAGGCGCAACGACCAACAACACCCTCAAAGCACATCATTAAGATCTGTGCTGGTGTTCTACGATGTGATGAGAAGGACTTCTTGAAATCAGTCTACACAACACAGGGAAATGTGGTTTCAGGGCTGGAACATCATGCTCATCTCAGCTAATGGACCACATCTGGATAACAAATATAATGCCGATGTATTCTTCATAGCCTTTGTAAGAGCCTTCAGTAGGTGTGATCATGGTATTATACAAATGTCAAAAAGAACAACTGGAAATATGGTAAAATAGATACAGCAGTTTTCTCAACACACCACGACTAGGCTGCGTATCAAACATGCAATGCCTCCAAGGTAAAGGGTCAGTTCCCCAAGGGACTGTACGTGCTCACATTTTTACTGTTTCCCATTTCCATATGACACAAAATGTAAAACGCAGCTGATACTAAAACAAGTCTGGAGAACTTATAAAGAAACTACACTGAAAAATTACAATGACATAGTCTTCTTGCGTTCAACTGATACTAAAACGCGTTTAATGTTGTTTCAACTAATCTGTTTGAGAGGCAGTATCAATCCAATACAAAATAAAGATTATCGCAGAGAAGCGTTCACCATCACATCTCGGAGGAGCAATGTAGAAGACTTTAGAATAATAACATCTGATGAACTTAACCTTTACCAAACAGATCAACAGTTGCCGCTTCCAAAAAATGTCTGGCAGGCTGGATCTTACGAACCTTCAAACCAAGGAGGTAAAACCAGTAATGACACCCTTAAAAGCAATAACATTCTCCCAAGAAGAAACCTGCTCTGTGCTAACACCACCTGGCAGTGCGGGCGACACTGCAAAGTAAGGCAGTGTGAAAAGGTGTTTCCCAGACCGTAGTGACACACGAGAATCTAAACCACACGTACCGACAGAACACTCGAGGCTGTACTCTCAAAAGGACCAGTAAAAGAGGTTTATCATTATTTCCACTAAGAAAATCCTGAAAGGCTACAACACAAAACAAAAAATGCAATGCTCAAAAATGTTCACACAAAATAAAATGCAACGATATAGACCTGTTAACTACATTTCCCGTAGCCATTGTAAACACTGTGTAACGTGCAATGGAAGAATTTACAATGCCCCTGGATAAGTAAGTACAATATGTACTAGACCAGCCTGGACGTGGTAGTTACGTAGCACTGCGGGATGCGGTCTCCAACAGCCTGACTGAGCAGAAGAGCAAGACAACACGGGCTGTGGGAGGTTTGAAGACCTCCTCCCGACCATAACTAAACCTTTCCTTTCATCACTATACCCTTTCTACTTACCAGATATACCATTCATATCACTACTACTACTAAATCTTCCATTTCAAACCACCAATTCAACCTCACCCTACACTACAAAGACCAGCCCACTCCTATAACATTCCCGGCACAACACATGATGCCCACGACCATCATCACCACAAGGATCCCCCAACATCTGGCTAAGTATTTAATGGAGCAGAATGATGCTAGAATATGTTAATGAAGCCCGCGTCTCCTAACACGGCTAAAACGCTGTTTCTGTGGAAGGCCAGTACATGTGGGCTGCTCCTGCCCGGTCCGCCCGCCTGGTGCAGCGAAGGGCACTGACCCCTTTGGATATGATAGCTGTGCTTCAAAGGGTTAATCAAAGACGACAAAAGCACACAAACGGCACTAATTGCAGACATTCCCTGGCCTAAAAGATTCATCTTACAACCTTCTGAAGACTATGATAAGAGTGTGAGGAAGCGCGCCCAGGCCATCAGCCTGGCCAAACACACCGACCACCGGGAACACGAGAGCCAAGTCATGCCCACTCGGAGTCATCTCCACGCTTCACGCCCGGCGGGAGGCCTTATGGTAATTGCCATCACTGGAGACACGACTGACAGCTGTTAAACAGACGAATACTTCGAATATTCGTGAACCAAAAATGTTTCCTAAATCAGATTCTTTTCTATTTCTTTCTAATCTCGATTCATGCATTACCTTATAATACTCGATGACAAAAATCTCCAACAGAACGAGGAAGGCTGGAACGTAAATCATATCTACCCGAAAACCTTTCTAGAGCATCATCATCCACCAGACAGCTGGAGTGATGATATCAGCAGTCACGTTCCATGGGTTCGACCTGAGATCCAAACCTTTGTCCATATGTCCAATCTCACTCACCTCACCTCACTACGTATATCAACTATCATGCTCTTCATCATATTCGATTTTTACTTATCATTATCCGAATAAAATGTTCTACCTATTCGGAATGTACTTCGACGAGGCTGATCAGCGTTAGCGAATGGAAATGAGTACAACATCGTACAGGTCTTTTTCGCTCTTACACTTCTCTTGCATGGAGCACATCCTCAAAACTCCAGTAGTCCCATAAAAAAAGGTCCTATGATATCATATATAAATATGAAGTAAAGTAACAGAACACACTGACGTGACAAAAGTATGAGGGTTCAAACCTACACTTCACCGAGACGATTTATTTCCAAATCCAATACAGTATCGGCTTTTCATAAACGCTTCCCATGTGGAATGACATGAGAAACAAAGAGAACCATCAGGTTATACATACATACGTCTGAGGTCTTCCCCTGACACGACCTAACCCGTTACCTGACCTATCATGACACCTTGACCTGCCCAATGATCGAGTGACCCCATCCACTCTTCCCAGACCTGTAGTGTAAGCAGTTTTACATATATCTTGACATTATTACATACAATTTTGTTAAATGAGAATTGGCCCTTTGGTTATCAAAATAATGCACAGACGTAAGGAGGCTGGATTCGACAATTCTACGTTCAACTTAATTATTGCATTTAAAAACAATGTTACAGTTGTTGAAATCAATACCGGGGTCAAAGTAACTTAGGTGTACGAAAACAACACTTCCCTCGTTTCCTAACATCGCATCTCTCTTATACATAGATTTATCAATGTCTCTTCCCCTTCTCCCTCATATAAGTCATCAAAACAATCCTTTGCACAGTATTACATATACACCTGTGTCTTGATCATCTACAGGTTTACTCTTTGCTAATACAGCCTTCAATGAGTTGTTATATTTAAATGCAACACCTCGAGGCTACGCCGCGAGTGAAAAGTCGCCTTTGGCGAGGCAGAATCGCCAGGGCCGGGGGTTAACCAAAAAAAACCCCCCCCCCCAAATTTAACCCCCCATTTTTTTTTTTTTAATTTGATTTTTTAAAATTTCCCCCAAAAAAGGGGGGCCCCCCCGGGGAAAAAAAGGGGGGGGAAAAAGGGGAAGGGGGAAAGGGGGGAAATTTTTAACCCCCCCCCTTTGGGGGGGTTTAAAAAAAAAAAAAAAATTAAAAATTAAAATTGGGGGGGGGAAAAAAGGGGGGGGGAAAATTGGGGGGAAAAAAAAAACCGAAATTTTTTTTTGGTTTTTTAAAAAAAAAAAAAAAAAACCCCGGGGAAAAACCCCTTCGGGCCCCGGGCCCCTTTTTTTCCCAAATTTTTAAAAAAACCGGGGGGTTTTGGGGGGGGGGGGGGAAAAAATTTTTTCCATTTTTAAAAAAAAGGGGGGGGAAAAAAAAATTGAAGGGGGGGGGGTTTCCTTTTTCAAAAAAAAAAAAGGGGGGGGGGTTTTTGGGGGGGGCCCCCCCCTTTTTTTTTTTTTTTAAAAGGGTTTTTGGGTTTTCCCTTTCCCTTTTTAAAATTTTTTTGGGGTTTTTTGGGGGGTTTTTCCCTTTTTTTTTTAAAAAACCCCTTTTGGGGGAAAAAAAACCCCCCCCCCTTTGGGGTTTTAAAAAAAAAATTTTTTAAAAAATTTTTAAAAATTTTTTAAAAAAATTTTTGGGCCCAAACCGGGGTTGATTTTTAAATTTTTTGGGAAAAAAAAAAAATTTTTTTTTCCCCTTTTTTAAAAAAAAAAAATTTTTTTTAAAAAAAAAATTTTTTAAAAAAAAATTTTTTTGGGTTTTTTTTTTTTTTTTTTTTTCCCCCCCCTTTTTAAAAAACATATTATTTGTCCTTTCAATTATTTTTCATCCCAAAAAAATTTCAGGCCGGGGAAACATTTTAAAAAAATAAACCTTTTTTAACCCCCAAAAGTCTTTTCTCCCCAGCCCAAAAATTTTGTGAATTTTTACGCGGGACAATCAGGTTCGTCGGCTGGTGGACACCACACACATTACCGGATTCAGGATGGAAGAGACCTTGGAAGCAACAGGCCCCAAAGGGTCCCGGGCGAGCCAAAGGCTCCCCCCCCACTAAAAACCCCCAAATTAAAAAAATGACAGTTAGGCCAAACAAAGGGCCCGTCCTTCCCCTTTCCCCGACGGCCAAGGTTAACCTCGCCACCATACACACAACGATGACTTCAAAGAAAACGGGTTTTGGGATTTTTCGTTGGGAGGCTCATCCACTCGGGGATGCTCTCGGTCAACCCTTGTCTTACACAACCATGTCTATCACCGGCGACTTTAAGAACCATATATTTCACGAAAAAAAAATCTCAGACGGGAGAAAGAACAGGATGGGGATGGGGACTGGAAGACGACCAGCTAACGGGATCCAACATCCCTAAACATGTGAACAAAGCAAATGAGTCGTTCTACCGACCCACAACATGTCCCAGAGAGGGTAACTTCAGAACATAAAATACTTTGTGCAAAGTCGTGTATTGCCACCGAGCGGTCCAGCCTCGTCAGCTGAAGTTTCTTTAAATCAAATCAAGTTGATTTAAAGGTTAATACGAGCTCTTAGGAGAGACTGGCCAATGACCCGATGGACAAGTCATCATACTCAAGTGTTACACCGCCGTGCTTAATGAACGTAGTCATGTTCAAGGGTCGCACCGCTGTGCTCATAGGTCGTACCGATGCGGTCAAAGGTCGTACCGTCATGCTCATAGGCTGCACCATTGTGCTGAAGGCGTTACTACTCTGTATGGCTGACGAGGGATCCGGCCATAGACGCACTGCCGTCTCGTTTACTGAACTAACGACCGTGCGCAATATTCTCCTCACTTCCCTGACTAATTAGAGAAAAAACTAAAGGTGTTCTAATTTCATTATAGATGAAATGAAACAACCCATTACGACGAAAAATATACTGGTTAGTCTTTCGTTACATTAAGCAAAAAAAAAAATAATAGTTTAATGATATACGATTAAGCAAACAATGTGATGATAGTATAACTAGGTTTAAACATAGGAATTTTTCCACCTTCTCTTTGAAGACGATGTTAACTCGTTGAGCACGGCTATTAGAACTTGAGCACAAGGGTAAGACCCAAAGGTATGACGGCCTGGCCTCTAACCTGATTCTTAAGGTTCAGTCCAAAGGCCGCATCATAATCACACCCCAAGGGTCGTGCTGCCCTGCCCTTGGGGTTCAGCACGTCTTTTGATATATTTAGTGCTCAAGTCGGCAGTAGAGTCACTCTACCAAGTATTACCGTCACAAGCTTTCTCACCGTACACACACTACCTCTGCACTCTTAGGGTCTTCCAATCACAATCTTAATACCCATCACTCCTAACCCCATTGGCGTTTCCACCTCCTCATCCCCCGCCATCCAACCGAAAACCAGATTTGGCACTTTGGGACGGGCTCAATGGTCGTCCTGTGCACAGCATTCCAAATGACTTGCCTCGGCACCAGTATTGTTTCGTGGCCGGATTACTGAATCGATTGTCATGACCCTCGACGTCCCTAAAGCATTCGAGTGAGTGTGGCATAACGTTTCCGCTTTCTAAACATCCTTCCATCGGCTTTTCTTCTTTTCTGCTTTCCAATGCAAAGTTTCCATTCTAGTCGCTCCATCGCGGTGGAGGACGATGGAACAACTTCATTTTCTTATCATTTCAATACTGCAGTGGTGTCCCTCAAGGTTCGGTCCTATCACTTTCCCCATTTCTTCTCTCCTTAAGTGATCTTTTACCCATTCTCTAACCCTGTCAACACTTACGCTGATGATTCCATTCCACGTACTTCAATTTACTTTCCCTGACACCAATGCTCATTCTTTTCCTAACACTGACCGTACAGTGCCCGTAAAATAAACCTTGTCTTCCTCTCCATACATTTTCGAAGGGCGATGTCAAACTTACATATTTGTACTTTCTGGCATCTCTCCTTTGGCCTTAATCAATATCTGCAAACGTCTGGGCATGGAATATCAAGGTTTCTGAAGTATTCTACGTCCACGTTTTGGGTCCACAGATTCTTGATCTCCTGAATGAGGCGAGGTACTGCCGAGGTGTTGCAGGAAGTAGCTGCCTGATTATGCTTTTTGAGCGCCATCATGTGTAACAACATTTTCATGCTTCCACGTGAAAATTCGGGCTGTCTCCTCCTTAGAAAGGTACGTCCCAAATATCCTAAAGCACAAGTGGAAGAAATACAGAGCCCAGAAGCGAATCTCCCAAAATGAAGTGACAGCCTGGAAGAGCACAGCACTCGTTCCCTCTAAACAGCCTGAGGCACAATGAGGCAGGCTGCTGGTGCTCACACCAAGAGAAACACCATTCTCAGCGAAATCTGATGATTTCACACTGAGAGCGTCATATGCTTGTACCCATCACAAACATTAACCACGTTACGCCTATGACAATGCACAGCAGGTGGACAATCTGTTTTTGCGGAATGTGTGTCTCCTTTCTTAGTTCGGATTTGTGCAATATCTCGAAATGGGGAAGTAGTAGCTTGGTTTAAAATATTTAGTGCAAATATGCAATTTCTACCAACATTTTCTAACTCATTCACTTCCAATTAGAGACATACAATTCAACTTCCAGAAAAAAATAATCATATGTTAGGGATAATCATATCCCGTACTCTATCCCGGATACTTCACGTAATGAATATCTTGAAATTTGTTTGCCAAAGCCTAGGAGTTACTGAAGGTGCCGATATGACTTTGTCGTATGAGCAACTATTCCATGTCCTATAAGAGTCATACTTGCCGGAGTATGGAGTACTGTCCGCACATCTGAGGTGGTGGTTCTTCCATCTCTGTGGAGTGGATTCAAAATCCTTCCGTCCAAACAACTACCGTATCATCACCCCTCTTTCTGTGCGTCGTGATGATCATACCCTCTGCCTCGCTGTTCTACTGCTCTCGTGAGCTGTCTCAGTGTGTCCCAGTACTGAGGCCTGGACCCACGGCACACGACTGGCTGCTGCTTCGTATAGCTTTTGTGTGGAGACCAGCGACACGAGGACTGACCGTTATGGTACCTTCATCCTTCCTCGATCAACGAAGCTGTGAGATTCTCATCCCTCTAATCCTCTTCCTATCACCTTTTCATCTTGAAGACGCTTATGTACCATGACCTAAGGTGTTTAAATTAATGTCTTCCACATTCCTTTTCCTCACACTCTGATTCTTCCTTCCGTCAAAAATAACCAAGATTAGAGCATATATGTATGTGTCTGTATGTATATATATATATATATATATATATATATATATATATATATATATATATATATATATACAGAGAGAGAGAGAGAGAGAGAGAGAGAGAGAGAGAGAGAGAGAGAGAGAGAGAGAGAGAGAGAGTTCTTAAGTCTCGCAATAGGATGACTGATCAGTTACGGCAGCTATCATTTTATCAAATTTGTCAGTTCAATCATTAACTAGTAGATCCTCCAGCCTGACTCACTACGTGGGAGCGACCCTTGAGCACGACACACGACCCTCAGAAATGATGGTCTAGTCTTTGACCCGACCCTTAAGCGTAACACTGAAGATCACGCCATTAGACCTCAGGGTCGTAAACCCGTGCTAAAGGGTTGTACCACTCTACTCTTGATGGTTAATAACACAAAACGATCTGTAAATAAGACTCCAGGTCATAATGATTTACAAACTGGCTAAACTGTAAATAGATGTAACAACCTGCAGATCCAAGCACAAGTTGTAAAATCATATTACTTGTTATTTACAATCTATGGCCAGCTCTCCGTCGCTGGCCATAGCCTTCCCACACGACGATTTGTGGGTCGGGAGACCTCCTCCATACGGCATTTCATCCCATTTGGCAAATCTTAGTTTTTGCCAAATAATCATACGAACACACTCTCTCTCTCTCTCTCTCTCTCTCTCTCTCTCTCTCTCTCTCTCCCCGCCCACATATACAGTCTCCCTCTTCCTCTTTATCTAAACATACCAAGATGAAGATATCATCATCTTTATCATGGTGACGCACCACACTCCTCCAGACCACTTACCTCGCCTTCCTCACACTCACCCAACAGTCGCACTCGCGTTCAACCACACCCCTGGAATGGAATCTCACACTTTCCACTCGTTCTCTTAAGACCTTGCAATATCTATCTATCTATCTATCTATCTATATATATATATATATATATGGATGTGGAAAGGGAGCTGTGGTTCCGGTGCATTATACATGACAGCTAGAGACAGAGTGTGAACGAATGTGGCCTTTGTTGTCTTTTCCTAGCGCTACCTCGCGCACATGCGGGGGGAGGGGGTTGTTATTTCATGTGTGGTGGGGTGGCGATGGGAATGAATAAAGGTAGACAGTATGAATTATGTACATGTGTATATATGTATATGTCTATGTGTGTATATACATGTATACGTTGAGATGTATAGGTATGTATATTTGCGTGTGTGGACGTGTATGTATATACATGTGTATGTGGGTGGGTTGAGCCATTCTTTCGTCTGTTTCCTTTCGCTACCTCGCTAGCGCAAGGAAACAAACGAATGGCCCAACCCACCTACATACACATGTATATACATACCTATACATTTCAACGTATATATATATATACATACACAGACATATACATTATACACATGCACATGATTCATATATATATATATATATATATATATATATATATATATATATATATATATATATATATATATATACATATATATATATATATATATATATATATATATATATATATATATATATATATATATATATATCTTTCTTTCATACTATTCGCCATTTCCCGCGTTAGCGAGGTAGCGTTAAAAACAGAGGACTAAGCCTTTGAGGGAATATCCTCTCTTGGCCCCCTTCTCTGTTCCTTTATACATATCATTGGTGACCACGACATTATTGGCAATAATGAGTCTACGGATTTTTCTTAGTAACAAACACGTTCGTTGTTTTTCAGTAAAATTAGAAGAAAACGCAAACGCCATTTTCATTATATTTTCAGAGATTACACTTGCCGTCGCCTTTTGCACCCTTTTTTATGCACCACCAGACTAATATATATATATATATATATATATATATATATATATATATATATATATATATATATATATATATTTATATACCACCCCTGAGAAATTTAGCATATAATATCTCAGTTTTATGATCCGGTACGAAAAAAAAAAGGGGAGTAACTAATGAATTCGATTCGGTCATCTCCAGTACATCGAGCGACTCCAATATTTTCACCAATGAAGCAATCTAAGACGAGAAAGGCTCGTCCATATCTGGGCGTTATACTGACAGTTTTGGGTGGTGGCGGCTGTGAGTGAAGTCTGCGGCAGCCGCCTACCCTCCTCCCCAGCACAGCAGACCTCCGAGCCTGGCAACTTATACACCTCCTCTCTCACGGCCGTCAATTCTTAACCAAGCTCCCCCAGTCATCTAACCCCCCCTCTCTCTCTCTCTCTCTCTCTCTCTCTCTCTCTCTCTCTCTCTCTCTCTCTCTCTCTCTCTGCCAACTGGCATCTCTTACCTAAGCTCCCCAGGTGTCTACCCTACGTTATCCCCTCCCTCTCCCTCGGTATGCAGGCCTGACCAAAGCTCCCCAGTCGTCTGTCCCACTCCCTCCCTAGCTCTCTTTCCTACCCTTCCCCGAAGGTCTGCCCCCAAGCAGGCGCCACCTCCTGCTCTGCCCTCCCTCCTAAATCAATTTTCCGCATCTGTGGGTGGCCTTGGTCAGCTCTGACCTTAACAACAACGACCAACAAATAGCGTCGCTATCAAACAAATATTTCGATTTAGTGTTCAACGCTAAAACTTTTCATATATATCACAAGCACAAAATGTATTTCCTGGAACAAACAATGAAAAAAGAATATTCAAAAATCGCAACAAGGACATGTGCCGACTGATTGGAGACTCGCAAATGTAAAACCAATTTACGAAAAACAGAAAATCAATAAACAAAATGCACCTCAATTTATCGGCCAATGAAATCTTGCTTTGATTTTAGTCAAAATGTTAAGTACAACTTTTGGCATTTATCAAACTAATAGCAAAGTCAATATGGGTTCCGTGGTACGAAACCATTAATTCACCAAATTCCATAATCAACGGTAAGAGAGAGGTGTGGTAATAAGAAGAGTGTGGATGAGAGAGCTGAGGAGGGTGTAGTGAAGCAGATGGACATATGAAGAAAATGAGTGAGGAAAGGTTGACAAAGTGGACGTATATATCGGAAGTGGAGAGGAAAAGGAGATGAGGGCGACCAAACTGGAGATGGAAGGATGAAGTGAAAAATATTGTGAGTGGTCTGGGCCTGTATATGCAAGAGGGTAAGAGGTGTGCACGGAATCGAGTGAATTGGAACGATCTGGTATGCAGAGGTCGACATGTCCTCAATGGACTGAACCAGGGCATATGAAGCGGCCGAGGTAAACCACGGAAAGATCTGTGTGTGTGTGTGTGTGTGTGTGTGTGTGTGTGTGTGTGTGTTTAAACTTTAGGCTGACAGTCACTCCTCGTGTAAACATGTCTAATCCGGGCAAGAGTGAAATCTCATTCGAGGAAAATGGTTGTAAAGTCTATCCAACTCCATGCGACATTTTGGCAGGAGTAACGTGTAGTAGCTAGTATTCTATTATGAATGTAATGACTAGAATATAAGGTTTTAATGAAGAAGAAACTGTAATTCAGGAAAGGTTGAGGCGTTAAACACCAAGCGTCCTTTGCAGCCTGGGTGACGGATCCTCACAGTACGTAATCCACCCACGTCTCACTCACTCACTCACTCACCAATCAAGGTATTCTCTTCAAATTGTTCAGTTAGTAGTGAGTAAAATGTCAGATTGTAAGACACATAAAAGCGACGTAGTGTTTAAGTTCTTTCATGGTTTGTAGCGGTTACCGTACCTGACCGTGACGCATTCACCGGCCGCTCAGGGTCGAGCGCATCGGTTCGAGTCCTGGTTGCGGCAGTCGGTCCACAGTCAACACAGATGTTCATCCACCCCTAGGGGTTGTACGATAAAATGGGTACTTGGCTCAAGCTAGGGCATATATATATATATATATATATATATATATATATATATATATATATATATATATATATATATATATATATATAATAGCGTTAATGGGATGGACCTCAGCTGCCCGTGCCGTCTCATATAATAAAGACAAAAAAACAGTTGTACGAGTTAAAGTATTAAAATCAAGTTCCTTGTAAGATCAAGCAAACTGTAAAATGTTACATTTGTGATCAAAGATGAACATACAGAGAAAATGACAGTTGAAGACACAACAAAAATGCAATGAGCGTAAATAAGTGAATCAGAGGAGTAATTAACCTAGGACTGTGAACTAATTGCCTTGGTAATACAATAAATGACATCCCGCACCAGGCAGAACATAAGCCGAGGTCAGCGGTGGGTCAGTAAGTGCCAGATCTGCTTAGAGACAGCTGGTGGTGCTGCTTGCCTAACCCGGGGGCATATCACTGTTATCTATCACAATTCCAGGAAGTCACACCTCAATCTGTCACAACAAGATGTTTTTAGTGTGCCAGACTTGGTCCCTGTATGGGTAACAAGCCAATAATATGTCTACAAGGGACATTCACAGCTTCAATTTCAACATGGCACCAGTATGGGCCGAGTGCCAGTAGGGGAGAGAGAGAATCTTAGCTATGTGGAGACAGAAGCAGTGAGCCGTATCCAAGGACGTACGCAGGGCGCGCCGAGCCGCTGTGAGCAGTGCACGTAGGTACAGGCCGACCTGACCTGGGGGAACGAGGGCCGTCACTGAACATGGACTCCCGCACCCCCGGATCCCCGTGCATGTGCAGACTAACCTGACCGGAAGGACGTGGTCCGTCGCTGAGCAAGGACGCCCGCACTCCCGGTCTCCCGTACAGCCTGTCGGCAATGCAGCTAATAATATATTCTAAGGACATGAGTCACTGGCTGACACTTCCCATATGGGAACTTTTACTACCAGAGACTAAGCAGAGCCGCCAATCAGTATAATGCAGGGCGGCAGAAATGACAGTGTACAGAGTTTTGAGATGAACTTAGTTTAAGTGCATTTCCCATAATTCTTCTTCCGCCCATTAGTTCTATATGGTACCAACTATCCTACATGTGCTAAGGATGAGAAGACGTTACACTACATTTACCCTTGTACGGTGGCTCCGCGTCTGTTTTACACGCGTAATGGTTTACTTCCCATAATGTTGCCCGTACACTTGAGAATCATGGCGTTATAGTTATTATAAACAGGTGTGTTAGGATGCATGTCACATCACTGCTGCCAGTGTTAGTAGATTTAGATATTAATGTGTGCGTGTATGTGTGTGTGAGTGTGTGTGTGTGTGTGTGAGAGAGAGAGAGAGAGAGAGAGAGAGAGAGAGAGAGAGAGAGAGAGAGAGAGAGAGAGAGAGAGAGAGAGAGAGAGAGAAGGAGGAGAAGACTGGGAAGTGGAAGAAACCAGAAACACGGGGGGAGAATATGTACATGGAAACAGGAGGAACAAGGGATGAAGATTGGAACGGTAAAGTGGAGGGTGTGAGATGAGGCCATAATTGGCAGAGTAATATGAGAGGACGAGAGGAGTTGCTGCAGACGTGAGTCACGAGACATGAGAGAGAGGGACACAAGAGATGATCATGTCAGTCATACAGGGACCTGGGGTAGCTCCCATGAAGGGGTCGCCTCACCTCGGCTCAGCAGTACAAAGGCGACATCTTCATGGCCTTCAGCCCTACCATCTTCCCCCGCTGTACCCTGGCGAGGGTGGCGGGAGTGTCGATGTGGAAGGTTAGCCTTGTCCGTCTTTGGTAAGTGAAGTCATATCCGTCACTGAGAGAACCAAGACTCTTTTGTGATCAGCTTCGTCAAAGGAGCGTAAAGAGCAGCTGATCTATTTATAGTAGCCGACGTGGCACGGGCAAAGGAATGCCTCAGTTATAGCTATCTTGGCTGATGGGTGCGATAATGAGCGTGAGATGCAGTAGGTGTTGATGTGAGCTCTTCAGGTGTTTTGTTGACCTGATTCTTGATGGTGGAGGGTTAAGAGTAGGAGGAAAAGACGGGAAAAAAAAGGGAGAGATCTACAGCTTTCCTGTGCTAGGAAAGGAGGCGGCTTCATAGCGGCCAATCCTCGTGTGGCTAGTCTTCTTAAGAGAAACTAGGAAGAACCAGCCAATCCCGTGCTGCTGGTCCATATGTTAGGGTTTAAAACACACGCGGAAAGATCATAAGAGCAGTGGCCGAAGAAAGCCCCGTAGAACAGAGAAAGAGGGAAGCAACATTACCGCGGACGGAGAGGGATGATTAGCGAGAGGTGAATCATGAGGGATGAGAAGAGGAAAGGAATCTGATTCTACTTTGGCTAAATGGGAGGAGGAAGAGGAGCCTAATCTGAGTGAATAGCACTCCACGCTGGTTTGAACGAGACACAGTAGATATGGAATACTTCAATTACAATAACTGCAGCATCCATACAGTAGTAATAGCATCTGGGAAGCTGAGTCTGTGACGTTCATTACCTGGGGTTTCCCGGATAAGTGTGGGGGACACGACTATGCTCAGCGTGTTTTAAAGAGTTACTGAGAGATGCTTTTAAAAACGGAATTTATGTACTGTTAAATCATGAGCAGCCTTATCTGTCACAGGTACATGAAGACTTAAGACTTTATGAGTGGCCTTATCTGTCACAAGTACATGAAAGGTTGGACTTTATGAGTGGCCTTATCTGTCACAGGTACATGAAGAAGATTAAGACACCTCTGGAATGTGACTCCCTCATCACAGACTCACCGCGTCCCTCATAATTTCTTTATGATATCAAAACCACATTTATCTGCAGAACTGGGGTATGTGGGCGTAGGTAATTACTAGGTAACCCCCTGAACGAGCGTACGACCCTTGAGCACGACGGCATGACACTGCAGCACGTTGGTACGACCTTGGCTTTGACACACCCTTTGGGGTCAGGTCGAAGGCCGTCATAATATCCAAGGGTCGCACCATCATGCTCAAGGGTCGTACAGTTGTGCTCATTGTTCGTTCTTTACGTTCGTTCCGACGTTCTCCTGGGGCTGAACAAAAGGCGGACTGAGCTCGATTTACGGTGAGGAGGTGGCAACCTTACAAGACCGGTCGTGGTCGGCTGCGTCTGTCGTAGCTCTCACGCCCAGGCCACCTCGACCTGCCAAGGTCCTCGGAAATTAGGTTGTTAGTCTTGCAAGAACGCCGGTTGATCAGTACCATGTTCTACGGACACTGTTCATTATCATCACATATGAACTGGACCAGTTGATATGTGTGGTTTATGATCACGTGTTGGAGGAGAGCTCATACAAGCAGTCTGTATCGTCCATAGTGCAGTGTTGTGCGCCACCAGCCCTCTTCCCGGACGAACCAGAATAACTGGAATGGCCGTGTCGCGAAACAGTCTCCCTGCATGGGCATTTACCTACATTTCTACATAAATGCTTAAGGCACGAGACGAGGGAATACACAAGTCTTAAACTGTACCGGACGAACCAAGCTGAATGAACAAGTTCGTCCTTTATCCACAAACTCAGATTCAAAGATATGCGAGACTCGCCAGCACTAGTCCTGTGCAGACCTGGAGGGTACAGACGAACCCCACAGTCGTCACAAGGTAGACGGTAGGTCGGCAAGTGGACCCATCCAGTTCTGCTGGTCCTGCAGATGGGGGGTGATGAGGGGAGGATGGTGGTGGTAGTAGTGGTGTTCAGTTCGTGGTGCATGGCTTTAGATCCGCATATTACCAAACTGCTCCAGCTGCAGCGCCTTCCTCGTCTGGATCACTGAGGAAATGACGAGAAGAGCAAGGAAATATCCGGGTGTTGCGGGACACTGACTCGTGGGTTCGACAAATTTGGTTCCGCACTTGGAGGCTTGTATTCCGGGAGGGTCGGTAGGCTCTGTCAAGGTGGCATCTCCAGGAAGGTTAGGGGTTCGTGACATGCATGTGACCCCACTGGTGCAGGACTTGCTCCTCAAAAAATGTTTTCCAAACTGGGAAACATTATTCATCTAAGTTCCAATGAGGCATTAGCGTGTTGGATCAACCAGCACCAGTGAATCCTTCCCAAAGCATTTTATTAACATGGCTGAAGTCTAAATGAATTACGATGGGTCATGTGTGTATGAAGATTGAATATATATGTGGGAAACATAGAAATGTCTGTGGGGCCTGGTTGTGGATAGGGAGCTAAGGGTGTCGGTGCACTGCATACGACAGCTAGACAGTGGATGTGAGCGAATAAGGCCTTTTTCGTTTGTTCCTTACGCTACCCTGCTAACGCAGGGAATGGTGATATATATATATATATATATATATATATATATATATATATATATATATATATATATATATATATATATATATATATATGGCAAGCTTGCAGTACGTAGTAAAGTGTTCATAATCCTCCCTTGAAGAGCTGAGCTTATTTTTTGCTTCACTGGCACGTCAGATGTGCACCAAAACAGCGGTTGTCACGCTACCTTTGGAAATCTGTTCCAAGTTAGCAGCCTGGGACGCTAAAGCAATACACCTCACATAAAAAAAGAACGCAATTATGGACACCGGCAATATCGGGTGGCACAAAAGTCGATTTACCTAAAACCATGTATTAATTGCATGTATCTGTGAGTATAGCACTGCATTGATCTCTTTTTACTACAGAATGCCCCATTCTTTTATTACTTCAACTGTATTATAAAGTTAACATACATCTTAATCACTGCTGGTAATAAATACAATGTTGTCGGTACCTAGGCCAAGCAATCTATGCACCACCCTGTCGCTCTATCTGAGAACGAGGACGTTCCTGGTGTACTTCTACAGCTCCTGGATGAGTTCTTTGATCCAACTGTTTCACTGCAACCCTGAACTATGTCGTATCGTATCTTGCTGAACCTGTGTACCTCCAGTCCTCAGGTATCAGTGTGTGTTCTCCAGTCCACGGGTATCAGTGTGTGTTCTCCAGTCCTCAGGTCTCAGAGTGTGTGTGTTCTAACACACCATTCTTTTCTTTTAGTTTGTCTCAAGTTTGTACATTGTGCATTCCAAAGAGCAAAGCTGCCCCTCCACCCGCGCTTGGCCTACCCTGAGTGGCCTCCTTAATGCATCAACACCGACTATTCGTACACGACGCACCCATGCCCACTACTGCCCAGACGACGCACCCATGCCCACAACTGCACCCACTTACCCACACTACCGCCTCCAGACACGGACTCTACATCCATGGCCTTTTTACTACCTCCTCCTCCCTCCTACACTCGTGATCCAGTCGTAATTGCCCTTAGCACGATCACACCCACGCCGATCCAATCATTCTTAGCTGCCTCACCCACACACACAGTGATCACCTCCCAACACATCGCGTCTACGCCAACGGGCCAGCCACTACCGCCCTCACAGTACCCACGTCTATGTTTACAACCGAATGAGAGCCATAAACCACTTACCCCTACTACCAGTGCTTCATTTCAGAGACGGAGGTCAGACATACACGATGCCACAAGCGTCACAGACCAGACCCCCACCATATCCACCTAGTGGCCTCAGGACGTGCCAGAAGCCTGGTAAAACTCCCTCAGGGAGGTGGAAGAGAGTCCTCCTTATGAGCCTCACACATCCTGTAGGAAGGGTTGAAACTCTCCTCTTCTGTTCACCTCCCCGGGCCAGAGGGTGGTGAGGAGGGGCAAATGTTACGGATCACGGCGGACATTGCTCCTAACAATGAGAGGTCACGACGCCCTCACCTTAAAGCTATTACAGAGAAGCAGAGTTCTCATGGCCCGGGTGACCTTCTCCAGTTCACTCGGGAGGTGGGGGGGAAGGCAAGGCTCGGGGAGATCATTTCAGATGCTCTCTGTAACGGTGTCTCGAGCGAGGGAGCGGGTTAGTTGGTGGGCGGCACCAGGAACTGTTTCACGGGTGATACAGTCATGACTTGCGGACTTGTGCCTTAAAGGTCGGATGGTTTTTACATCCACCCGAGGGGCTTTCCGAACTACAGCAGGTGGAATATATAACCGGTGAGGAGGAACAAGTAGCGGTGGGCAGCGTAGCGTGAAGCCGGAGTGAGAGACGGACCAATAACCCGGGGACTGTGTCTTAAGGACAGGCAGGAGGCGGGGATAGAGCAGGTTTGATATGAGGCAACTTCTCGTTATAGACGTGATGGCAGTGAGGGTAGACCTGCTGACCAAGGGTTTGGCGGGTCAAATGCTGAGGGGCGAACGGATGGGGATGAGGAAAGCTGGACCACGGAGGGCACGAAGTCTAGCGTGAGTAGAAAACTGACAGGGAATGAGAGCGGACCTAGAGGAGGGAGAGGGATGATTCACGGGACTGACAAGGTTGATCCACGGGAGAGAGGGAGAGCGCTGATCCACGGGAGGGAGAGAGAGGGCTGATCCAAGAGAGAAAAGGAGAGGGGGTGACCCACGAAAGGGCTGTTCTGAGAGAGAGAGAGAGAGAGAGAGAGAGAGAGAGAGAGAGAGAGAGAGAGAGAGAGAGAGAGAGGTGGGGGGCTGCTCATTCATGATAGCACTAGGGCTGATCTTTGGAAAGAAGATGGCTGATTTACGGGAGGAAGAAGGCTGGTCCGCGTGAGTGTAGGTGAGGGCTGCTGACCTGTGGTATAGAGGAAAGATGGATCCATGGAGGATGGGATGGGGAGTAGGTGGGGAAGGGAGGAATTTATTCATTTGAGCGATAAGACTTACCAGGTGGGAAAGGGGATCCATTAGGCACTGGAGTACCATATGAACACCTCATACCCGTATTGTAATGGATTCTAAATCAGCTCTCAGCTCTTTAAACAGTTTATAATCAAGTTATGGCATCGTCAACCGCATACTGAGCCTGCTTAGCACCTCTAAAGACAAAGGACTCGACGTGTTCCTGTTCTTTTGGATTCCCTGTCATACTGGGATCAGCCATTATGATAATGTTCTTAACATGACCAAGAAGATCCGTCTTAGGGCCGACGTAGAGATCATCCTGGGTATGAAAGTCATCTTGCCGAGGCAGTCGTAATTCTTGATGATCTGGAAGGATTAAATCCACACAGACGTTGAGTTTTAACTCTTTTGGTAAGTACAAGACCAGAGCTAGACAATTATACTGTGAAATGCAGGGTAGACAGGGGGAAGATGGTCGGTATGAAGGCCATGAAGATGTCGCCTTTGTACTGCCGAGCCGAGGTGAGGCGACCTCTTTCACAGGAGCAGGGCGCACCTGGCTACCCCAGGTCCCTGTATGACTGACATGATCATCTCTTGTGTCCCTCTCTCTCATGTCTCATGACTCACGTCTGCAGCAACTCCTCTCATCCTCTCATATTACTCTGCCAATTATGACCTCATCTCACACCCTCCACTTTACCGTTCCAATCTTCATCCCTTGTTCCTCCTGTTACCATGTACTTATTTCCCCCGGTCTTTCTTGTTTCCTCCACTTCCCAGTCTTCCCCTCATACCTCTCTCTCTCTCTCTCTCTCTCTCTCTCTCTCTCCCTCCACTCCCCCCTTCGTCCATTCTTCCATCCCCTCCATCTCTTTGTCCTTCGCCTTCTGCCTATTTCCCCTCTCATCCCTTGCTTCCCCTCCTTCCTTTACTCACATACTCTATAAATCAATAAATCGATAAATCAAAGTATTTCAAAGAAAGGGCCTGGTAGGTAATAATACAATCCTCCAAATTTCACTTATAACCAACAAGCATCTAACGCAAAACATGAAATCATTTACCAATAATTATACTCTTAAACAGCTGCAAAATGAGCCAGGAGCTGTCTGAATTCCTTTTCATATACTAACAACAGCCTCCCCTCCCTCCCTCTTTCCCTCGTCCTGCTTGTAAACACACTTTCCTTAGAGAGAATCAATCCAAGTGACAGATTAAAATCTTCTGACTTAACAAATTCCATCTTTCCCGCTGTCACCGGCTACTGTGTGACGCAGACCGCCATGCCCACCCAGCGAGCGGCAGCGGGGGAGGATGGCAGGTCACAAAGGATCATGGCGAGAGGACCTCTCCATTCCTCCTCCTCCCACACCACCACCACCACCACCAGATGATAATTCACAGGTGTTACAAACTCGTTTCCTTCCAGAAGTTTCAACTTCTTCCATACAGTCAGGTCACATATTCTTCACCTTCTAAGGTCGCCATGCGCCTCTATGAATCCTCCACAGACTCTAGTCAGTAAACATTCAAGAAAAAAAAATGGAGGGCGAAAGAAATCGGACCTGAGGTACACCACCTCTCCTCCCTCCCTCGGTCCTGTCTGACTTTCCGTCCCCTGTTGCCACATACGACTAGGCTCATGTCTCGTGCTGTCCAGTGCTCAGTGTACCCACGTATCACCTCCCCTGTCACCGCCCCCGACAGCTTGCACCACACCGATCTCCCCGAGACTCCAACACCCCCTCAGCTGCCCATCCCCCATCTGTCCCAACAAACAGGTTAAGAACAAGTTAATACTCAAATCCTTCCTGGATCCCGGATCCTCATGCCTAGCTTCCTCCCCACTCCCAACCCCTGCAGTACTAGGTTCCTCCCCACTCCCAACCCCTGCAGTACTAGGTTCCTCCCCACTCTCCAACCCCTGCAGTACTAGGTTCCTCCCAACTCCCCACCCCTGCAGTACTAGGTTCCTCCCCACTCCCCACCCCTGCAGTACTAGGTTCCTCCCCACTCCCAACCCCTGAAGTACTAGGTTCCTCCCCACTCTCCAACCCTGCAGTACTAGGTTCCTCCCCACTCCCAACCCCTGCAGTACTAGGTTCCTCCCCACTCCCCAACCCTGCAGTACTAGGTTCCTCCCCACTCTCCAACCCTGCAGTACTAGGTTCCTTCCCACTCCCCAACCCTGCAGTACTAGGTTCCTCCTCATTCCCCATCGTGCAGTACCTGCCCCATCTATCTCACATGCTTCAGAAAACTCCCTCACAACAGTACTTCAGTTATTTCAAGGAGAAATAACAACCAGAACACCTCCAAGTATGGAAGCTAATAATATACTAAACTTCCTCTAGAACCCATACATCTCGTATCTGCTGCACGTAACCGGCGGCAAAATAAAATGCGAGGCTATAAGGAGGCAGTAAACCGCCGTAATGAACACATAAAACCTGACAGCCAAAGAGAACTGCGTAATACGTGCGAGAAAAGTAACAGTGGATGACCTGGGCAGAAAATGTGTGTGTGTGTGTATGTGAGAGAGAGAGAGGGGGGGTATTGGAGCCTTCACTATCCCAGAAAGAAAAGAAATGTTAACCTGACCCAATGATTCTATCATCACAAGAAATACATATTTTCTTCGTTCGGTCAAACCGCCATAGAGCATTTCAACAGATCAATTATGAAATTCATAAATAAAACAAAGAAAAATCCGTCATTTCACGAAAGATTCGACGACATTACACCGAACATCTAATAAATTACGTTTAGTATGAAAATAAAACATCAATATCTATTCTTCCATACAAGTTCACTCCTTACGTCTTTCGCAAGAGCACCTACCTACCTACTTACCCACGACGAGATCTTGCCTGAAGACAGGACCAAGGCAGCGCGTATGTAAGAGTGCCTGTAAGAGGTCTTGCCTGAAGACAGGACCAAGGCAGCGCGTACGTAAGAGTGGCTGTAAATATGAACACGTCCATAATGCACTCTGCCCAAGACCACACTCCTTGAGCTCGTCCTTTACATAGAAACGCAAGATACTCTTTGCACGTGTACTAAATATTCTCTGGACAAAAAGTCTAGATTCTGGCATCATCCCCAACAGTTTGTAACCGTCTCACATCGCCACCTTCCACAAAATAGGGAGCAAAACAAACCTAAGAAACTATCGACCAACAGCAATAAAAGCGCACATTATCAAGATGGTCCTAAAGAGTAAACTGAATGACATTATGGAGTCGAAACATGGCTTCAGATCAGGAAGATCTTGCCTCTCTCAGCTGCTTGACCACTTACACAAGACTACTACTGTACGTCTACAAAACAAACAAAATGGCGATGTGATTCACACGGACTTTGCAAAAGCATTCGATAAATGTGACTATGGCGTCATAGCACATAAGACAGGGATAAACGGTACAACCAGGAGATGGCTACGATGTTGTAAATGAGGCTACTCCCAGCGCCTCCCCCGTAAATAGCTCAGACCCACAAGGAAGAGTACTTGCACCCTCCCTGTTCTTCATCCGCATATCTCCGACACTGATGCAAGCACGAGCCACAGTTTTATATCATCCTCTGCAGATGACACTATAACAAGTATTAAATCTGGTCAGCAGAAGACAGCGAGAAACTACAAACGGACATAAACAATCTGGGGCCATCAAAAACAGCTTCTGGTATGGTGAGAATGAAGAAATCAAGAGAAGAACAGTATACCGGACGGACACAGACACGTCACGCATGAGCAACGTGAAGGACCTCTGAGTAATAACGTCTGCCGACCTTACCATCACCAAGCAAAACAAGGCAACGGCTGCCTCGAAAAAAAAAAAGGTAGAATGGATCTTGCGAACTTTCAAGGCACTAATCCTCTCTAGAAGAGAATACTGCTGTGTACTAACACCTCACTAAACACAAAGCAAATTGGCTTCATCATCAAGTGTTCAGAGACCTTTCACGTCCCGGGTTGACACGGTAATGGATCTGAACTAAATGGAGAATGTTCGACTGTACTCTCTGAAGCGCCGACGGGAAAGGTCATTTACAATTGGAAAAATCTTAGAAGCCAGGATCCCCAACCTGAACCAAACATACTTCTCTAATGGCATGACGTGCAAAGAAGACAGTTATAATACTGCCACAAAAATCAAAATGAGCCATAAACGTAAAAAGATAAAAACTGAACACCCGGAGGTCTAAGACACTTCAACACACTGGCTGTACCCTTCAGAAACACCATGGATGCACGGTGGAGAAATCTAAGAAAGCCCCGGAATACTGTTCACAAAGTGTACCAGACCAGCCTGGCTGTGGTGGTCATGTAGGCCTGTGGGCTGCGGCTGCCCGTCACGTGGTTGTCAGCAGCCTGGGCCCAAAGACTCTTCCATGTGAACTCCAGATAGATAGCTAGATAGATAGACAGATATTATATATATATATATATATATATATATATATATATATATATATATATATATATATATATATAGAGAGAGAGAGAGAGAGAGAGAGAGAGATTCATATGTTGCCATAAAATGTAACAATAATTCATAATCATTTTGTTTCATGTAACTTTTCCTCCAGTTACAAGACGGTGGCGTAGCCTCGCCCACCACACTAGCCAGTCAAGGACCTAAGCTACCCGGAAACCTTGAAGAACCTGCCACAGAACCTGACTGTTTCCTGCCGCTCAAGTTTTAGAAATTCTTTCTTCACAATTACCGTTCCCAATACCTCTTCCATTATCCATGTGACACACACAAAAAAATGTATCTATTCAATTTAGATGATTTCGGCGACGCCTGTGCCATCGATTCATTCCCGGGTCGGCCCGCACACCAGCACTCATGGGGATGGCGGGCCATTAAGACTGACCCGTCGATACAGTTACTCTGGCACCAGCCTAACCTGCAGACGACATCTTCCAGTGCTGAGGTTTCCATGGGGGCGACTGTCACGCATCATGGCCTGACCTTTGACTCGACCCAATACTGTTATGCAGATCACAAGCTGCACTTTTACGGCCTCATTCCCTGGCTCGATGACCAGATCACTGGCTCTCTGATCAACATGATCGCCTCATATTCACAGTTATATCAGACAGAGGACTTAAAGGTCTATACTCGTGAGGCTATCTGGAAGGTGATCATTACTCTGTTAATGGGAAATGAATCTTACTTTGAAGCCAACATTTTTGCGCTCAACGCCGATGCAAGTAACTATATTTCTTGCTAATTTTCACTTTTCGTCGGAAATGTTTTCGTGAAGTGGTAGTGAAGTTTACCCTTTAGTTCCAGCTCATCTCTATTTCCAGCTACAGTTTCCCTGTAATTCGAACACTGCTTCAAGCTAGTACAGTAAAACTTCTTCCATACTTTCAAATTTCTTTTTACCTTTTCTTTCTATTTAGGACATAATCATAAATTTTACTCTCCCTTCGTATGATTTAATTCATTTTGGAGCCATCAGTTTTGTAGTCATTCTCTGTAATGTTTCTTATCTTTCTTCAGAGCTTAGCAGAGCCACATGAAGGGACCAACACACCACTCTTACAGACACATGATAATGGTGAAAAATAAGACATAAGCCTTCATGACCCAGGTAGTGAGGCCTTACTATCGCTCTCCCGGAATGAGAGAAACAGATGGTGTGCTAGAGTGATCATGAAGTGTCTGGGATGAGCCCTATGATCAATCGTACCCCTCCTTTCCGTTTCCTCCTCATCGCAGTCTCAAGAACACTCCATCTAAGTCCTCCCAAATTCTTGAACTCCTGAAAACCCATACCCACAAAGTCAATTATTAAGATACTCTAAGTTCATGTCTAGCCCGCTGGATGATCACTGCGGCCGCTCACTCCCTGATAACGGCTGACCAATGCTGCCGGCATGATAGGTGACAGGTCATGCAGGCGGGGAGGTCCAGCACGGTGAACAAAGGAGAACAGGATGAGGCTGGCCTGCTGGGGGCATCCCTCACCCATGCCCCTTCACGTACCCCTTCTGGCCCTCACTATACACCCTCACCCTCCACACTGCCATCTGCACAACTATTACCTGGCTACTTAACGAGAAAGACAATCCATAACACTTTTATATAACATGCCACATACCTGGTACACAAAAGGCAGAGACCTTACCTTACCTACCATACCATCCTGTTCTGCCTGAAACCATGCGCATATTGTCTGGCGAACCAGCTTGTAATGTTCGCCGGGGAATCTATCACTGCTGTCTGGCAATGTATGTCACCACCAGGGGTATTATCTCTATATCTTTAACCGCTAAAACGGTACAAAAGCAGTATGGTACGTGTATCGTGGTACAGAAGCAGGAAGCTACGTGTACCGTGGTACAGAAGCAGTGTGCTACGTGTACCGTGGTACAGAAGCCGTGTGCTACGTGTACCGTGGTACAGAAGCAGTGTGCTACGTGTACCGTGGTACAAAAGCAGTGTGCTACGTGTACCGTGGTACAGAAGGGTAAGCTACGTGTACCGTGGCACAGAAGCAGTGTGCTACGTGTACCGTGGTACAGAAGCCGTGTGCTACGTGTACCGTGGCACAAAAGCAGTGTGCTACGTGTACCGGGGTACAGAAGGAGTAAGCTACGTGTACCGTGGCACAGAAGCAGTGTGCTACGTGTACCGTGGTACAGAAGCAATGTGCTACGTGTACCGCGGTACAGAGGCAGTGTGCTACGTGCACCATGGAACATCGACTACACTCTGCAAGTTGTCATAATGATGTACAAGCAAAACTAATGCCGACAGATTAACTGAAATCCAATCGGACAAACCCGCAATTACTATGTGCTTCATCTCCGCACTGTCAACTCGCCTGCCACTCCGACGCGCAAAACAAAAGGACATGAGATTGCAATCTGCAATGCAGCAAAAGCTGAATAAAAATATCCCATAAGAAATTACACAGAGCTACATTGCAAGAGAGTTTAGAGCGTAGACCTGACTGGAATTCTCTAGCTCTCTTAAGGCGGTGGACTGAGGGTGTGGGTGGTTCATACTGGCCGTACCCACCAGCGTCGCCACCAACTGTGAAAAGATCCCACGAGCGGCTATACCTGAAGTATATTCTTTTCACTGCAGTGGCCCTATGTAATTCCTCACTTTGGCTGTAGTATGTAGTAAATCAAATGTAGTATAATGCCCCAATAGCAATGATATATTCATATATATATATATATATATATATATATATATATATATTTTTTTTTTTTTTTTTTCATACTATTCGCCATTTCCCGCGATAGCGAGGTAGCGTTAAGAACAGAGGACTGGGCCTTTGAGGGAATATCCTCACCTGGCCCCCTTCTCTGTTCCTTCTTTTGGAAAATTAAAAAAAAAACGAGAGGGGAGGATTTCCAGCCCCCCGCTCCCTTCCCTTTTAGTCGCCTTCTACGACACGCAGGGAATACGTGGGAAGTATTCTTTCTCCCCTATCCCCAGGGATAATATATATATATATATATATATATATATATATATATATATATATATATATATATATATATATATATATATATTTTTTTTTTTTTTTTTTTCAAACTATTCGCCATTTCCCGCGTTAGCGAGGTAGCGTTAAGAACAGAGAACTGGACCTTTGAGGGAATATCCTCACCTGGCCCCCTTCTCTGTCCTTCTTTTGGAAAATTAAAAAAAAAAATAATGAGAGGGGAGGATTTCCAGCCCCCCGCTCCCTCCCCTTTTAGTCGCCTTCTACGACACGCAGGGAATACGTGGGAAGTATTCTTTCTCCCCTATATATATATATATATATATATATATATATATATATATATATATATATATATATATATATTATTTTTTTTTTTTTATTATACTTTGTCGCTGTCTCCCGCGTTTGCGAGGTAGCGCAAGGAAACAGACGAAAGAAATGGCCCAACTCCCCCCCATACACATGTATATACATACGTCCACACACGCAAATATACATACCTACACAGCTTTCCATGGTTTACCCCAGACGCTTCACATGCCCTGCTTCAATCCACTGACAGCACGTCAATCCCGGTATACCACATCGCTCCAATTCACTCTATTCCTTGCCCTCCTTTCACCCTCCTGCATGCTCAGGCCCCGATCACACAAAATCTTTTTCACTCCATCTTTCCACCTCCAATTTGGTCTCCCTCTTCTCCTTGTTCCCTCCACCTCCGACACATATATCCTCTTGGTCAATCTTTCCTCACTCATCCTCTCCATGTGCCCAAACCACTTCAAAACACCCTCTTCTGCTCTCTCAACCACGCTCTTTTTATTTCCACACATCCCTCTTACCCTTACGTTACTCACTCGATCAAACCACCTCACACCACACATTGTCCTCAAACATCTCATTTCCAGCACATCCATCCTCCTGCGCACAACTCTATCCATAGCCCACGCCTCGCAACCATACAACATTGTTGGAACCACTATTCCTTCAAACATACCCATTTTTGCTTTCCGAGATAATGTTCTCGACTTCCACACATTCTTCAAGGCCCCCAGGATTTTCGCCCCCTCCCCCACCCTATGATCCACTTCCGCTTCCATGGTTCCATCCGCTGCCAGATCCACTCCCAGATATCTAAAACACTTCACTTCCTCCAGTTTTTCTCCATTCAAACTCTTTTGATTAATGTATGTGAAAGGTAGAGAGAAGTGAAATATATATATATATATATATATATATATATATATATATATATATATATATATATATATATATATATATATATACATATATATATATATATATATATATATATATATATATATATATATATATATATATATATATATATATATTTCACTTCTCTCTACCTTTCACATACATTAATCAAAATTTTGTGTGGGTTAAGAAATCATCGTGTGGCAATATACCTCAGTCTCCCAGTCACAGTGGCTGCGTCAACGTTCCGGGCAGAGGTGATGGTCTAGCCCTACTGGCGCGGAGGGAGGAGCAGGGTGTCCTGATCAATGCTCCCTCAAAGTGGTACGTCACGTAAAACATGTTTACGTGGAGAAAGTTACTGGGTCAGTAGAATACATGGTGATGACACTGCTACGTCAACGCTAAACTACAGAATCTACTGATACTTAGGTTATATGGAGATGTCTATCAATAGATCTGTCTTCGATTGGGAGAAGATAAAACCCTTTTAGGAAAGGGTCAGAAAAAAAAGATAAATATAAATAAGACTTTATTGAAGAATAGCACATCTATCATTGTTAATGATAAGATACGTAAATTATGACTGAATCTGCCTTCAGAATCTAGTGGATGACTTTACATGGAAAGACTGTGTCACGAACCAACTTGTTACAAATAACATATATCATAATCAGTCCAGTGGCGTCTCACAGAGACCCATCTGTGATCACTGTAACCCTTCTGCTCTACCGGCAATAGGCTGAGGATGGGATGCAGAATGAAGTAGCTTTCACGTCCAAACAACAGGAAGGTCGTGGGCCTCACCCTCCCGCCCTCAGTACCAGCGATACAAGCCACTCACATGTTCACGGTCTGATGAACATTACTTTCGCTTGTGATGATGACATCACCGTGGAATACTGTATTTCTGTCAAGTCATCTACCCTTACAATTCACTGATAAAGGTCGAGCAAGAGTTTCAACATCCCTTTGACCAAACGTTCCAGTAAATATACCTAAGCGAAGTAGGTAGGAAGCTAATCTCGAGTCTGACGTATTGACTGGAAGCCTCTGCCTTGGCGCAAGCCACTACCCGCCGCCACACAACCACACCATGCAACCACAACCTGGTATTTAGTCGCTCGCTGTGCGAGGATTCGCTACATCACACTCGAGTAGTAGCAAGGAAGTTCATGGAGCAGGATGTCACGCCTGACTTCCAAAACGACACCAAGGATGACCAAAACGGCAGAAAAACGCCATCCATATATCACTCCTCTCCTCTACTGCTATATGGGCGAAAGTTAAAAGAAAACCTGTACGTAAACGATAAAGAAAAATCATTCATGAATAACCATAAAGAACAATAACTAAAGACCAAATCATACGAGAAACACCAGAAGGATCCTGTAACAGATTAAGCAGTATGTTGCATGAAACCAAACTATCACGACACTTACACTGCTCTCCAAGTATTTCATGACACACAACACAAATGAAATAAGAATAATTGAGGTGGAAAAATAAATCTACAACTTCCAAACATATATATTACAACGTACTGTAAACCAGGTGACTTCTAGCGCCTACATAGTAAAAAGCTGTTCCGCAAGGATCTGTCCTTGCACCTCCTCTGTTTCTCATATCTGACATTAGTGCAGACACAAACCACACCTTCGTACGATCGCTTACAGATAACAGCACCACTGAGAAAATCGTATCCACAGAAAACGCGGAGTTGCTATGTCAAACAGTATCCAAGTATGTCAGTGGGGCCACTGAAACTCACACACAATTCAAAGAATGGAAGTTTCAACCACAACATCATTAGAGAAATGAATCCAAAGCTCACAGTGAATACTGGATGCACACAAACACCTGCCCACACATTTAGGTTAGCAGGGTCTTGGGGTACGGAGCTACAATCCCCCTCTCTTTGGCCATTGTCAGGACCTGAATGTCAATGTCGATATTGCCCTCTGACCTTATTCCACAAGCAGAGCCACAGCGGTAACATTTGTCACATGCTCTCCATAAATCTGAGTCATATTTCACTTTTCCATTTGTCCTCAACGGATGCACGGGACTCGTGCGAGCGCAGTGTCTGTACTCTCCAGAGAGTGAATGTTACGGTGAACACTTAGTAGGTCCCAGGGTAGTGTGTGTTACCTGCATACTCCTGCTGGTCACGGAGGTGTGTGTGTTACATGTACACTCTTGCAGGCCTAGAAAATGAGTGTGTTACTTGTACACCCTTGCAAATTACAGGAGTGAGTGTTACCTGTACACTCTTATAGGTCAAGGGGATGAGTCTGTTACCTATACGCTCTTGCAGGCCAGTGAGGTGAGAGCATTAAATGTACACTCTTGCAGATCACGAGGGTGAGTGCGTTACCTGTACACTCTTAGAGGCCTAGAGGGTGAGTGTGTTACCAGTCCACGAAGGTGTGGGTGTTACCTACGCATTTCTGGAGGCCAGGCTAGCTGGTGGAAGTGAGGCAATTTAGAAGACTTGGAAAAAAAAAGGTAAATAAAATGTGATGAAAGACGAAGTTTGAGACTTGTATAAACAACTGGTTTTTCACTAGATTCGTGAGCAATAAAACCTTGAATTAAATCCAATGACTTGTCACACCTGCATGGTAAATGTCGGACTTAATTGTCCAGCGAAGACCTATCCTACCCACATGATGGTGAAAAAGATTAAGAAAAGGTGTTCACCTGGGGGAGACTATTGCCCAGACCCAGTGCCGGGTGGAACATTGAGGATCTGGAGGCTTGAGTGCCACTTGAGGTCTTACACAAATACCAATAATCAAAATTTTCAAATGATGGATAGCCACCACTCAGGCCCCACACTTTCCATATGATTGTATATTTTCTTTATTTCATATATTACACTGTGCAGTGACTCTGTCCTCTGACCTTCTGACGTTGTCGTCAAAAAGGCCCTTTCCTGTCATATTAAAAATCCTCATGCAAAGCCTTGATGAAATTCCCCGTGTTGTACTTCAATCATTGCCCAGAAATTAAAATAATCTCCAATATCAACTCAACAGTGTGTAAGTGATCTTGACCTTTGACATTTTGACCCCAAGCTTAATGGCACTCTTTGTTTTCCTCCAAAGTACCGTAGTTGTCCTGGGAACACTATACTGTTGACCGACGGAAGGAACAATACCAGAGGGTATGCTAAAACCTCCTTGTGTGGGACCTTCAGAAATTCCCTTGTCGTCCATCCAGACTCTTTGCCACTCCGGTGGTAATGGTGATATAGAAGTGATGGCAGGGATGAGGTCAGCAAAGGTGGGAGAGGTGGTGTCAGAATTGCTGGAAGGGTTGGTAGCTAAGGTAATGGTAAAGTTGATGGCAGAGGTGGTGTCAGCAATGCTGGCAAAGATGGTGTCTGGGGTCGTGAAAGAGAAGGGTCAGATGTTGGTTGGCAGAGATAGCTGCCCAAATGGTGGCAGAGGTGGATGCGGCAGAGGAAGGATAGGAGACGTTGGTCTGGCGTTCTCGTTAATCAGGCAACTACTAGAAACACGTTTTCTTAAAACGTTGGACAATGACCTTGCCCTTTGACCTTTTCACCTCAATGTCCACAGAGATCCTCCTTGATCCATGGGAAAGCACATACTAAATCTTAAAGAAATCAACGCCATAGATGTGTTGTTGTTGTGCGGAAACCAAAACATTTGCAAGTGCCCTTCATGTTCGACCATATGATCTCATGATCGAGGACCTTACTTGTCCCAACAGAAACTTGCCGAGTGTTGCCGAAATCCACCCATTTGTGTTACTACACATAAACGAAATCATCTTCACAAGTCAACTCAAAGTGCAGTGGTGACCTTGACCTTTCGACCTCTCAAGACCGCTCTTTGTCTGCCTCTAAAGTACCTGTATACTAAGTGGTAACAAAACCGGACATTGGGTTTTGTGGTTTTCCTGCGGAAACTAAACTGAGACCAGACGGACCGACGGACGGACTGACGAGAGAAAAAAAGACATCATTATGAGTCACGCCAAAACTTCTTTTACGAGGCTTCCCGTGATTGATTTGTGCTGGTAACCCCGGCAAATTTATTGTGCCGCCCATGCTCATCCTGTGAGCGGTAGCGCAAAAGGATTACAGGGGTCACAAAGAGTCTTGGTCAGACCCCAGTGGGTTGATATTACATAAGATGTTACAATTCGTATTTCAGTACATACATTACATAGTTTCATATGGTAAGTCTTGCCGACTAGATGCAAAAAGTGGATACAAACTTATAATTTGAGGCATCTTGTTATGAACAATAAGGTGAGCTAACCCACATCCAACCAAGCTACCTCCAGCCCCAACCTCGCAACAGTGGTGTTCCTGTGTTTTTATCGCAGTCTCCTCCAGCCCCAATCCAGCAACAGTGGTGCTTCTGGAAGGCACCAGGTACACGCATTTACTCGTCCATCATTCACCAGACACTAGGGGATGGAGGTGCCAAATGTGTGTGTCCAACGACCCGGCCACACGCACGTCAATCTCCGACAAAGGCCATCATTACCCTCAGTACCTGATTATCCTCATCATTTCCTATCCTAACGAACCGTAACACTGTATAATAGGTTGACGGTCTGAGCACTGATATTAGCGGCGTGATTAACTCCCCTTATCACACGACCCTCTCAACTACCTCACCCACATGACCCTCTCTACTCCCTCACACACACATGACCCTCTCTACTCCCTCACCCACACGACTCTCTCTACTCCCTCACACACACATGACCCTCTCTACTCCCTCACCCACACGACTCTCTCTACTCCCTCACACACACATGACCCTCTCTACTCCCTCACCCACACGACCCTCTCTACTCCCTCACCCACACGACCCTCTCTACTCCCTCACCCACACGACCCTCTCTACTCCCTCACCCACACGACTCTCTCTACTCCCTCACCCACACGACCCTCTCTACTCCCTCACACACACATGACCCTCTCTACTCCCTCACCCACACGACTCTCTCTACTCCCTCACACACACATGACCCTCTCTACTCCCTCACCCACACGACCCTCTCTACTCCCTCACCCACACGACCCTCTCTACTCCCTTACCCACACGACCCTCTCTACTCCCTCACCCACACGACTCTCTCTACTCCCTCACCCACACGACCCTCTCTACTCCCTCACACACACATGACCCTCTCTACTCCCTCACCCACACGACTCTCTCTACTCCCTCACACACACATGACCCTCTCTACTCCCTCACCTATATGATCCTCTCTACTCCCTCACCCACACGACCCTCTCTACTCCCTCACCTATATGAACCTCTCTACTCCCTCATCCACATGATCCTCTCCACTCCCCCACCCACATGATCCTCTGTACTCCCTCATCCACACGACCCTCTCTACTCCCTCACCCACATGACCCTCTCTACTCCCTCACCCACATGACCCTCTCTACTCCCCCACCCACATGATCCTCTCCACTCCCTCACCTACATGACCCTCTCTACTCCCTTCCCGTCAGTAGGAAGGCTCCTGGCTCACCAGGCTGCTTTAATACCAGTTCTGTAAATGTCATCGGGAGACGCGGTTGAGTGGCGCACACAGACTTCTCTGTTACGACAGCTGCTAAACAACACTTCACACGGACAGGGCAATCATGAAAACAGTGGTAACTGTAACGTGCATATACCTGGGGAGTTAGTAGGTGAGGGAGAAGAGTGGGGGAGATGGAGAGTGTGGGATGGGGGTTAGAGAGAGGGAGAAGAAGAGTGAAGAATGATGGAGGAAGGGTACCGTGAGAGTAATTATCTATTAAGGCAGTACTGGGAGTGAGTTCTACTTTCGTGTTGCCCCATCTCTCCAAATTTCTCTGTCATACAACTTTTTAAACATTAGTATGCCGTCAGAAGTTATTTTCAGCACTCTCCTCATTCCATTCACCCACAACTCACAACATAGAAATATTTTTTGTATATTTTCTAACAACATTCTGGCTTCAATATTTGCAGTGACCACAAGTGGCCTTTACGTTGCGTCTTCCTGAGAAAACTTCACTGTCGACATGTCGATTTAAGAAACGAAGATTTCACTCGGGTCTTCCCTTACTATCCTTATTCCCATGGCGGGCCAGTCTCTGACCTATACCCTCTCAATGGAACTCAGCTCGTTTATTTCAGGTACCGAATTCGTTGCCTTCCTATGCAGCTCCACTTGACCTTTGACTCATGTGACGTCGCCAAATATGATACTCTAACTTAAGCTTGATACAAGTTGTAAATAGTTCATTGTGCATATCAGTAATCCTCTCGAAAACGGAATTCTAATATTAACCGTTACACAGTTTGCCTTATCAACACTTCCGCTGGTGTAGTGTTCACACACACACACATTCATGTGACCTGCTGCTTAGTGCCGGTTGTACCTTGCATTGCTCGGGGTAGAATTTCATCTATCCTTCCTCTATCCTTACTTTCCTCATGAACTTCGCCTCATCCGCGAACATGTTTCGGTTTAATCCAACATCACATAGACTAACGTGTCCTGAGAACGGGTCCTCTGGCGACCTACTTACAAAACGTTCCTCATACACACACACACACACACACACACACACACACACACACACACACACACACACACACACACACACACGTTTTCTTCCCCATTACTAAGGTTAAATTCGATCCACTGAACGGGTAACTCACCTATGTTTACCCCATGAAGACCGAGGTTCATTAACAACGTCCTGTGTGGGAGTGTCAGGTGCTTTCTGTCTATCCAAGAAACCACGGTACACCCATCTATCTCTATGTCTACTACGACAGTCGTCACTTTCACCATGTAAGTCTAGATCTGTCACGTACGAGTTATTTTCCCTAAAATCATGTTGCCTTTCATTTAAGTAATTCCATATATGCAAGGACCCATTCGTTTGCCTTCTGATTATCTTTTCTCGTGTTTCCAGCCAACACTCGTTACAGACAGCAATTTCCCGATCTCCTATCAGAAAACTAGGCACGAAATTTGCTCTCTTCTACTCTACTGGTACCGCAATAATCATTTTTTTCTTACATTTCTAGCGTCAAGTGTTTGTACACAAACCTGCAGTACATATAGAGACACTCTATCGATCTATACGTCTTACATACGTCAAAACCCTTCATTATCCTCCTTACATCTTTCCTAATAATATCAGTGCTTTCTAAGTCCACTCCCCAGCCCATGCCATCAGTGTTAGGGTGATAAGTGTTCTACATAGTGAACACTCTGTCCAATCTGTCGTTCAATTCCCTGTAGACATGTTCATCTTCAGTCCTTCTAAATCCCTCAATCTAACCAGCTGTTCTTTACTTGACAATTTACTTTTCATAATTCGTGGGAAAAGTATAATAAGATATTCAGCTGCCTTGTCCACACTCTTTTTTTTTCCTGCTTCTCTATCTGTACATGCTTATCCCTCGCTATCACATAACTTTCCAATGCTGGCTGTCTGCTGTGCTCACTACATATTCTCTACGCTACACCACTATATTCTTTTGCATTTTTGCTACACTCTCTCTCTCTCTCTCTCTCTCTCTCTCTCTCTCTCTCTCTCTCTCTCTCTCTCTCTCTCTCTCTCTCTCTAACTAACTAACTGCCCAAGGTACTACTGCCCTAACTCACTCATTGCAGATTTCACAGAACCCACCATACACTGTCCTTCGCTTTAGCGATGGAGTTCCATTTCCCACTTTATATTACCGTAGAAATGGTTTCGATCTATGTAGCTTCCACGACTGTGTCCCTGAGTCTGGTTTCCTCTCGCAGCTCCTTCCTACGTCCTGGTCACACTTATCAATTGGTGCATCATTCCTGATATGTATTTTCCATGTAGCTGTATGCAAAAATGAGCTCTCGTATGACAGAGTAACAGCCCCTTTGACTGAGTGTGTGTGTGTGTGTGTGTGTGTGTGTGTGTGTGTGTGTGTGTGTGTGTGTGCACGCGCGCGGTACAGGGAGAGAGTTCCACACTCGTGTGCGCGCGTGTATCTGTGTGAATGCGTGAGGGTGGAGAGTGGGAGAGGATACGATGCTGGGAGAGAAGGTCGCGTGAGTGGGAGTGAAGGGGAGGAAAGACGAGTCATGTACAGGGTGAAGTGTCTGTGTCTACCCACGACACATCCTCACTGCTGACGGACGGTACCACGTGTTCTGACACCAGGTACCATCACGGCTGACGGACGGACGGTGCCACGTGTACCGACACCAGATACCATCACGGCTGACGGTCGGTGCCACGTGTGCTGACACCAGGTACAATAATGGCTGAATGACGGTGCCACCTCTGCTGACACCAGGTACCATCACAGCTGACGATCTATACCACCTGTACTGACACCAGAGCTGTCATTGGTCCCAACCATCATTCTCAGGTGTGGCCACAATCAGTCTGGGCTGACCCCCACTGCACCCCCTGTACGTGACACCACACCAAGTCTCTCCAATATCCAAGACCTTAAGTCAATGAGGGTAACTGGGTTAATTTAAACCTTGAGCTGTACACAACATCCATACGGAGCTAGTTGGGCTCCGTGGTGAGGTGTGTGTGTGTGTGTGTGTGTGTGTGTGTGTGTGTGTGTGTGTGTGTGTGTGTGTGTGTGTGCACTGTGGGGGTGGTAGGGTGGAGGTACGGGTGGCAGGGGGATCCTCACCTGAGTGATGGGTGGATCGCCTCCCCTCCACCTTTCTGACTCATTACCACTCAGACAGAACAAATGAGACCATTATATGAACCGTGTTTACGCCGGGCTGATGCTTCACCAACAACCACACACTAAGTTAGTCTGGAGTTTTATATACACCAGTGGATCTCGAGATAACTTCTCCCCTCCTCTTCAACAGACTCAGTCGAACCCGTCATTACGGAAGGTATAAGGATGTTGGACATCCTTTCACCTGGACTTGCATCCGTCTATCACAATGGCGGGCGGGACGCTACTCAGAGCTAGCGGGCGACGGTGTATTCATGACAATGAAAAGACGAAAAAAGACGAGGAAAAACCAGCAAGGTTTCCTTGGGGGAAAAAGTGTAGGAGTAATACAGCGTCGGGTGGGTCATGTAGACCCGGCAGTGTGTGTGTGTGTGTGTGTGTGTGTGTAGGAACCAGGCGGCGGAGGCCCGACTCCTGATAAGAACGCGCGCGGTGTAGCGCCAGCCGCCCCCAGGGGGACTCGCTCACGAGTACGTGCTCGCCACCTATATTGCTCCATATTGACCGAGTGACTCACTGCCGCCGTTTCCCATGCGACGGAAACGTCCCACGCAAGACGCAGCCAGCGGCGCGGCACACACAGCCGGAAATGCCGCTCTTGACGTGTCTTTGCCGATGCTCAGCCGACGACTGGCGCCAGCGGCAGTCATCTACCCCGTGGGTGTCAACAACACACACCGGGAGTACAGAGTCCTGGAGGCACAACTGAACTGCACCGTACATGTTACCTCAACTCAGGGGTAATTAACGTGTCTGACAATTACTACGAACAAAACATAGGTAATCACCGATGACGAAGTTCACCTCTGAGGCGTGAAATTCAGGTCAGGACGACCCGCTTTTTGGCGGGATGCTGAAGTGCTCATCAACATGCATCTACATGTGAAGCTACGTGACCGTACATCACACAACGGCTGAGAACTGAACTCGCATGTACAACTAAACCAAGATGTCGACGCCAAGGGTAGTAGAACGGTCCTTCTTGTACTTCGTTGACGCAGACTTCACAATGAACACCGAAGAACGCACCACTCGGATGCTTTAGTCTAAAAATCCATTGATTTAAAACACCCGGCGAGAGAGTTCTTTCCTGTTTCATTTCACAGATAACATTCCTAGTGGTAGAGAGGGTGAGGCGGCGCCAGGTGGTGCATGAGTCATGGTCTCACTCCCGCCCTCGCGCACACTGCACCAGGAAAAAATCTATATTTGCCTTCTTAGGCCGGCCGCAGGTCCAGCCCTTTGTCAATAGTTGGGGGTGGCGTGGGGGAGACCCGTGTCACTCCTACCTTCGTAGGGAAGAGCATATAAGGAATGAGGTAAACACTCGACCCATATATAATAACATGGGTGTTTGTTCTGGGTTTACATCCATCAACCTCACCTCTACACCCACCCTCCTCACCATAGCAAACACACGTGGACACATGTCTCGCTCAACGCAGTTCCTAAGATATATATATATATATATATATATATATATATATATATATATATATATATATATATATATATATATATATATATATATATATATATGTGTGTGTGTGTGTGTGTGTGTGTGTGTGTGTGTGTGTGTGTGTGTGTGTGTGTGTGTCCATATCACAAGGGTTTCAATGCGTGGCGTCAGACTGGCCACAACATCCAGGCGAGACCTGACTCCTGGATCAGATGAACCACCAGTCACTGGTCGGTCAACTTAATCTATGAAGTTCACAGGTATGTGTAAGAGACCTAGCCATACATCTCGGGCATCACCAACTTCCATAAAAATGATGTACGCAAAACAGTTAACCACTGGATGAAATATGAGGCAAATATCCGATTTACATTTAAAAAAAAATCCTGTTGTTTACTGGTTAATTATGGGCATGAATAACCTGCCATGAAATTATTAATGTAATTAATGAATTGATGGCATCAGCGATGCACGAAGACACGAGAAAGATAACACTGTCAAAAGACCGTGTGCAGATCCGTAGGAGCTCTCGAGTCACTGGCTGGACCTACGTAGATCTCTAAGCCAGTATTCTAAACCCTTTACTTCACATGACCTACGACTCAAGAACCAACACTCCTCCACCCTCTCCTCATCATCCACTTGTGGTGCCACTCTCCAACGCTCACTTCCATTCTCTCGCCATTCCAGCGCCTTCATACACAAACACACACACCCGCATGTCCCTATCTTTATGTCTTCTGTCTCCAACCACCACCTCTTCATCTTTCCCTCACTCCCGGCTGTAATGTACCGCTCCAACCCTCAACTCTTCCCTCACTGCCATCTCCCACTTGCCCTCTGCCTCTGGGTCTCAAAACATTTTTCCCCTTGAGGTCCCCTCGCTGCTATATTATGCCCCACACTAAAAATACTCCCATCATAATTCAATCTCTTTCCCCGAGCGTCTGGCTCAGTACGCGTACATCTTCAGCTCCTTCCCGCCCCTCCACCAGGCACCATCGCCACCATCACCATCAACCGTACCTTCACCATCATCGTTATTACCTCCACGAGACATTACTACCTCCCCCCAGATGGGGTGTCCTCACCACCCATCACCTCCCGGCGTCCAGTCCTCACCGCTGCCGCCTCTCACCTCTCCACTCTCGGCCCTTGTGTCGTCATTATACTCCTCCACTTTCTCCAGGTTAAAGCTGTGCTCCTCCCCCTCCCTGCATACTACACCTCCTCCCCCTCCCTCCCTTTAACTTCATGACTTGCCAACCAACCAACGAAGAGCCAGTCTCCCCTCCCGCTCCCCCCTGCAGGGTCAGTGTCAGTGCCGCCAGGTCATCCTCTTTGTCCCTTCACACGGCTGAGCAATAGCCTTCAACCCTTGAGCATGACGTTGCGATCCTTGAAGATGACGTTGCGACCCTTGAGCACGACGGCGCAACTCTTGAGCACGACGGTACGACTCTTGAGCACGATGGCAAGACCCTTGATCAACGACGTTGCGACCCTTGAGCACGAAGGGACGACCCCTGACCACGACGGTGCGACCCTCGAGCACGATGGCAAGACCCTTGATCAACGACGTTGCGACCCCTGAGCACGACGGGATGACCCTTGACCACAACGGTACGACCCTTGACCACGATGGCAAAACCCTTGAGCACGACGGTATGACCCTTAAGTATGACAGTAGAAAATAAGCACGACGGTACGACCCTTGAGCATGACAGTACAAACCCTTAAACATGACAGTGCAAACCTTGAGCACGACGGTACGACCTTTGAATACCACGCCGTAACCTTCGACCTCCTTAAGGACCATATCAAATGTCACGCCACCCAAGGGTCGCATCGCTGTCCGAACCGTCATGACCAAGGGTAAAATCGTCTTGGCCAAGGGTCGTACCGTCTTGCTCAAGGGGTTAAAGCGAATACAACTCGACAATGCTCTCCTCCTACCCTACTCAATCCCAAGAAGTCAGTGTTTCTCCCACAACAGATTGCTATGACCACTTACCCCTCTAAGGCAACTTTTTTTTCTTTTACCCTCCCCCTATGGCAATCTTTTTTTCTACCTAAAAACTAAGTTCGATGCACACACTTCCTTCGTCCTGCATGTATACCCTGATGGCACAGGGAGGTGCATGTGTGTGGCGTGACTACCGTCACCTCAATATTGACCAGCAAGCGACACACCACGCTAGAAGTGGGCGGGGGAGAAATACCTAGTGTGGCGTTATCGAATAGCACGCATGCAAATAAGTCGTTGTGTGAGCAAATCGCACGCACGTGCAAGCAACTCCCGTATTCTGCTAGCCATGATAGATGTGTCATGGAGGAGTGTGTGGTTCCTGCCCCAGAGAGGCGATACTTTCCTCCAGCCAGGTCCCCCTGATGTCGCAATGAGTGGCCAGCCACAGCTTCCACCATCATCCATGCAGTGGCCTGATGCAGTCACCAAACATCCCTCACCGGCCTTGTCTGCCCGGCTGGTGCCGCTACTCTCCCTCCCTCTCATCCGTCCTCGCTCTCACACGCAAGCCTCTCTAACACTACCTCTTCCTTAATCCATCTCGCTCTCTCATCTCCCATCCTACACCTCCATTTCTTAGTCTTCACTCTTTGCTGTTACATCGCCCTCCCTCTCTATTTCTTCCCTACCCTCTCTTAATCCACTTCCTGATCTTCGTCTCGTCTTGACGCCGTCACTTGAATTCTCATCTACAGACAATCACTACTTAACACAAGAGGTACAAACACTTCCTTCTGTATAATCTGCCGCAAGTGTTATGTACACTGCCAGGTACCTAGAGCACTTCACTTCCTCCAGGTCCTCCCAAACTGTACTTTAATGCCATCTTGTCCCATCCTCTTACGGTATCTCATTATCCGAACTTTGTTCACATTCACTCTTAACTGGATGAGGTAGAATAAATTCAAACAATCTTCTGAAAGTATGTTTGTATACCCATGACACATGTCATGGGTATACCTGGGAAAGCCAGAAAACAGACGACCTGACAGACAATGACCGAGTTCATCTGCTAAAGGACAGTCATAATATATATAAATTTTAGTTTATTTATATGGTTACCAGGTGGTAAAGCAGGAGCCTCCTCCCCACCCACTACTAAAGGTGGATACAAGATAGTAAAGAAGATGGCTCTTCCCTACCCACCACAACAGGCGGATGAAGGATAGTAAAGTGGATATATTCTTAATGTATTCTGACGACAGTGAATAATGTATCACCACCAGACTTGCCCTTCAAGAACCTGTCTTCCCCTCCAGGATCCCCAGTACCTTCCTGCTCCTTCCCTTCCCTCACTACTGGACGGCCCTCACCTCACCTACCCTACCAGGATCCCGTGCATCTTCCTTACTCCTTACTTCCTTACAGGTTTCCCCGTGCCTTCCCTATTCTCCCCACCAACCGTACCAGGCTTTCCCTGTACCTTCCGTGCCCTCACCACCCACCACACCAGGATTCCACCTGACCTTCTCTACTCTCACCCTTGCAACATCACTTTCCTACAGTCTCCTGTTCTTTCGTACCTCCCTCCGCCTGTATAGCCTCCTGCTTCTACCCAACCAGTTCACCAAATCCATAATCGTACTTACCACCCCCTATGGTGGCGACAGCACATTTTAACATGATTAAACAAGGTATTTGATTCTTGTGCTGTTCTTATACTATATCAATGTTGCTTTAGCCTAACAAAAATTGTGACCATTGTATTGACTGGAGAAACGCTACTTCACTTATAAATTGTAACACTTTTACCACGAGAAATATCATTTAATCTTCTATTGTCAAATACACAAAGAATTGTAACATTAATATTACGAAAGGTCTATACAAACTGGATAGCTTTGTCGTTGGCAAAATTTGTAAACAGTTCCCTTTCCCATCCACATCATAAAAACATTTTATGACAGGCATGATGCCTGACCCGAACTCCATTATCCGGTAACGCTTGTTTGCCAATGGCGTCTTAGCTACGTCTCTTCCTTGTATATCAACTGACTGTTCTACGTCTTCTATCTAATTCTTGTATATCATCAGACGATATGATCATTACATGAAAGTGCACCTGGGAACTTATCGCGTTTCATTTTCTTGTGGTTTTATGCATATACTAAATCACGCGCACCACTGTGACCTCTTACAAATATATATATATATATATATATATATAGAGAGAGAGAGAGAGACACTGAGTGTGAACGAATGTGGCCTTTGTTGTCTTTTCCTGAAGCTACCTTGCGCGCGCGCAGGGGTAGAGGGGTGCTGTTTCATGTGTGGCGGGGTGGCAACGAGAATGGATGAAGGCAGCAAGTATGAATACGTACATGTGTGTGTATATATATATATATATATATATATATATATATATATATATATATATATATATATATATATATATATATATATACTGTTAATACAAAGACACACAACAGGCTAGGTTACTAGTTATTTAAGTGATCAGAGTAACATGTGAGGCAAGAAACAAAGGTGAGAAATCAAGGGTGAGGAACTTCAGAGGATATCAGAAAAGAAACGGACTCCCCTGAACTACATAAAACTATATCCAGGTACAGGAGTGGGACGTCCTTACGTATGGCAGTGTCATAAAAGCATTTTAAAGTTTATAAAACTTGAAACCTGAGGACCGCCACAATTCGGTGATATAGTGGCACACTCTTATGTACCGTAGTGTGTACTTACGCAGTACATCACATAATCTAAACAGAATTGTGTCTAAGAAGACGTCATTCTATCTGCCATATACACGTCTGTAACCCTCGTTAACCCTGGGTGTCAAGTTATCACAGTGTCTAGTTCTGGTCTTGTACTTGGCCACGGACTGGTTTGGACTTAACAGCATTATCATACCCAGGCTGAGGTATACCTCCGCCTTATGACGGGACTGTTCTGCCAATGATGACTGAAGCCAACATGAGAGGGAATACAAGGGGTCTATATGTTAAACGCTCCGTCACTGAAGGCACTGGGTAACCTTTGAATAAGGTTGATCGTGCCATTACACACTGATCAAGACAGTCAAGGAAGCAAAGAGCTTCTTTGGAATCAGATAATGTATTTCTGTGCCTTGTAGATCCTACCCAACTGTGCTTTGTGCTTATGCAGTTGTTAAGATGTACGTACACTGGTGGCACAGATGAGTCCACCTCCTTGGTCATAATGTGTATGACTCACACACAGTCGGCCCTTCCTTTCTCGTGCAAGGAAGCGAATACCAGTGTACATGTTAGGGGCATGTTATCTAATACGATATCAGCTGTTAGTTAGGCTCTTAAGCATTAAAGAACTGATGTGATTCTTTCTGGACACCTGAACCTGTAGTGTAATAGTCTTGCACAAGGTGGTTGTTATTAAGGAAGCTGCTGCTGCCATAGGAGAGTTCATACTCCTAATGTTAAGGTATACGACGTTGATCCATGTTAGGTAATGTCTGTCTCTGTTATTCATTAGGTATCAGGCTCCCTTACATGGAGAGGCCAGGACTGTTGCTAGCTCATGTGTAACCTGGGGGAGCAAAGAAGACATCGTTTATGATTGCATATTAAGCATCCATCTGAGCATTAATGAGATATTAATAATACAAATAATAAAAAAAACCCTAGTTTTGTTGCAGTAAATCTTACTGCAGTATTTATGAAAAACAATAAACCTATTATCAAAATGAGATGATTCAGTGATTAATCAGTAACTGGTAAGCGTACGAGTTTTTGGAGTACTGCCTAAAAGAGCGACTTAAAAAGCTGTTTTTCAAGTTGAAGATGATTTCCTCCTTTCGGTTCTCATACTCGCAAGTGGCAAGAAAAGATACCAAATATACATGTTCACACTGTCTTCGCCTAAACCCAGGTGCTAAGTAAGTACGTGATACTCCTATCTGTGGAGTTGGTACGATGATAAAAGGATTTGTGTCAGTACTTCTCCTCCCCGGGCCTGCCTGTCGGAGGGCTAGAAAGTCTGAGAGGAGAGTCCTGGTGCCTTAGTGTTACACCGCGTTTACCACACTAGGGACACTTCTATATTGAAGGCTAGCGATGGTCGGTATATTAACATTTTTCAACTCCGCCGTCCTGCCGAGGTTCCTGGGAAGGGGAGTTCCCGGTGAGGCAGCTTCCTTATGTCATGTTCTTCAGCAAAATGTTTACACATAGGTGTCTAGTAGCAACAGATGCTGGAAAACCGGGAAATATCTCTACGTACTGGTGTCTTGTAGCAACAGCCTGAGGTGTGTGCGGTTTTCCCAACACGTGTAGCATTTGGCCAACAGCAGGCCCACCATGCCGGGAGAGCAGTGCCCAGCAGCCATAGCGATGTCTCCCTCACACACTACAAAGTGTGGAACCAGAAAGATGTCCATTCACTGAAGCGCATCACTGAGACAAAATGACGCGATCTAACTGGACGTCTGCTCTGAAACTGCCTAGCTTTCCAGACGCCTGGGATGATGGCATATGGCCACGACAGGGAGTTCTCAGAGGAACTGCATGATGGGTTACTCTGGCAACTGTTTGAGGCGATGCTGCGAGTTTCTTCACCTGGATACCTGCAAGGCCTCCGTTCGTCATGTGCTTGGCCAGTGCAGCAAACTTTAAACTCTGCTCAAGCAGATCACCTTCACTTACCTGAACGACTGGTGATCTGGTCGACAAGTTTCGCAGGTTCTTTCAGGATCCCCACAAAACGCGTTTATCTTATTTCCAGGATCACGACATGATTTCAAAAAAAAAAAAAAAAAAAATATATATATATATATATATATATATATATATATATATATATATATATATATATATATATATATATATATATATATATATATATTATTATCATTATTATTATCATATTATATTTTTGTACTCGAATACCCTTCGTCTCACACTGGTGAGCAAAAGGCTATGATCGCCCCTAAGAGAAATGACTCTTCGAATACTATGTACTCGAATACCCTTCGTCTCACGTTGGTGAGCAATGGGGTCGACATCGGTCTTTTCCCATCAGGCTCACACAATCAGCAGATAGCATTTTACTGAACCTTACTGTACAACGAGGAGGTATATGATTACGAACAAAGTGCATTTGAACGCGCTCCTTCATAGAACATACAAACCTCCAACAGCCAAGATCGAACCCGGGACCCCTGTGCAACAGGCGGGGGCGCTACCGCCAGGCTATGATCGCCCCTAAGAGAAATGACTATTCTAATACTGTGTACTCGAATACCCTTCGTCTCACGTTGGTGAGCAACTGGGTCTACACCGGTCTTTTGTTCATATATTCATATATATATATATATATATATATATATATATATATATATATATATATATATATATATATATATATATATATATATTCTCACGCACAAATGCCATCAACTTTAAATAAGTTCGATGATAGGGTGACAAATGTAAGGTGTTTGGGTTAAGGTTGTATGGAAAGAGAGTGTCAGGGAGAGTAGTTAGGTGAAAGGTGGTGAAAGCATCATAAGAGGTAAGATGTGGCAAGGAGGCTGGAGTGGACGGTGCTGCAGTTGAATTCTTTAAGAAAGGGGAAGCGTGTTGTTGATTGGTTGGTAAGGATTTTCAATGTAAGTATGGATCATAGTGAAGTGCCTGAGGATTGGTGGAATGCATGAATAGTGCCACTGTATAAAGGCGAGGGGGATGAAGGTAAATGTACAAATTACAGAGGTATAAGTTTGTTGAGTGTATCTGGTGAGTTGTATGAGGGAGTGGTGATTGGGAGGGTAATGCATGTAAAGAACATCAGATTGAGGAGGAGCAAAGGGGTTTCAGAAGTGGTGTAGGATGTGAGGATCAGGTGTTTGCTTAAAGAAAGTATGTGAGAAATACTTAGAGAAAGAGAGATTTTATGTGGCACTTATGGATCTGGAGAAGACATACCAGAGGGTTGAGGGAGATGCCCGTGGAAGGTCTTCCAAATGTATGGTGTGGGAGGAGAGCTGCTAGAAGCAGTGAGAAGTTTTCTTATCAAGGGTGTAAGTCATGTGTACGAGTAGGAAGAGAGGAGACTGAGCGGTTCTAAGTGAAGGCTGGTCTGGGGGAGGGGTTAGTGATGTCTAAATGGCTTTTTAATTGGTTTAAGGATGGGGTGGTGATGGAGGTAAAGGCAAGAGTCTTGGAGAGAGGGGCGAGTATGCTGTCTGTTGGGGATGAGAGGGTCTGGGAAATGAGTCAGGTGGCCTTTGCAGACAACACAGCACGGGTGGCTGATTCGAGTGAGAAACTAGTGACTGAGTTTGGAGGAGTGCGGGACAGGATGATGTTGAAAGTAAATGTGAATAAAAACAAGGTTATCCAGGGCAGGAAAGGATAGTTGGGGTGTGAGTTTGAATTAATAGAATTTGGAGGAAGTGTAGCGTTTTTAGACACCTGGGAGTGAACTGTCGTCTTTAAAAACTTCCACAATTTTTCTCTTTTGTGAATCTTTCTCCTTTTTTCCATCATTTTTTTCTCGATGACTCCTTTCATCTCAATCTTATGTCTGGGATATTTATACTTTTACTTAATTTTTTGTCTTCTATTTCACTCCCATTCGAAGCATTTTTCAATGATCTTCCTCTTCCGTCTATCATAATCTTTCTCGCATTTTTCTCTATTAATCAGCGAAAGCTCTTTTTCTTTTTTTGCCTTCACGGTCTTCCATAATTCATTCCCCTTGCTTCTTTCTTCAAGTTTCTCTTTTCATTTGTCAGTTTTGTACGTTCATCTTTCCTTTTTCCTCGAACTTTTTTCATCGTGTTTCCTCTCGGAAACTTTTAGACATCCTCTCGAAAAGTTCCACATTTTCTCTTGAATTCATCTTTCCTCTTACCTCCCGTACTTTTCTTTCCACGATGGGAGCCCAGACTCAGCTTTCATCTCTGGGATATAAAAAAATACCCTCCATATTTCATCTTTTATTAAAACGTTTCGCCTCACGGCGAAATGGTGGAGCTTCTCCACCAAGAACGATGTTATCTTCCACACAGATGAGGGAACGTCTGGAGCTTCTCCACCAAGTACGACGCACCTTCCACACAGATGAAGGAACGCCTGGAGCTTCTCCACCAAGCACGACGCACCTTCCACACAGATGAAGGAACGCCTGGAGCTTCTCCACCAGGCTGGACGCCCCTTCAACACTTATATAGGAACGCCTGGAGCCTCTCCACCAGGAAGGAGGCTCCATCCACACTCACGATGATACCCCGAGTCTAAACTTGAGAACATACGACTTGCTATTGTTAGCTTTGTGGTCAGAGGGTCGCTGTACTGATCGGTTTCCAAATTAGTGAGCAGTATCAACACGAGACAACAATACGGGTAAATGTTCCAATGTTATATCCCTTGTGGAAGGAACAACGCTGGCGATTTGCTGTGAGCTCTGACTGTCTGAGCATACGAGAACTTGTTTAAGAATTTCTTTGGTGTTCCCACAGTAGCGAGATAACTTCAAATATCTTCACCCATCCTGCGAAGTGTACCAATATAATGCGTTTCAATAATAACAGCAATTATATTACAACCATCTGGCCCTAAACAATAACCACATAATTATCATGCAATAGTTTTCGCATTTATTTCATTCTGATTTATTCCTAGGTATATATTGTGCTACAACATCCGTGTTATCTCCTGCTTGTCGTAGAAGGCAAAAAACAAGGGGCAGGAGTGGGCAACTGAAATCTTTCCCCCTTGTATTATCACTATCTAAATGTAGAAGACATCGTAGGATTTGGCAAGGGCTCGGTCATCTGTTTCTGACGCTAACTGGCTAAGCCGGGATGGCAAGGAGAAATAAAACAAGACAAAAAAAAAAGGTACCTATAAATTCCTTCAAATAAGAACTCGGGAATTTCTTTTAACAAAACCAAAGTTACCGATGCTATGAATCATTCAGTGATAGTCATGTTAACCCCTAACAGATCAGAGACCAAGACCCGTCCTTATAGGCATATTCTCCAGACGGTGGGTAATTATTCCTTTTGTCTGTTCCTAATGATGTCGCCCTGCGTCACCAGATGGCAGGTCAGTTCGTGCAGTCTCCAGGTGGGGTCGTCTTGCCTCACTATATGGCCAGGCAACTCGTGCAGGTTCCTGGTGGGCTTGCCTTCCGTCAGTACTGGTCCGGGCAGTTCATGCAGTCTCCTGATGGGTCTTCTTGCATCACCAGAGGTCAAGATGCACATTTCAGCTGTCTGTACTTTGCAAAGCTGCAGCACCTCCAGTACACTTCTGAGAGCTTGATACAATTCAAATTTCTACAGGTCACAGTACCGATCCATACAGCTTTCATAACATACTTCCCTCGTCTTACATACAGCCATACTAATGGTACTCTAATACCTATTCAATTCTCATGTCTTACATAACCCTGATCCAAAATCGTCACCTTCTGCCTGTACCGTAACTCTGACCTTGGCCACTTTAACCTCAATATTACCCCAATACAGAACTATTTCACCATCCATAACTTACAGTACCTGCCATGATTTCATTTATCTCTAACTTCCACCAGTACTCATCACAGAAGGTACTCATCAATCAGTAACTTTGAACGAACCTCTGTCTCCCTTCATCTTAATTTTTAGAGCAAACCAATCAATTTATCAGTCGATGAACCGCTTCCTCTGACATACTCAACTATCTATGGCTCATCACTCACGTCACGCTGTTCACCTCCGCTAACTTGGCACACTTTCCCTTCCTCCCGCCTCATCCTCTGCACACTGTCACGTGTTACGAACCGGTTAACATAAGGTCACATCCGCCCTCACCGTTACGGCTTCATACATCATAACGAAGATGGGGGAAAAAATCACCCCGAAAACCTGTTCAGAAAGATTAGTCCGTGTGTTGCATGTTGGGAAACACAATTTTGCTGATTTTCTTCATGTCTCAGTAACGTTGAAAATCTTGAAAGTGACAAGGTGAACACGACTGGTGCAGGTGTAAAGTGGCGTGAACATGTGGTCACGGAGGTGATGTGGAGCAGGTGAGGTCACCAGGGATCTCCCCCAGCACCCAGGCTCTGGACGAGGGTCTAGAACCTCCACACCGGCACATGGAGGGAGGGCGCCGCTGCAACGCCAGCAGTCTTCAGGTTCTCGACCCACGTACACCTCAGGTCGTTTCCGGGGAATCGTCTGCTACCCACGCAGCTTGCTCTGTGACCCGGATGTCTTTATCACCACCTGATCAAATCCCCTATTCAAGCGTGCGTATCCAAGTGCAAATCGAAGGAACTAGAGAGTTCTTTTTTGAAAAATCGACATAAAAACAAAGTACCCTACACAGGCACAAACGACTCCAGCCAGCTTAGTCTACAGTCTACAGCTCGCACCGACCATAACCAGAACAGACCGTAACGAGAACGGACCACAGCCATCACAAACCACAACCAGAACGGACCACACAGACAAAGAGACAGCCCAGAGCACAGGCAACGAAGACCATAAACAGTACTCAAAATGAAGAACTACAGAGAAATACCGTATCAGAGTACCGTCTGTGGCGCTGACGGAAGTAAGACAGAAATCAGAGGTGACAGTAACCCAAGGAGGCACGATTTCCCGTCAGCTCTCAAAAACTGGTCCCTGATGGTACGAAGGGGGAGAGACGACAATACGAACCACCATCAAAAGGTGCCATTAACAGCAGACAATAGTGGTAACATGCGTGGCCCGAGACTGTTCAGTTCACAACCAGCAGAGCAGCACAAACATTATGGACCAACCAATTCAAGCCTCAAAAACCTGAGAGGAAATATACCCAAATACTTGCAAGGGGGTAGGTACTTGACCAGCCAGGCTGTAAGGAGGGAAGGTACGCAAGCCTGCGGCATCAAACAGCCTCACTAATCACAGCAACGACAACGTAAGTAGATCCCAGACCGAGTTGAGGATACAGACGAACCTCCAACACCTGGTAAGACAAGGAGACGCACTCTCCCAGTAGATTACTGAGCAGAGTAACTCACACATGGACGCACGTATAACATGGTAAATGGTAGTGACACATGAGACGTAACGGTATGATGGTTTAGGATCAGCACAGGTATGGAACAAGTTCTAGTGATTCATCATGAGTTGTACCTTGAGTAAGAGGTATTTGGTAAGAGTCCACTCAAGTATACCGGTATAGTGTTAAGCAATGATCTTCCACCGTCAGTCAAACAATGTCCAGCTAAACATAGTTTTTTAAGAAACAAGGAAAATCGTGTTTCTGGAATAAGTGCTCACGGTATTAATGTGTTGTTACTAGATTTTAAAGATCCTACATTGATGTTAATACCAGCGCTCACTTCCTAAATATTAGTTTGACTACGTAGTCATTATGAAATCATTCTGTTTTGTATCTAGTTCACCTACATTTATGTACCCTGTCACAGTTCTTCTTTACAATGAAAACAAATAAGTGTAGTTATGTATGTGTTATCCTTGGTGTAATCAAACTGTATAGTTTACCACATACACTCAGATCAAGTCAAGGTGGCCATGACCAAGGTCTTGGTGATCACGAGGGGGCGTGGTGGCAAGGACGTGAGGTATTGGTGAAGTGGAGCGTAGCCAAGACTTGGTGACGTGGGGCGTAACGAGGACTTGGTGTAAAGGTGATGTGGGGGCGTGGCAAGGACATGGTGTAATTGTGACGTAAGAGCATAGCAAAGACAGGGAGTCTTGGTGAGGTGGAGAGTAACAAGGAAAATGATGATAGTGAAGTGGAGCGTGACGAGGACACTGATTATACTGGTGACGTGGGGCGTGACGAATACTTGTGTAATGGTGACGTGAGGCGTGACGAATACTTGTGTAATGGTGACGTGAGGGTGTGGTAAGGACAGGGAGTGTTAGTGACGTGGGACGTGACTAGCACTTGGTGTAATGGCATCTCAGGGCGTGGCAAGGACAGGGAGTATTGGTGACGTAGAGCGTTACGAAGACTTGGTGTAATGGTGACGCGAGGGTGTTATAGTGGAGTGGTGGAGTGACAAGAACTTTGTGTAGCCGCAACATGATATACCATTACCGACATAATAAGGTATAACCTAGCAACAAGAACAAGACACACACACACACACACACACACACACACACACACACACACACACAATGACTTTCCTAACTCTCCTGTGCTGTGACTCTCCCCTGTTGTGACCCTCCCTTGTTGTGAGTCTCCCATGCTGTGACACTCCCATATTGTGACCCTCTCATGCTGTGGCCCTCCCAAGTTGTGACACTCCCATGTTCTGACCCTCTCATGTTGTGACCCTCTCATGTTGTGACCCTCCCATGTTGTGACCCTCCCATATTGTGACCCTCTCATGCTGTGACCCTCCCAAGTTGTGACACTCCCATGTTCTGACCCTCTCATGTTGTGACCCTCTCATGTTGTGACCCTCCCATGTTGTGACCCTCCCATGTTGTGACCCTCCCATGTTGTGAGTCTCCCATGCTGTGACCCTCCCATGTTGTGACCCTCCCATGTTGTGAGTCTCCCATGCTGTGACCCTCCCATGTTGTGACCCTCCCATGTTGTGAGTCTCCCATGCTGTGACCCTCCCATATTGTGACCCTCTCATGCTGTGACCCTCCCAAGTTGTGACACTCCCATGTTCTGACCCTCTCATGTTGTGACCCTCCCAAGTTGTGGCACTCCCATGTTGTGACCCTCTCATGCTGTGACCCTCCTAAGTTGTGACACTCCCATGTTCTGACCCTCTCATGCTGTGACCCTCCCAAGTTGTGACACTCCCATGCTTTGACCCTCCCATGTTGTGACCCCTCTCGTGTTGTGACCCGGGGACCACAAGAGATGTTACGGTGACGTGGCCTGCAACCAGGGCCTGGGAGCTGGGACCTCCCCGTCCACTGTAATTCCTGCCCACTGACTCACCACTCTCACTCGCCTGAGTAAACACACTTCACTAAAGGTCTCTGAGACTTACCTATCTTTCTTTAACTCTATAAAGGTCTCTACTTACCTATCTTACTACCCCACTAAACACTGAAGGTCTCTACTTACCTATCTTACTAACCCACTATACACTGAAGGTCTCTACTTACCTATCTTACTACCCCACTAAACACTGAAGGTCTCTACTTACCTATCTTACTACCCCACTAAACACTGAAGGTCTCTACCTCTCTATCTTACTACCCCACAAAACACTGAAGGTCTCTACTTACCTATCTTACCACCCCACTAAACACTGAAGGTCTCTACTTACCTATCTTACTAACCCACTAAACACTGAAGGTCTCTACCTCTCTATCTTACTACCCCACTAAACACTGAAGGTCTCTACTTAACTGTCTTACTACCCCACTAAACACTGAAGGTCTCTACTTAACTGTCTTACTACCCCACTAAACACTGAAGGTCTCTACCTCTCTATCTTACTACCCCACTAAACACTGAAGGTCTCTACTTACCTATCTTACCACCCCACTAAACACTGAAGGTCTCTACTTACCTATCTTACTAACCCACTAAACACTGAAGGTCTCTACCTCTCTATCTTACTACCCCACTAAACACTGAAGGTCTCTACTTACCTATCTTACTAACCCACTAAACACTGAAGGTCTCTACTTACCTATCTTACTAACCCACTAAACACTGAAGGTCTCTACTTACCTATCTTACTAACCCACTAAACACTGAAGGTCTCTACTTACCTATCTTACTAACCCACTAAACAATGAAGGTCTCTACTTACCTATCTTACTAACCCACTAAACACTGAAGGTCTCTACTTACCTATCTCACTGCCCCACTAAACACTGAATGATACAGAAACAATTTCTTAGCTTCTCATATGATGAAGCAGTAGGAAGATATTGCATCAGTTCATAATAACCCTGAATATATTACCAAATGCATGATGATTCATAATATTAGGATGTCTCTGATATGTCAGAATCGCATGCAATACCTTGAAGGAATTCAATATTATAATATTCTCTGCGGTGGTTACCATGGAAGCGAGACAAGGCTCCGCAGGAGTGGCGACGCTGCTGGTAGAGGCGTGGCGGATGGGACAGGCGTGGCGTCCGGGACAGACGGAGTAGTCGTCACCATCACTGGGGCCTGACTAACGCCCTCTGTGACCTCTGTAATCGTTTTGCGCTACTGCTCACAGGATGAGCATGGGCGGCACAATATATTTACCGTGGATACCGACACAAAGCAATCGTTAAAATGTCCTCTCTCTCTCTCTCTCTCTCTCTCTCTCTCTCTCTCTCTCTCTCTCTCTCTCTCTCTCTCTCTCTCTCTCTCCCCTACCAGCCTCACCACTTCCCTTCTCCCTCTCTCTTGTAATCACAGCTCGACCTCCTACAACCCTCCAAACCTTCCGTCAGTCTCCAGACCTCCTGCCACCCTCCAAACCTTCCGTCAGTCTCCAGACCTCCTGCCACCCTCCAAACCTTCCGTCTGTCTCCAGACCTCCTGCCACCCTCCAAACCTTCCGTCAGTCTCCAGACCTCCTGCCACCCTCCAAACCTTCCGTCAGTCTCCAGACCTCATGCCACCCTCCAAACCTTCGGTCAGTCTCCTAACCTACCACCCTCCAAACCTTCCGTCAGGCCGACCCGTCTCGAGCCATTCCTGTATCACATTCAGCCGTGAGTTAAGCGTTATGATCTCACGTGGAATGAGCCACAATGTTACTCACATTACTGATTAATCATCAACCTGATCACCATGTAATCATTCAGGTCCATCAGCGACCTGACCTACGCCCTTCTGGTGCCCTCCCTCCGGCAACAGTCACGCCCGCGCTAGACAGGAATGAAACACCTGCAGCAGCCTCCCCCAGGGAACGCCACCAGCACTAGGCAACCCGGGGGCGGTGCCTGCAGCAGCCTCCCCCAGGGCACACCACCAGCACCTCATAACCCAGGGGCGATGTTTGCAGCAGCTTCCCCAGGAGGCACAACACAGGCACCTCATATCCCGGAAAGGCTTGTGGGTCCCTCCCGAGGGGCACACGATGGTTAGGTCGACGCCAGCCATTAATAATGGGTATCGAGGCGCGCGAGACGACCGCCATTCTTCGCTGTTTTTATCCTCGTAAAAACATCCAACCCGCCACCCGGCTGGCACGACGGGCGAGGAGGGAGGCACGCGGGGAACAGATAAGGAAGGAGTGAGGGTGTACAATGAACGAGGGTGTACAATGGATGAAAGAGTACAATGGTCGAGGGTGTACAATGGTCGAAGGGGTACGACGGATGGAAATGGTGTACAAAGGATGGAGGCGTACAATGGGGAATGTGTAAAGTGGGTGTATACAATGGATGAGGATGTACACTGGGAAAAGGAATACAACTGATGAGAGTTTACAACGGGTGTGGGTGTACAACTGGGTGTGGATGTACAGTGGATGAGGGTGTACGATGGATGTGGATGGGTGGAGCTGCACAACTATAATCCGTGAAAGACGAAGGAATTGAACGGTTGAGAAATAACGGGAAAGTACTTTAACTGTGTACAGAATAGATAAGAAACGAGACGGTGGATCAAACAGTGACAGAGCCTGTGTAAAGTGAGGACCAACGAAGGAGGGGACGAGGAGGAGGAGGGGGAGAAAACAAATATTGGGGAAGGGGAGAACATGGGAGTTACCAGGAGGGGTGAGGGCAACAGGGCAGAGGCAGGGCAAGGGTCAGGCTGTGCTGGCGGAGGCATCAAAGGCACAGGTGGCTTCTCTCCAGACTCCATCACCGACCACAACGATGGCTGATGGTGGGGAGGGAGAGGGAGAGGGGAGGGAAACAGAAGGGAAGGGAAAGAGGGCTGGGAGGGGGGGGTATGAGGGCAGGGATGGAGGAGGAGGAGGGCAAGGGAAAGAGTGACGGGAGGGAGGAGGATAAAAAAACAAGGATACATCATGAATCGGTTCACTGCCCTCCTGCCAGTCTTCCTTCCATACCCACACGACCCACCGCTCCAGCCGCCACTCGCCTCTACCCTCACCACCACTTGCCACTCTCCACCACTAGCCATTCTCCATTACCTGCCACTCCCCCCAACCGGCTCTTGACTTCTAACTTAACATATGTTCTATTAAGTCAAAAGTTAAGAGCAGGTGGTGGGGAATGGCAAGTGGTGGAGAGTGGTAAGTGGTGGAGTGGCAAGTGGTGGGGAGTGGCAAATGGTGGGGAGTGGCAAGTAGTGGGGAGAGGCAAGTAGTGGGGAATGGCAAGTAATGGGAAGTGGCAGGTGGTAGCGACGGGCAGGTGGCCGATGGCGACAGTAAGGTGATGACGCCACGCAGACAAAGAGAGAGAGAGGTGGGGCGCACGTGGCTCCCTCACATGCAACCCTAGGGAGGGAAACCTCCAGGACCGGTGCTCACACGTGTTCCCTCTCCATAACCCCTCCCTCCCCCTCTCACAACACCATACCTCTCCCCGACACTCCACCCACCCACACACACACACACACACACACACACACTGACCACGAGGCAAAGCCCACTTGTCAGGGCTCTCTCTCTGCCCAAACAACACCCAACACTCACCCCACCCATATTCCTGACCGCTGTGACCACTCTCCTAATACTCTGGATCTGTTTTTCAACATTTATTCTTCGCGTTGTAGCTACACATTCTCATCCCCGGTTGGTTCATCTCATCATACTCTCATAAATAAATTTATTATAGCAGCACCTCAACTTTCAGCAGCCCCTCTAAAACGTAAACAGTGGCACTTCAATGGAGCTGAATGGAATAGGAAAATTCTTTTCTGACTTTCCTTGGGTATATCGTATAGCGGGGCTTATTGTTGCACGAATGGCTGCCCGTAATCACTTCGGGTACGTAATCCGGGAGGCAATGCGTTCCTTTATCCAAAGGAAGTGCGATAACATCACTTCATCCACTGATAGTTCTTTCTTCAGCTAAGGGCATCGCTAACATCTGTCGCTCTACCTTTCCTTCACTTTTCCGTGCTGACGATACTATGGCTGTCATTCCCGTATACAAAGCAACTCTTTGGTTCTCGTTTCCGCTGTAACTCTCCCCTGAATGACATTCCTAGATCCCCTGATGCTCCTCTTACTAATCCTCTGCCCCTCTCCGTAAATCTCTTTTCGAACCGTCCGGAAAGCGCTTCTCTCTCTAGACACAGGCAGGCAGGCTTATGGATCTGATTGATTTGTGCCGGTGTCCCCGGCAAATTTATTGTGCACCCCATGCTCATCCCGTGAGCGGTAGCGCAATAGGATTACAGGGGTCTGATGGCAACCATCCCCATGCACCGAAAGACTGTGCCTCCAAGCTTGAACCTGTGTTTTGCTTGCCTGTTCCGTTTCTGTTTAAAAACCAGAATTTTTATTTCTCCTTGGAAGCATGAGCTGGGGCATCATATCTCTAAAACGGGTGACCATTCTAACCCCTCTAACTGTCGTCCTGTTGCTTTGACATCTCTTATTTCCAGTCTGAATCCCTCCTCATCTCCCATATCCTCAGACATCTTGAATCTCACAGTCTTCTCTCTGACCACCAGTATGGCTTCCGTAAAGCGAGATCATGGCAATATTCTCTTCTATCTTACTAATGTCTGGTCATCATCCCAGATTTTAGAGACTGCTATGTGGATGCCCCTGACATATCAGAGCTTTTGACAGGTTGTGGCACCGGAGTCTCATCTCTAAGCTCCCCTGTTTTTGGCTTTCCTTTTTACTTTGATCCCTTTTTCCCTCTAGGACCTATCTATCTCCGTGGTTGTTGATGAAGTAGCCTCTCCTCCTTTTCCAACAAAAGAGGTACCCCTCAAGGTTCTGTTCTGTCTCCTATACTTGTTCTCCTTTTCATCAACGGTTTACCTTCTTCTACATATAACCAAATGGACGCAAATGCTGACTACTCAGCACTGCATTTATCTACATCTTTCAAATCTGCTCTTACTTCTCTCACTTGATCTGCCTCTCGTCTCGACACAACATCCACAATATATTCAGACTTGAACAGCATTATCTCAGTGGGTTAGACAAAACCTGGTTACTTTTAATGCCTCCAAGACTCGGTTTCTGTCCTTGTCTCGATCGAAAATTCCTCCCAATTTTCCGCTCTCCTTTGACTAACATGTAAATCCACCTCTTGACTCAATAAACATAATTAGTATTACTGTAACATCGACACTAGCTTGGAAGCCCCATATTGCAGAAACAGTCAAGTCTGCCTCTATCAAACTGGGTGTTCGCTTATACAAAGAATTGATGCGTCCTTGTAATGAGTAGCGCTCTTACGTCTGGGGTGGTTCCAGCTCTGCATCATTACTTGATATAGTCGAGTCGAAAACGGTCCGATTCACCAACTCTCCCAGGCTAGCTTCAAAAGTTGACACCCTTGCCCTACGCCGCAAAGTTGGTTCACTTTCCCTCTTCTACAGGTATTACTTTGGTTTTAGCTCCCGACAACAGGCTGCTTGTGTGCCCGCACCACTAGCTAGACCACGCAATACTCAGCAAGCTGCTGCGTCCCATGTTTACTGTGTGGCTGTTGGCAACTCAAGGGTGGGCCGTTTTGATGACTGTTTCCTTCCCTAAACCTTGAGGCTTTGAAACTCTCTACTCTCTCACGTCTTCCCTGATAACTATGACCTGGCACTTTTCAAAGGACAGGTCTTTCATGTCGTGGACTTTTTGTCCATGGCTGGAGCCTCCAACATAAGAAAAAAAAAATTCCGCACACTGATCTTCCAAGGGAAGACCACTTGTCAAGACAGCCAGAACGTCCACCTATACTTGGGCTTCAATTGGGTGACAGGCAACTGACGTCCTAAGCTTAGCGTGTGGCGTCATGAAGTTTATCTGCTAAGCTCTGAGTCACTAGCAGGTGTGGAGGTCGTTTCTTATCAACACATCGGACTAAATGAAAAAAAAGTACAAAATCAAACATTGTATAGACAAGTACTAGCTTTAACACAGAACAACGAAGCAAGATACCAAGATACACAGGAGTACTCCATAATATGTAATGTCTGGGCAGGACAACAAAATCCATTTGCGATTCCTGGAAGCACAGCTTAATGTAACTAAAGCGTGCATGACATTTAAACTGTGGCTCTGACGGGCACGAGAACAGATGAAGATAATGAAATATTGATTCAAATAAATCAGTAGATAAATAAATATCTGAAGGGGTTTGCTATTTTTGAAGTAAAGATTGAACTGCTTACGGGAGTCAGGGTAACTCAGGTAACAATGTGTGAGCGCGGAAGTGAAGCAGCTCAGGGTGAGCTGCTTCAAGTAGTGCAGGATTAGGCAAGAGGATGAGGTGAGTTGAGGTAAAGTGAGATGATGAATGCACGATTTCCGTGGCGCTGTTGCACGATTTCCGTGGCGCTGGTGCACATGCTGGAGTTGAGACAGGTGCCACAAAGTCTGGCGCATGGGAGTTAAGTATAAGTCGTCGTGAAAGCTGCTTGGTACCGATGCAAAAGTTGACAGGTGTAAAGGTAGGCATATCTGGCAAGAGGCGTACCAACAGGTTCCGTAATTAGACTGCTGCCACATTAGTAAGTTGATGATGCTGAACGGCAGACAACACACACCAAAGACTCTGTCAGGAAGAGATGAGTCAGGAGTCACATACTGGACGTTCACAGGCGGAGATGGTGCCTCAGTGTCTCAAAAGCCAGGGACTGACTGCCTGAACGACCATCGCTGATACACGCGTACCTTTGAGCTTGTCGAGTCGACTACGCCGACAGCGTTACCTGTGTGGGCGTGGCCGTTAAATTCATTGAGGATTTGCCTCTTGATTGACTAAGGAAAGGTCATGCAGGGTTACACGTAGTTTAAGTCAAGACAGCAGTGGGTTAGATGTCCATCATCCCGTGAGAGTATGCTTCCATCACAACAACGTGGGCTTTGCGTAGCGGTACCGAGAGTGAGCGAGATAGATAGATAGATAGATAGATAGATAGATAGAGAGAGAGAGAGAGAGAGAGAGAGAGAGAGAGAGAGAGAGAGAGAGAGAGAGAGAGAGAGAGAGAGCTGAGCAAGGGATGAGGGAGATATCCAATCACGAAATGCCAGAACCATGATAATCCGATCATATTTCCATGGCGCACGACGCATATGAAGAATATGAAAATGTAAATCTCACGGAACAGCACAGAAGAAAAAAGAAACAAAAACAACAACACAGTGGACGTGCACGGCGTTGTGCAGGAACCGACAGCAAATGACGTTTCAAAGAATGATCAGATCTCAGGTCCAGACCGTCCTGGAAAGGAAATGTACAGTTGGACCTCCTCGCTACACTGACGGTTGGTACAGACGGCCAGGTGAAGCGTGTCCATAGGGTTAACCCCCTCTCCACCCCTTCCATTTTTCACAGCTCTCCGTTATCTACTGCCATACAACCTCCGTTACCTACTGCCATACAACCTCCGTTACCTACTGCCATACAACCTCCGTTATCTACTGCCATACAACCTCCGTTACCTACTGCCATACAACCTCCGTTATCTACTGCCATACAACCTCCGTTACCTGCTGCCATACAACCTCCGTTATCTACTGCCATACAACCTCCGTTATCTACTGCCATACAACCTCCGTTACCTACTACAATACAACCTCCGTTATCTACTGCCATACAACCTCCGTTACCTACTGCCATACAACCTCCGTTATCTACTGCAATACAACCTCCGTTATCTACTGCCATACAACCTCCGTTACCTACTGCCATACAACCTCCGTTACCTAATGCTACACAGCCTCCGTTACCTGTTGCTGTACAACCACCATTATCCACTGCCATACAACCTTCCTTAGCGACTATTCTACATCCAAACCCGTCACTCCATCTACAACAACCTTTCCCTACCTCAGTGCTAAGAACTGTCCACTATATTTTGTCCCGTTTGAAATACACACACATATACTTAGTGTATACGTAATTTGTGTGTGTGTGTGTGTGTATATTGTAACTGTCAAATGTTTCTTCATGAACTCCTGTTAACAATGTTCTGTATATGTATGACATATTTTGTACTTGAGATTTATTTCATACATGATTGCGTTAAATAAATGCTGTTACCTGTGTTAACGTCAGTATCATTTACCATCCTGTAATAACGTATCATCTACTTCATATATCCAAGACCTCTCTCTTCAGACGGGACGAGGATCCTCCGGGTCCCTGGACCCACTTGGGCCCACCTGTCACCTTCTTATGTCGATGTACTGTACATACCTCCACCCATCACCCAACGGAATTCTTAACTTATGTATATCTAAACAAATAAAGGCTTTAAAAGTAAACTCTCCCTCTCTCCTCTTATCTCCAAACCACTCCCTCAACTCCCTTCCCACACTTTCCATCCCTCTCCCCTTCACTAACTCCCTGTCCACAACCCTTACCTTCCAAATCAACTCCCACAAGCACACCCTGCATTCAATTTCCCCCGTCGTCGTTGAGCCATGGAAAATGTCAATTTGTGACTGCTCTCCATATCTCACGCCTGCTGGACTGGCGTGGAGCTATCACTGTGGACGACATCCACATACTTTCAGAAACGTGAGGTGACGTGTTGAACCAACGAGGGGCCTATACCTGATGAACACCTAGATGAGTCTTCGGAGGTCTACTATCCCCACAGCCTAGTCTGGGCTCAAGCTCCAACTGTTGGTCAGCCAAGATGTTGCAAGACGCAACCTGCAGACCCATATAAGCCCCCACAGCCTAGCTGGTCCGGTACACTTCGTTGGTACTTGTCTAGGGTTAATTTTCAGCTTCACTAAGGTGCATCCTATGTTGTGTCTGATGATACAAGGCAAGGTATTCAAGAGTCTTGCAATGAAGCATATGTAATGAAACATTTCTGTAACATCTTATGTAATAGCAACCCACTGGGGTCTGACCAAGACCCGTGACCCCTTTTGCGCTACCGCTCACAGGATGAGCATGGGGTGCACAATAAACCTGCCGGGATTACCGGCACAAATCAAGTGGGCCCCAGGTGTTTAAGGCGTTCTCTCTTTTTGTGCATATGGCACATATGAATTTCAGAGGTAGTGTTTTACAAAGTCTTCCTTGCCTGTAGTGCCAGCTGGATAATATTTCCGAGCGTTTGAGTTGGGAACTGTACCTTCCATCTGCGCTCCAGGGAGTACAGCCTCAGTTAACACAGTCTCCGGATACTAAGCGCAACGTTTGAGTGTGAACGAACGTCACTGTCAGCGAACAGCCACGCAGTCCAGAAGGAAGCTGGTTGAAAGCGTAATGAGTCGTGATTGGAGGAACCAGGAGAAATTATGCGCATGAATCAGTCTTGATAATGTTGTAAGTCTCTCTCTCTCTCTCTCTCTCTCTCTCTCTCTCTCTCTCTCTCTCTCTCTCTCTCTCTCTCTCTCCAGAAGCAGAGGACCAATCACCATTCACCTCAACTCTCTTTCCAAGACGTCCCTTCTGAATGATGTTCATCTGTTCACTAAAAGTAACAAGGTATAAATACTTAGGAAGCGTACACTATGTACACCTGAATGATGAGTCCGGGAGAGCCACCTCCTCGTGGGGGAACCTGACCACACACTCGCGACCTCATGACTAACCAGGCTTGGACACTTGACCTTACCAAGAAGTAACCGCGACATGGAGGAGTAGCATGCTGCACAGCCACCCAACCGGAGATTAAATCAACTGAACTTCAGATGTCTTTTGTGTTCGCTTGGAGAGGACTTAACCTCATTGCTTTCCAAGGACGTGGCTTAAGTATGTTCCTACAGTCGCTGTAATGTGGACAATCTCTTGTAATAAAACGGTCCCTGCAATTCGGGCAATCTCCTGTTATAAAATGGTAAATGGATGATAACAGAACCACTGTTGTCTGTAGCGTTCTAAAGTGGGCAAGGGTCTCAGGTTGATGAGCGAGCCTTCATGATCAGTCCCTCTCATAAATAGCAAAGCCCAGTGTCACCCGCTTTTCTATCTCCTATCCTATCCACACTTCTATCCTCGACCTGCCATGACCTAAAACTTCACACTCTCCCTCCATCTTACCCATCTCCTACCCAATTTCCTATCCCCGATCCTCACTTCCCAACCATTCTTCAATTTTTCTCATCCCCACCCCGTCCACTCCACCTCCTAGCAACTCACTTCTCTCTATTATTCACATCTCCAACCCGCTTTATCCCAGACTCCTTCTCAATCCTTTACATCTGTCTCCCATCTCTATCCCCTGTCCCCGTCTCTCACCAACTCTTCTATTCTCAATCCCCGCCGCCTCTTAACTAGTCACCTCCCAGCCATTATTCTCCCCTCCTCCCACAAGGCCGCCCCGGTAACCCGATACCCTGTTCCCTCGGCCTCCGCGCCCGCCTCCCACTTCCTGTGCCCATGACCATAAACCTCATGAAATATGGCTCCCACTCCAGCCCTCCCGTCGTCCCCTCGCCTCCCAGGCCTCTCTCCTAACCCCGTGGAAAAAAAAAACTCCAAGGACATCAGTTTAAAGATTTAATAGAATTCTGGCACTAATGGAGCTGACAGAAACATGACAGTTTATTGGATTTCATTGTTAAAAATGACATAAAATAAATAATAGAAGAAAAATATCTTGGATTATTAGAAAGTTATGACCTACAACACGCACAATAATGCCTTACTGTTTATGATAAAGTCACCAGAACGTTTGGTTTCACAGAAGGAAACATAAACCACAGAACAATGGACACAACAACACCCGGGTCAGACCCCATCTAGAATATGCTGTTCAGTTCTGGCCATCAGACCTGACCAAAGACGAAGAAAAAACAGGGATGTATACAGAGAAGAGCATAAAAACCAAATCACTAAAAAAAAGAAAATGAAGAGTGGGTTATAAAATCAATAAATCTTTAACTCCTAGGAGATCTAACAGAAGTCGTCAGGATGCTCATCAACTTACACATCACAGTCTACAACAATTTCTTCGCAACAGAGAGTTTACGACCACATATAACAGCAAACAAAATTAAAGGATACGAAATATAATAATAACGTAGGCAAACGTTTTCAACTGTTGAGTTGCAAAGCACTGAAAAAAAACAATTAATGATTTCGATCATCAGGACGTAAGTTTCTTACAGGAGGTAAAACATACATTACAAATTCTTATAGACTTAAAACATCAATTCTTTTTCGTTTGGGATTTCAGCCTTCTCCCTGGAAAGGCCCACTAATGTGTATACCTCACGACACTTTCCCACTAATACTGTCCTACAAAATCTCTTGTGTCACTCTGTCTAATCAAGCTCGTCTTCTTTTTCAAGCTATTTTCCCGCCGGGTGATGTGTCGTGTGCCGGAGGGAGAGGTGGATGGTGAGGAGCTGTCTGCTTTACTATCCTGCATCTGACTGGCGAAGGGAGGGGCTGTCTGCTTTACTGTCCTGGGTCTAAGTTGATGGTGAGGGAACCTACTTTCTCATCCTGTGTCTGTCTCGAGCAAGTTCGACTTAGGGTACTCCTATTCTCTCCTCCAGCAGATAATCTCGTCCTAGATATACACCACCAGGTTTCCTATTATCTGTTCTTCCCATGTACTCGCGGCCCTACTCTCCCTCTCATGCCCTCACTGCCCAGGTCTCTCCCTAGCTCCTGCTCCTACCCAGCGACCGCCCACGTTCCTCTCCAGCTCCTACCACCACCAGCGACCGCACATGCCACCATAACTTGCAATGTTCGAGTAATGAGTTCATAACACCCACAACGATCGCTCTGGCCACCATCAGCAACCCTGAGGTCTGGCAGCCGATGTTGGTACAGCCACAGAAGCTGATGACGTGGAGACCCTCTGGCATCCCATCATCCAAGCTGCAGGAGAGCCATGGGAGCCACATCCCAGAATGCCTGAGAGCCATGGTGAATACGTGATGAATGCCTTGTGGAGTCTTTGGAGGTCTTCATCCCCACAGCCCTGGCTGGGCCCAAGTAACTGGATGAGGTCGTTATTCCACAAAATTATTGGAAGCCGCAGCCCTCAGGCCCACATAGCCCCACACAGTCGGGCTGATCTGGTATACTTAGTAGGTACTTGTCCAATGCACTCTTAAACTTTTCTACTGTGCATCCCACGGTGTTTCTGATGATAGTAGGCAAGGTGCTGAATAGTCTTGGGCCCTGCGTATTCAAAAAGTTCTTTCTTTTTTGCGCATATCGCACCGTGGGATTTCAGAGGTAGATTTCTACAACGTCTTCCATACATGTTGTTCCTGAAAGATGTTATTTCCGACTGTAAGCTGGGAACCATTCCTAGGATTTTCTAGGTATAGATAATGATATACCTCTCCCGACTGAGAACTAGGGAGTATAGCCTCAGTGATTTTAGCCGTTCCTAGTAATTCAGTTCCTTCACCACATTACTATGGACTGTCAAAGAAACCCAGAACACTATCTAATTCAACAATTTCGCCAGCCTTGTAGGGTGATGTTAGAGCAGCAATATTTAATTCTTAAGAGAATAGCACCTTGAATAACATCATCACTTGTTTTTCTTCCCTTGTCTTGAAAGTCCGCAGGATCCAGCCAACCCAACAGCTGTTCATGTTCGCTGAATGTAAGGACCTTGGACTCCGAAGTCTTTCACATTATTCAGCTGGTTTATGATAGAAGTCTTTTTCTGTCTGGTATTCTGTACTGTTTCTGATATCCTCATTATAACACCATACTGGAGAAGATGGAACTGATCTCCAATAAAAAGCAAGTTGATGTTCTGTTGACCAATCAAAGACTTCGTTTATGCCTCATTGTAGCATTTCGGCACCCTCTACAGATGTGATTTTCATGTTTATTCTTGTATCATCTGCAAAGGATGATACAGAACTGTGAACTGTGGCTCGTGTTTGCAACAATGTCAGATATAAAAAAAAAAGAGAAACAGAAGGGGTGCATGTGCTATTCCTTAGGGAACAGCTTTTTACCGTCGAGGTACTGGAGATGGTATGGATTACAACTACGTGTTGTGATTCATAAGTTGTATATCCATATCCATATTTTCCTGGTTATTCCCATCATTCCCATGGGAGCTACATCTCAGGAGGCTCTGAGGAGGGCCGTAGGAGCCCAGGCAGAGAGGCAGTGGTCCCGCATGATGGGCATGAGGAGGTAGGGAGGATGGCGTCCACAGCTACAGGAAGGTCAGGAGGTCGCGAGACTCACACACCAACAGAGGTCATGTGTCGCTCCCTCTCTGAAGTATGATGCAATAAACTGTAATCATTGTTATCAAGATCTTTACTTCCTTATACGTTTGAATGACTCCCGTTAAAAAAAAGACGTTATAACATTTAATTCTTTTATCTATCCATTTTTAGCGAAGGCATATATATATATATATATATATATATATATATATATATATATATATATATATATATATATATATATATATATATATATATATTGACCAAGAGGATATATGTGTCAGAGGTGGAGGGAACGGGGAGAAGTGGGAGACCAAATTGGAGGTGGAAAGGTGGAGTGAAAAAGATTTTGAGTGATCGGGGCCTGAACATGCTGGAGGATGGAAGGCGTGCAAGGAATAAAGTGAATTGGAACGATGTGGTATACCGGGGTCGACGTGCTGTCAATGGATTGAACCAGGGCATGTGAAGCGTCTGGGGTAAACCATGGAAAGTTTTGTGGGGCCTGGATGTGGAAAGGGAGCTGTGGTTTCGGTGCATTATTACATGACAGCTAGAGACTGAGTGTGAACGATGTGGTATACCGGGGTCGACGTGCTGTCAATGGACTGAACCAGGGCATGTGAAGCGTCTGGGGTAAACCATGGAAAGTTCTGTGGGGCCTGGATGTGGAAAGGGAGCTGTGGTTTCGGTGCATTATTACATGACAGCTAGAGACTGAGTGTGAACGAATGTGGCCTTTGTTGTCTTTTCCTAGCGCTACCTTGCACACATGAGGGGGGAGGGGGTTGTTGTTTTATGCGTGGTGAGGTGGCGATGGGAATGAATAAAGGCAGACAGTATGAATTATGTACATGTGTATATATGTATATATCTGTGTGGGTATATATATATATATATATGTATACGTTGAGATGTATAGGTATGTATATTTGCGTGTGTGGACGTGTATGTATATACATGTATATGTGTGTGGGTTGGGCCATTCTTTCGTCTGTTTCCTTGCGCTACCTCGCTAACGCGGGAGACAGCGACAAAGCAAAATAAATAAATAAAAATAATATATATATATATATATATATATATATATATATATATATATATATATATATATACATATATATATATATATATATATATATATATATATATATATATATATATATATATATGATTGGTATGCATGGGGTGTTCAGTGTTGTAAATGGAAATGGTGAAGAGCTTGTAGATTTATGTGCTGAAAAAGGACTGATGATTGGGAATACCTGGTTTAAAAAGCGAGATATACATAAGTATACTTATGTAAGTAGGAGAGATGGCCAGAGAGCGTTATTGGATTACGTGTTAATTGACAGGCGTGCGAAAGAGAGACTTTTGGATGTTAATGTGCTGAGAGGTGCTACTGGAGGGATGTCTGATCATTATCTTGTGGAGGCTAAGGTGAAGATTAGTATGGGTTTTCAGAAAAGAGGAGTGAATGTTGGGGTGAAGAAGGTGGTGAGAGTAAGTGAGCTTGGGAAGGAGACCTGTGTGGGGAAGTACCAGGAGAGACTGTGTACAGAATGGAAAAAGGTGAGAACAATGGAAGTAAGGGGAGTCGGGGAGGAATGGGATGTATTTAGGGAATCAGTGATGGATTGCGCAAAAGATGCTTGTGGCATGAGAAGAGTGGGAGGTGGGCTGTTTAGAAAGGGTAGTGAGTGGTGGGATGAAGAAGTAAGAGTATTAGTGAAAGAGAAGAGAGAGGCATTTGGACGATTTTTGCAGGGAAAAAATGCAATTGAGTGGGAGAAGTATAAAAGAAAGAGACAGGAGGTCAAGAGAAAGGTGCAAGAGGTGAAAAAAAGGGCAAATGAGAGTTGGGGTGAGAGACTATCAGTAAATTTTAGGGAGAATAAAAAGATGTTCTGGAAGGAGGTAAATAGGGTGCGTAAGACAAGGGAGCAAATGGGAACGTCAGTGAAGGGCGTAAATGGGGAGGTGATAACAAGTAGCGGTGATGTGAGAAGGAGATGGAATGAGTATTTTGAAGGTTTGTTGAATGTGTCTGATGACAGAGTGGCAGATATAGGGTGTTTTGGTCGAGGTGGTGTGCAAAGTGAGAGGGTTAGGGAAAATGATTTGGTAAACAGAGAAGAGGTAGTAAAAGCTTTGCGGAAGATGAAAGCCGGCAAGGCAGCAGGTTTGGATGGTATTGCAGTGGAATTTATTAAGAAAGGGGGTGACTGTATTGTTGACTGGTTGGTAAGGTTATTTAATGTATGTATGACTCATGGTGAGGTGCCTGAGGATTGGCGGAATGCGTGCATAGTGCCATTGTACAAAGGCAAAGGGGATAAGAGTGAGTGCTCAAATTACAGAGGTATAAGTTTGTTGAGTATTCCTGGTAAATTATATGGGAGGGTATTGATTGAGAGGGTGAAGGCATGTACAGAGCATCAGATTGGGGAAGAGCAGTGCGGTTTCAGAAGTGGTAGAGGATGTGTGGATCAGGTGTTTGCTTTGAAGAATGTATGTGAGAAATACTTAGAAAAGCAAATGGATTTGTATGTAGCATTTATGGATCTGGAGAAGGCATATGATAGAGTTGATAGAGATGCTCTGTGGAAGGTATTAAGAATATATGGTGTGGGAGGCAAGTTGTTAGAAGCAGTGAAAAGTTTTTATCGAGGATGTAAGGCATGTGTACGTGTAGGAAGAGAGGAAAGTGATTGGTTCTCAGTGAATGTAGGTTTGCGGCAGGGGTGTGTGATGTCTCCATGGTTGTTTAATTTGTTTATGGATGGGGTTGTAAAGGAGGTAAATGCAAGAGTCCTGGAAAGAGGGGCAAGTATGAAGTCTGTTGGGGATGAGAGAGCTTGGGAAGTGAGTCAATTGTTGTTCGCTGATGATACAGCGCTGGTGGCTGATTCATGTGAGAAACTGCAGAAGCTGGTGACTGAGTTTGGTAAAGTGTGTGGAAGAAGAAAGTTGAGAGTAAATGTGAATAAGAGCAAGGTTATTAGGTACAGTAGGGGTGAGGGTCAAGTCAATTGGGAGGTGAGTTTGAATGGAGAAAAACTGGAGGAAGTGAAGTGTTTTAGATATCTGGGAGTGGATCTGTCAGCGGATGGAACCATGGAAGCGGAAGTGGATCATAGGGTGGGGGAGGGGGCGAAAATTTTGGGAGCCTTGAAAAATGTGTGGAAGTCGAGAACATTATCTCGGAAAGCAAAAATGGGTATGTTTGAGGGAATAGTGGTTCCAACAATGCTGTATGGTTGCGAGGCGTGGGCTATGGATAGAGATGTGCGCAGGAGGATGGATGTGCTGGAAATGAGATGTTTGAGGACAATGTGTGGTGTGAGGTGGTTTGATCGAGTAAGTAACGTAAGGGTAAGAGAGATGTGTGGAAATAAAAAGAGCGTGGTCGAGAGAGCAGAAGAGGGTGTTTTGAAATGGTTTGGGCACATGGAGAGAATGAGTGAGGAGAGATTGACCAAGAGGATATATGTGTCGGAGGTGGAGGGAACGAGGAGAAGAGGGAGACCAAATTGGAGGTGGAAAGATGGAGTGAAAAAGATTTTGTGTGATCGGGGCCTGAACATGCAGGAGGGTGAAAGGAGGGCAAGAAATAGAGTGAATTGGAGTCATGTGGTATACAGGGGTTGACGTGCTGTCAGTGGATTGAATCAAGGCATGTGAAGCGTCTGGGGTAAACCATGGAAAGCTGTGTAGGTATGTATATTTGCGTGTCTGGATGTGTGTATGTGCATGTGTATGGGGGGGGGGGGGGGTTGGGCCATTTCTTTCGTCTGTTTCCTTGCGCTACCTCGCAAACGCGGGAGACAGCGACAAAGTATAAAAAAAAAAAAAAAAAAAAAAAATATATATATATATATATATATATATATATATATATATATCCTATTTCTCGCATCGTACAACATTGCTGGTATTACTGTACCTTCAGATATATAATCGTCCGCTCACAGAACATTTATGTGACGGCAAGGATTAGAACCACCACCACTAATTTGGTAGCTGAGTATGATAGGAACGAGGAGGCAACGGAGCGCGTTCATTGCCCTATATTTACAGACTAATATATATATATATATATATATATATATATATATATATATATATATATAAAGTACACACGTAGTGAGTGTACACAAGGAAACGGAAAATATGAAGTGTCAAACGCTTTCGTATAATTACACTGTAATAATGAGTCTTAACACAATAATTATGTGAAGTCCGACAATTCGTATTTCCCGTTTCCTTGTGGCTTTATCTGTGTGTGTGTGTGGCATATATATATATATATATATATATATATATATATATATATATATATATATATATATATATATATATATATATATAATAGTTGTTTCCTATTATACAGTCCCATAGCCTAGCGGTTAGCATGCCTGTCTCTTGCACAGGGGTCCCGGGTTCGATCCTGGCTGTTGGAGGTTTGTATGTTCTATGAAGGTGCGCGTTCATATGCACTTTATTCGTGTGTATATATATATATATATATATATATATATATATATATACATTTATTCTGTCTGCCTGTGGTTACACCGCGAGTTTAAGGTCATCTTCGGAGAGTTTGTATCATCGTCTACTGATAAAAAAAAAAAAAGATTACAGTTTCGTCGAAGAACTTGCATCTCCAAGGAAGTCCATCATCTCCGTTACTGGAAGTAGCTCAGCTTTAGAGCTGCAGAAACCCCTTGAGAAGGGGTCCTGGAGTAACACCTGTACCCTTTCAAGAAAGGTTCCCGAGGCAATCAGAAATGGATGATTATGATATTTTCCCAATGAGGTATTTATCAACATCAACCTTCAGTTCGACAAGATACTGAGGAACGCTTGCCATGATGTCATTGGCAATATCTAGGAGAGGACTCTCCCTATTTTCAAAAAATCGCAGTCCAATAAAACCATTAAAAACTCATCAGCAAAATGATGCACCTGAGATACAGTATGAGGATGGGTGGAGTACAACACCTACAATATATGTAAGGGTAGAGTACAACACCCACAGTATAAGCATGGGTGGAGTACAACACCTACAATATATGTAAGGGTAGAGTACAACACCCACAGTATAAGCATGGGTGGAGTACAACACCCGACCCTTTTCCTCAACTACACAAACTACATAAACTCTGACCAACTGACTGTCTAAGTTCCTCCAGGTGGCCACACCAGCTAAGCAGCCAACATCTTCAAGAAAAGGCGTCAAACCAGAACACTTACTATAACACCTAAAACCACACGAGTATACCAGCGCAGGAGAAGCTCACCTTCTGCAGCACCTAGGCTCTTAACGTCGTCTTCACAACCTATGTTTTCCTTTTTGGCTGCGACAGTAAACGATGTACGAGAGGCTGGAGACTCACCTGGAGTGGACGACAACGGGTCAGGTCCTCTTCAGCATCACTCACACACACCCGCCACACTGCTTACCTGCAATACAAGACAAGTGTTACTTTAGGCCAATGTACATCACTGGTAATGAACTTAAAATAAATACTTTATTTTGAAATGATAATGACCTGAAACGGCGAAAAGCAAGCAAGCGAAATGGTACATAAAGGCGTTTACTGATATAAACTATAGGTGTCAGCGAAACATACTGGTGTCTCCCACAGTGCATAAAGTCGCGTCTGGAACACAGCTATGCACTGGACCTGTCACCTGTTACTTATACTGGTGACTTAATCTCTCATCATCTGGGACACAGGCTCTTCAATGGTACAGAAATTGAGAAAATTTCAAACCTCGTCACCATCTTTCCGTAATTCCTTTATCTTTCTTTAGAAGTGCAAGAGCCTCTGCCTTCTTACTGGCAATTTAAAGCTTTTCCATCATATCACTAACAGTACTGTGTTTATGATAATATTTCTTATAAAATGATGAACCATAAACCATTTGTTTTCACGGATGGAGAGAAATATCTTTCCATAAAGATGATTTAGTAAGATAAGAAGGAGATTTTTGCAGGGAAAAAATGCAATTGAGTGGGAGAAGTATAAAAGAAAGAGACAGGAGGTCAAGAGAAAGGTGCAAGAGGTGAAAAAAAGGGCAAATGAGAGTTGGGGTGAGAGACTATCAGTAAATTTTAGGGAGAATAAAAAGATGTTCTGGAAGGAGGTAAATAGGGTGCGTAAGACAAGGGAGCAAATGGGAACTTCAGTAAAGGGCGTAAATGGGGAGGTGATAACAAGTAGTGGTGATGTGAGAAGGAGATGGAATGAGTATTTTGAAGGTTTGTTGAATGTGTCTGATGACAGAGTGGCAGATATAGGGTGTTTGGGTCGAGGTGGTGTGCAAAGTGAGAGGGTTAGGGAAAATGATTTGGTAAACAGAGAAGAGGTAGTAAAAGCTTTGCGGAAGATGAAAGCCGGCAAGGCAGCAGGTTTGGATGGTATTGCAGTGGAATTTATTAAAAAAGGGGGTGACTGTATTGTTGACTGGTTGGTAAGGTTATTTAATGTATGTATGACTCATGGTGAGGTGCCTGAGGATTGGCGGAATGCTTGCATAGTGCCGTTGTACAAAGGCAAAGGGGATAAGAGTGAGTGCTCAAATTACAGAGGTATAAGTTTGTTGAGTATTCCTGGTAAATTATATGGGAGGGTATTGATTGAGAGGGTGAAGGCATGTACAGAGCATCAGATTGGGGAAGAGCAGTGTGGTTTCAGAAGTGGTAGAGGATGTGTGGATCAGGTGTTTGCTTTGAAGAATGTATGTGAGAAATACTTAGAAAAGCAAATGGATTTGTATGTAGCATTTACGGATCTGGAGAAGGCATATGATAGAGTTGATAGAGATGCTCTGTGGAAGGTATTAAGAATATATGGTGTGGGAGGCAAGTTGTTAGAAGCAGTGAAAAGTTTTTATCGAGGATGTAAGGCATGTGTACGTGTAGGAAGAGAGGAAAGTGATTGGTTCTCAGTGAATGTAGGTTTGCGGCAGGGGTGTGTGATGTCTCCATGGTTGTTTAATTTGTTTATGGATGGGGTTGTTAGGGAGGTAAATGCAAGAGTTTTGGAAAGAGGGGCAAGTATGAAGTCTGTTGGGGATGAGAGAGCTTGGGAAGTGAGTCAGTTGTTGTTCGCTGATGATACAACGCTGGTGGCGGATTCATGTGAGAAACTGCAGAAGCTGGTGACGGAGTTTGGTAAAGTGTGTGGAAGAAGAAAGTTAAGAGTAAATGTCAATAAGAGCAAGGTTATTAGGTACAGTAGGGTTGAGAGTCAAGTCAATTGGGAGGTGAGTTTGAATGGTGAGAGGCTGGAGGAAGTGAAGTGTTTTAGATATCTGGGAGTGGATCTGTCAGCGGATGGAACCATGGAAGCGGAAGTGGATCATAGGGTGGGGGAGGGGGCGAAAATTTTGGGAGCCTTGAAAAATGTGTGGAAGTCGAGAACATTATCCCGGAAAGCAAAAATGGGTATGTTTGAAGGAATAGTGGTTCCAACAATGTTGTATGGTTGCGAGGCGTGGGCTATGGATAGAGTTGTGCGCAGGAGGATGGATGTGCTGGAAATGAGATGTTTGAGGACAATGTGTGGTGTGAGGTGGTTTGATCGAGTAAGTAACGTAAGGGTAAGAGAGATGTGTGGAAATAGAAAGAGCGTGGTTGAGAGAGCAGAAGAGGGTGTTTTGAAATGGTTTGGGCACATGGAGAGAATGAGTGAGGAAAGATTGACCAAGAGGATATATGTGTCGGAGGTGGAGGGAACGAGGAGAAGAGGGAGACCAAATTGGAGGTGGAAAGATGGAGTGAAAAGGATTTTGTGTGATCGGGGCCTGAACATGCAGGAGGGTGAAAGGAGGGCAAGGAATAGAGTGAACTGGAGCGATGTGGTATACAGGGGTTGACGTGCTGTCAGTGGATTGAATCAGGGCATGTGTAGCGTCTGGGGTAAACCATGGAAGGCTGTGTAGGTATGTATATTTGCTTGTGTGGACGTGTGTATGTACATGTGTATGGGGGGGGGTTGGGCCATTTCTTTCGTCTGTTTCCTTGCGCTACCTCGCTAACGCGGGAGACAGCGACAAAGTATAAAAAAAAAAAAAAAAAAAAAAAAAAAGAAGGAGAATGAGTTTCCCCATCCCAGCAAGACGAGTAATATATAATCAAGGTGTGCTGTAGCGGTAAGGATATATACTGACGCCACATGGATATATATTGAGGCTAGACGGACATATACTGAAGCCAGACGAGACGTATTCTAGAGCCAGAAGTCAAACGGACGGATACTCTTGCCTGACGGAAAAACACTTTAGCCCAACGAGCAGATACTGTAGCGATACGGACGGATACTGCAACCAGACGGACATATGCTGTAGCTAGATAGACAGATGCTGCAGCCAGACAGACAGACATACTGTCACCAGACAGACAGATTTTGCAGCCTGAGAGAAAGATGCTACAGCCAGACAGAAAGATACTGCAGCCAAACAGACATATTCTGTAGCCCGACGAGTAGACATCGTACCCAGACGAACATATATGCAGAAAAATATACATATCCTAAGGTAAGACAGACATAAAACCATCATCACAAGCAATACAGCAGACTCACAAAAAATTAACCAGCGTGACTGTTCAAACTGAGCGCGGGTTCGACACATGGTGCTTCCGGTGAGGAGACACGTGGCTCCTGCCAGTGCTGCCGTTACTGCACAACACTTCACGATATGTAGTAACCCAGGTTTTTCTTAACCCAGTCAGTTAAGAGTTTGTCTCAAGTCTTCCAGCACGCTTTCCAAGATGCTATCAGGACTGGATTTGAGGACACCTTTCCCCCCACCTGTGGGTGGTTTTATGGAGCCTGCCTTAACTCTCGCAACCCGACCTGCGTTCTCGTGAATACCTTGTGGAATCGTCGGGGTCTTCACCCCAACAGCCCGGACTGGACCCAGGCTGTTGGGTTGGGTCGTTGGTCCACCAAACTGTTGGAAACCGCAGCACCGAAACTCACATAGCCCCACAGTCTGGTTGGTCTGGTACACATTTTATGTACTTGTCCAGTGCACTCTTGAACTTCTCCACCGTGCATCTCATGTTGTTTCTGATGGTATATGGTTAGGTGTTGAAGAGTCTTGGGCCCCGGATGTTTAATGTGTTCTCTCTTTTTGTGCATATCGCGCCTATGGATTCTAGAGGTAGTATCTTACAAAGTCTTCCATGCCTGTCGTACCAGTAACATATCATTTCCGATTGTTGATTGGAAACTATACCCTCTTGGATTCTCCAAATATAGATGATGATATACCTCTTCCACCTGCTCTCCCAGGAGTACAGCCTCCGTGACTTAAGTTGTTCTCAGTAATCTAGTTCCTTCACAACGTTCATATGGGCTGTGTAAGATCTTAAGACACTTTCTACTCCAGCAATTTCACCTTCCTCTTAAGGTGGTTAGAACGCAGCAATATTCACTTCGTGAAATAATATCATGATCGGTTTTTCTTCCCTAGTCTTGAAGGTCCGCAGGATCCAGCCTGCTGTCCTTCTGCATAAGACAACGATTGATCTGTTGTGTTCACTGAAGGTTAGGTCGTTAGACATCATTACTCCAAAGTCTTTCACATTATTCATCAGGCTTATGACAGCGTCTGTGTCTGTCCGGTATTCTATGAAGTTTTTGATTTTTTCCTTTTCCCAAACCGCAGATAAAATTCATCTCCACTGAAAAAACATGTTCTCGGTTGCCCAGTTAAAGACTTTCGTTAATCTCTTTGTAGCCTTTCGGCTTCGTCCATCAATGTGATTTTCAAAATCATTCTTGTATCAACTACAAAGGATGATATGAAACCGTGTCTCGTGTTTGTATCAATGTTATATGTAAGAATGAGGAACAGAAGGGTTGCAAGTACAGTTCCTTGGGGAACTGAGCGTTTCACTATGGAGGCCTTGAAGATGGCATGGTTTACGTGTTGTGAGCTGTTAGTTAGAATACTGTACATCCATCTAATTTTTCTAGTTATTCCCATCTTTCGTATTGTATATGCTATGACACTATGATCATTTTAGTCAAATACTTTAGCAAGATCTGTGTAAATCACTTCATTTTCTTTGTTTCCCAGAGCTTCAACAATCCTATCATCATGGTCAAGCAACTGACAGAGGCACGATCTTCACGCCCTGATACCATGTTATCCTGGGTTATGAGGCTTGTTCATTTCCATACACTCAATCAGCTTGCCTCTTAGGATACCTTTCGAAGGTTTTAATGATGTCCGATGCTAATGCTATCGATCGATAGATCTTTAGGGATTGTTTTGCTTCCAACTTTGTGTAATTGGGCGATGCTGGTTACTTTCCTACTCTCGGGAATGATGCCAGAATAGAGTCTTTTTCTCCAGAAGATATCTAGTGCACGTGATGGAGGCGTCTTGCATATTTGTATGAAGATTGAGCTCCACGAGTCAGGGTCTGGGGCTGAGTGCATGCTCTCAATGGCCCTCTTGAAATCTTGTCTACATACGGCGATATCTGCTATATGTACACTTGGGGGATAACTGTTAAGGAAGAAGTTTGTCACATCATTTAGTTATGATATTCTAAGCTCGGTGAACACAGATTCATATTACCTTCTTGGATTTCTCTCATCTCTTGGCAGTCGTCTGTAAAGCTACCTTCTGTTTCGAATGGGCCAATGAAGTTTAAAATTTTGGATTTGCATTCTGCATGAGTGTAAAAGTATTGTTTTTTCATTAATTACTTTTTGTTCCTTTTCCTGTTTCATACGACATTCTTAGTTTATTGTGCATTTCAAATAATTCACTTGCCTGTGTCGCATACGTCATTGATCACATCCTCCCAGTTTATCTGTTTATCATTTAACCTGAAGTTACTGAAAACACTTCCACTGCTCCGTGTGTTCTAATTAGGCGATTTAGCAACTAAACTTATTTCTTCCATCAGGTTGTGTCCAGAGTACAGAACGTTTGAGATGGTAACACCCACATTATTTGTGTAAATTACCTCCAAACTGTTACATCTTCTGGTTGGTTTTGTTATTTGTTGGCTGAGAGAGAACCTTTTCACATAGTCTGAATAAGTTTTTTTTTTCAGCCGTTCGTCTGAGCTGCTTCCAGTGTCTGTATTTTCCGGTGCGATGTTGTTTCCTGCCTACCTCCATTGAATGTGCTGTAGGTTTAAGTCTCCTAAGACGAGGTCGAGGCATGATTATGTTTCTTATTGGTTCCGTAAATTCATGAGGCTTTGCGTCAGGTGGTCTTCAGATTAATGTACTGACAAGGTCTGGGTTTCCAATCTTGACAAGAAGTTCTTCTACTACATCAGTTGAGGAGTTCAGGAGTTTAGTTGTTATAAGAGTATCTGCTATATATGGTCTAACTCCTCTACATGATCTAGTTCTGTCGCATCTGTACATACTGTAATCTGGGATCCACACCTCACTATCAAAATATTCTTGTGTGTTTCAGTGAAGGCTGGCTTGGCTGACAGCTTGATACTTCATACTATCTGTTGCTCTTGCCCTCATCCCTGTGCCAGGTGGATCATCCCGACATAATTTGAGGACGTCTGTCCCACTGCCTCATGACTACGGACAGCCTAGGAACAATGGTGTCTTCCACAAGCAGCTAACAGAGCCTCCGGACCTTACATCACCCCTGACTGAGCCCAGAGCATCTCTTGATTTTCTCCGAGTGTTATTTTGCATAATCTACCGCAACCCCGAACTCTAGTACGGGATTACTTTTGTGGGCAAGTTTGGATCCAGGCCTTCCAGTAATTTCCATATGTATAATACTAAGCATCTCACACGTCTCACTGAAGGATAAGCGTGAATAATATACTCTTAAACGTTTCACTGTGGCAATTTCCCCGGCTCTGCAATCCTGAGTGTGATGTTCGTGGCGCAAGAGTACAAGTGATGTGAACAATGCCATCCTTAAGTTTTGCGTCTCACCTCAAGAAAGTTCTCAGTGTCCATCCTAATAAATATTTCTCCCTTATGGCGGTGTCACATTAGGTCGAGAGTTCCTGACATGCTCGAAGACCTTCAACTCACCCTCATGATGGTGATGTCACTATAGGTTTAAGGGAACACACGAACACCTTTATTTCTTTCGCATAAGTAGAGCGAATCCTAAAATTCATCTTGTAATCAGTTATCTGATATCATAACTTTAATTACCATTTTGCTCCATCCCAAACCACCTGGTCGTCAAAGTTCCAATCAAAATTTTGGACAACATCACTTTTCATGTCTTGATCTGCATGAAGGAGACTGGCATGATAACTCTTGTGGTGTTCGCCCACTGTCTTTTTCTATTTTCTAATTACTTCGGTCTTTTCAGGGATCTCTGTCTTTAAATGTCAGCTGAGACGGCACGAGCAACGGAACCCCTAATCGAGGCCATCTTATTGACACTATATATATCCTAGCCTACACCAGGTACCCATGTTATCGACCAATCCATAGGAGTGGATGAACAGCCCCAGCCAGGATTCGATCCTATACGCTTGACCCTGGGTGGCCCTTGAATGCGTAAAAAAGAAGAAGAAGAAAAAAAAAGCAAAGCTTTCTAAAACTTATCACAGCGAACATCACCAACACTAATATATTCTCTTGTGAACAACTGATAAAGAGTTATTACGTCTTGGTCCACATTCATAACCCTTACTCAGTAACTTCTACAAGTCTTGACGTGTCTTTAAGGGGAGACATACTGCACTGCCACGCGGAAGTTGGTTTTCCGAGTTCTACTTCTTACTCCCTTCCAACACTGGATGTGGGGCACTCGGTGATCACACTTCTCAAATGCTTTTGCAAAGTTTGTGTAACTGATAGATCCTTAGTTTCGTCACCTGCAAGAGCTTCAATAATCCTGTCGAAATGGTCGGGTAAACTGTGAGAGGCAGAAATGTGCACCTATAGTGACCTGGGCTGTACTGGTCGTTCAATTCTATATAGTTTGTCAGCTTGATCCGTAATGCTGTTGTGTATGTTACGTTAAGCGAGGCAAGTGTCAATGATGTCTAGGGAGCGGTTGTAGAAGGTCTCTGGAGGTTCTGTGCATTGTATCATCAGCCTGGTATATGGAACCCCATATAACAGGACTCGCAACGCGCATGCTCATGCTGTCTGTGGCTTACCGGCTGCGTATTGGTTACCAATACCAGACTGAGCTCACGGGTTAGAATAGAAAGGTATTAAATCACTGACTTTAGGTGAAATGTTGAATTCACTAAACAATGTTCAATAGTTACTTTTACAGGATTTCATCATACCTTACCATCAGCTGTGATGGTAACTTGAAGCTACAGTGGAAACCAACAGCCTTTGTTCTTGACTTGCCGTTTACTAGAAAATATCTAAACTGAAAATAAGTGGAAAAAAATAATCCAATTTCCTGAAGATATCAATATTCATCTCGCAGTGAATGAATCTCACGCCACATTTTCATTCATCAGTGTTCTTCACTCCTGTCTCCAGATGTCTCTCCTGGTGGACGGGACAAGTCTGAAGGATTTGGGATCTTCCTGAAAACCATCTGTGGACAAACATCCATCCATGTACAACTTTTATCTCATATTAACTTTACTTATTTCCCGTCACGTACGAGTCTAATATATAGTCTAACAAGTCGAACTTTATCCTTGTTTCTAAGAGTGACGTAAGGACAAATACCATGGAACACTTTTCCAGTGAATAACATCTTCCACCCTCCACCATTCCCACTTAATGATGACATGGGAGACTGCATGTCATTCAACATTCCCTGAAAAAATACTTATGTCTGAAATGATTACTAACACTCATGCTAATTCTTATTTCAGTTATGTTTTAAGATTATATGTCGTTTCAATGAATTTCATAATACATCCTAATTCTTATTTCAGTTATGTTTTAAGATTACATGAAGTTTCAATGAATATCATGTCTGAAATTATTACTAACATTCATGCTAATTCTTATTTCAGTTATGTTTTAAGATTAGATGTCGTTTCATTGAATTTCATAATACATCCTAATTCTGATTTCAATTATGTTTTAAGATTACATGTAGTTTCAATGAATATCATAATACATCAAGATCTTTGTTGTGAAGATGCAGGTCTAACCTATCATCAATTCTGTTTGGTTTCGCTACGTATTACGAACGGTAACTTTACGTGTTTATCTGGGCTACTTCTCGTTAGTTCCCTGGCTATACCATGGCTTCCTGACACTCTCCAAGCTTGGCGAGGTGCAAGCCAGCTTCTCCATAACAAATGATACCTAGGAAGGAAGCTCCGAAGCCTGAGACGTATGATCATTTTCCCTTGGGTTGGTCAGTGAATTCCTGTGGGTTTACATCTGCTGCTCTATACCCGAAGACAATGGCTAAATTCCGGTTTTGAACACTAACAATGAGCACCTTCATCACGCTGCCTGAACGCCTTAACAGTTCAGCGCATATGAAAGGGTCTTTTATACAGAAGCTTTCAGAGCAGCTGTACAACTGCGTACACTTCAGCCAAGAGGGAGGGAGAGAGAGAGCAGGGGCGTGCCGGGAAGAACCTGGAAATGTTCCATCAGACCGCAGCTTGCGTCACTGTCGGAGGAGGGGACACACACACACACACAAACACACACACACACACACACACACACACACACACACACACACACACACACACACGAAGGTACGAAATCCCCAGAGCTGTGACCACTTCCCCCACCAACTTCCTCCTTTCCCGTATACACACAATATTAACAACGACGATTCTTAAAAGGTATCAATACGTCCCATCAAGACATCATAACCAGTCCTGATCCTCCAGGATTCTGACTATACACCATAGTATACATACTAGATTCGGACCAATAACCAAGAATCTTTTACAACCAAACATGAACCACCAAAAAGCGTTGAAGATCAACCAACAACGACCACAAACGAAATATGACAGACCTCCTTTAGAAGCCTATCAATAATCAACCAAGACCATGTCCTACAGGAACATCTAGGGCCCCATCTCCTATCTTCAATAAGACAAAAACATTCGTGTTGGAGTTCACGTCTCCGCTCCTACAACAAAGGTGGGGAAGGCAACAGCTCAACCGTAGGCCAAATGGTCTGCACAAGAGTGTGAAGGCTAGACTGATTATATGATTACCAAAGCTTTACTTGTTTAAGTGTACACAGACAAGTTATCTCTCTGACTGCATCAGTGAAGGTCGACCAACATGAAGTGAACACTGGGTACAACACAGACACAGGAGGGTGACAGACAGGTGGGCCAGAGGAGGAGTTAAGGCCCATAATGGTCCTTATCTATTCAGAAAAAGGATGGATTGCGATGATGACATTAGTAATCATACAGACATGAGGGTCAAACTACAGCAGCAATACAAGGTGTATAATATACAATAAATAGAGCGAATTACAAAATCGTAAGGAGGAGATAGTACAGAGAGACAACATATTATGTGACAGTTTACATGACAGGATATCAACAAGTCTGGACCCAGCCGAGGCTGAGGAGGAGGTGGAAGACCCATCCAACCACTTCACCAAGTATAAAACTTTCCTGATGCTGACGTTCTCGTGAAAGTTTTCTAACTGTACCCAAGCTTCGCTATGCTCTGAGTTGTACACTGTATCATGTTCTCCGTCATATAAAACCACGTATGTCACTTTGCATCCTGTAAATCATACACACTGATTTGGATGTTCTCTGAACCTCCTTTGTATCATTACCAGTGTCAGTTCGGTATGTACATTGCACATCTTATAATATTACCAGCCCCAGTTCAGTTTATACATAGTACACCATACAATATTACTAGTGACAGTATATTCTGTACTTTGTATACGTGACCAGTGCCTGTACATTCTGTACATTGTATGACTTAGAACATAACCAATGCCTGTACAGTCTGTACACTGTTTACTTTACATCACTACCAGTGCCAGTACAGTCTGTACACTGTATTCCTTACGTCTTTGACAGCGTCTGTACTTTCTGTACATTGTATACCTTACAGGTGATGTACTTTGGCCTTCACTTCTTTATCCATCAACCTCAGTACATATTCTGTACGTCATCAGTCTAGTACCTGAGTGTACTCTAGTCCTGCGTGTGTACGCATACATCTTGCTTTTAGAGATACCCTGACCTTCCCTTGTCTTGTGACCAATGCCAGTGACATCGTTCCCCATTTTCTTCCAAAGGGACGAGGACTCTCTGCGCCCCTTGCGCCTCCTTGGGTCCACCTGTCACCCTCCTGTGTTCATGTACTGTATCCACTGTGCACTCTATACTTGTCTCCACCTACCCCCTGCTATGTGTCCCTCAGTCACAAAAACGCTTTGTCTGTGTATTATCATATGAATGAAGACATGAGTAATAAATGAATATATATATATATATATATATATATATATATATATATATATATATATATATATATATATATATATATATACGTTTAGGGTACAGTATCTGCTGGGAGCCGAGGTATCACAAAACAAATCACTGGGAACATCCAATCAAGCAATGAGTATGATGAGCCAATCAGACCTCACCATTCTAGGAACCCCTCACACTGGCAATTCAGTTCGCAGCACAATACCGGGAATGATAAAGCTAAATATTTAGTCAAGCAGTTCTGCTTTACCTCCGTAATAATAAGGTAAACCTTGTTAACTGGTTTTTTTAAATATTTACTTCCACCGTCTGGTTTTTCCACCGCCCTCCCGGCTGCTAATGCTCAGGGAAGAAAAGCTTAGCGTTCTTAGAAAGACCCATAACCTGCCAACCGGAAATACGTTTTCAATATATATAGAAGCTTGAGGCGGAGGGCGACACTCGGCCCGCACAGCGCCCAGCCAGACAAGCATAACATCATTAATGACATGAACCTGAAGGACACAATGCTCCTGACACGAGGCGCGGGATTGGGTTTCCACACCGGCAGTGTAATCCACTAATGGCCCCGTGAACTAATGCTGGTATACCGATCTGTCCTGGGCTGCAGCAGACATGGGCAGGAGGCTGGGGCCGCAGGTTAACATGAACACGGACGATTCTGACACATCCACAGGACGTGGGTAACATGTTCATCTCTTAAGCAAATAATATGGCTCCACCATGGCATCAGGCTGTACTAGCTGACCGTTAATCATGGCAAGTGATCAGCCTGATGCCTCTATTTACGTCTCATTCAAGGAACCCAGTGTGGGGTTTCCCCTCAAGTCAATACTAACTATAAATACAGGATGAACACCTGCCTGCTGGGGATAAGGGCGGTGTTCCCATGTGTACCTGGTCTATAGTCAGATGCCTCAACACGCTATTATCTTACTTGTGTTATGACTCACTCCCTTTGTATAACACGCTCACAACACCCGACCCTCTGCCGCCCACCCAAGCCTCACTCCCGCATCACCCACCCACTCCCTCACACCCACACCACCCATCCCCACGACCAACAGCACCCTCCCTGAGACCCGCACCACGGCAGAAGCCCTAGTCCTTCGTGATGACAACAAAACAATACTCGCTCCTCCTAAGAATATGGCGGGACAGATTCGACAAACATTTAAATCTAACGAGACGAAACTACAAGTGACACATTCAAAAGCAAAGGCTCAGTACAGGACAGTCATGTGGTGTGTTATCCTCCCATGCAAACGAGGGAGAAGCTTAAATCCTCACATTTTCCTATATTTCACCTCTAGATCTTCCACTTCATTCACCTGACCACACTGTTGTAAGCATCTCTTACCAACCGCAACTCCTCCCCCAGCTGTTCTTTCTAACGTCATTGCTGGCAGTTTAACACCGACTGAAGTCACTTCTGTATTGTCTTTTTCTCGACTTTTCCTGGGGAGGTTATAACTTCTCCTCGAGTGACAGTTCTGTCTCTTGAGCATAGAATAGACATTACGGTTGTGGGAATGGGAGCAAATATCCCTGTTTCTTAAACACGGCCTCTCCTAGTGTGATGTAACTCTCTCTCTCTCTCTCTCTCTCTCTCTCTCTCTCTCTCTCTCTCTCTCTCTCTAACTGCAGGAGAGATTAGTGTTAAGAACATACGAAGTAAGGACACTGCAAGAGGCCTACTGGCCCATGCTAGGCAGGTCCTGAGTCTGTCCACCGTACAACCAACTGCCTGAACCCATAAACACGTCATCCAACCTTCGTTTAAAGCTACCTCTAAAGACCTAGCTTCCACTACTGTACTTGGCAACTTGTTCATAAATCTACTACCCTGTTCCCGAACCAATATTTACCCACATCCAACTTGAATCTACTTTTTTCTAATTCATATCAATTATTTCTTGTCCCATCCTGCGGCGCCATTCTAAGAACATATTCATGTTACCTTTATTAATGCCTTTTACCCAATTATAAACTTTTATCATATCCCCTTTAGCTCTCCTCCTCTTGAGTGTAAATTAGTCTTTTTATTAACCTTTCTTCATAAGCGAGGTTTCTAATTCCTGGGATCATTTTTGTCATTCGCCTTTGTACTCTCTCTGAACAAATATATATCAATTGCATAGCATGGAGCCCAAAACTGTACCGCATAATCCAAATGTGGTCTCACCAACGCAAGATAAAGTTGCTATAATACTCTAGGAGTTTTCTTGCTGACAGTTCTAATAATGAATCCTAACAACCGATAAGCCTTATTACACACTTTACTACATTGTTGACGCGGCTTAAGATCCTTGCTCACCAGTACCCTTAAATCTCTCTTCCTTAAAGAGTCTCATTTTCCAATTCTTGGATGAACCATATATGTTCTGAAGCCAATCGAATAAGAGATCTGGCATATACAACCTGGGGAAAGAACTCCTTCCTATGCTTACAACTCCGCCCAAATTCAGTGCATGCATGTCATCCACGGGGCGAAGAGTGATATCTTTTCACTTTTTCCAGCGACACGTCGTTTTGGTCTTCAGCCAAAGATATCTCTACTAACTTTTCTACTTCCTTTCCTTAGGTTTTTAAGTCTGAAGACACAAGAGCTGTCTCTCATCACAGCTCAACTCTTTTTCATTCTCTTAGCTCCTCTGACTCCACTCTGGATGACTAATACTCCCTCGTCCCCTACCACACCTCTTACTGATCATATGCTCCCCTCTACAATCTCTTTAACTAATTCCCTCTCTGAACACAAGCAAGGAGCATGGACCAAATGGCGTCCGCCCTCGTATTTTTATGCAGGGCGTTTCAGATCAAGGGTTCGTGCCTGCCCGTCAGTTCCCCGTGTAATTAAAACACAAAACCTCCTCTTGCCGGAGACATGCACTGGCACAGCCCGTCCCACAGAAGCATGCCTGTACTGACTCTTCCATCTCTGCTTTATACTATTGATAAAGTCTTCGAGTTCCTCCTCAGATACAAAATCCTGAAGCATCTTGAACTTCGCAGTCTTCTATCTGATCATCAGCGTAGCTTCAAAGCTTATGATGTGATCCACCAGTGATATCCTTCCCAATCTTACTGATATCTGATCATCCTCTCTGTGTGAACTAGGGTATCCTATCTTGTAGTCTTAGGTATATCGGACGCTTCTAACGGTGTTACCGGTATTGTTGGCTTGTCCCAACCTCCCTTCTTTTGTGCTTTCCTCCCTCTGGCTGGTCTATCATCTCCGTAATTGTTAAATGATCAACTTCTACCTCCTCCTCCATCGACAGTGGTGTTCCTCAAGGTTCCGTCTTATTCCCTCAGCTCTTTCTTCCCTCCATCGACGATTTCCGTTTCTTCAGCAGATGTTACATCCATAAGCCGACAACTCGACACTGCATTCCTTCACTTCAATCAAATGATCTCCAACTCTTATTCCTGGATCTACGTCTCGTCTCTCGTCACAATCGCCTCAGTCAACTCACATTAGGTCATCATTTCCCAGTGAAACAGACGTAGAGTACTGAAGTCGAAAGATCTAAAGCCAAGCGTCTGCCCTCTCTCTCTTTCTGAAGCCCCTCACAATTAACCCCATGTTCTCTGTTCTGCAATTCCACCACTCAGTAAACGTTCCTGGTATCACCTTAGCATTCAATCTACCTTGGAGACCTCGCATCACAATGAAATAACTAAGTCTGCCTCCAAGAAACTTCAAAGAGCCCAGCTTAGATCATACAAAGGACTGATTTGTCTATGAGCGGGCATCTGCTTTCACGTCTAGGGAGGTTCTGGCTCTGCATCCTTACCTGACAAAGTCGAGCCCAGAGCAATCCTTTGTATTAGTTCTGACCCACTTGCCCCAGGTCCAGCGCTGTGTTGATTCTCTTTTCCTCTGCTCAAGATATTATTGGGGATTTTGCTCTACAGATCTAGCTGCCTGTGTACCCCTAGTATTAGCTAGAACACGCACTACTGAACACGCTACTGTGTCACATGATTACAGTGTGGGCGTAGCCAACTTAAGTTGTGGTTTTTGTTTCTTTCCCAACTCTGCTAAGCTTGGAACTCTTAAGCTTCCCGTATCTTTCCTAACAGATGTGCCCAAACCATTTTTCAAAGGCAGGCCGTCTATTTCCTCTCTCTCTCTCTCTCTCTCTCTCTCTCTCTCTCTCTCTCTCTCTCTCGATACATATATATTTTTTCATTTCATTATTTTGCTTTGTCGCTGTCTCCCGCGTTAGCGAGGTAGCGCAAGGAAACAGACGAAAGAATGGCCCAATCCATCCACATACACATGTATATACATACACATCCACACACGCAATATATACATACCTATACATCTCAACGTATACATATATATACACACACAGACATATACATATATACACATGCACATAATTCATACTGTCTGCCCTTATTCATTCCCATCGCCACCCCGCCACACATGAAAATAACCACCCCCTCCCCCCAAATGTGCGCGAGGTAACGCTAGGAAAAGACAACAAAGGCCACATTCGTTCACATTCAGTCTCTACCTGTCATGTAATAATGCATCGAAACCACAGCTCCCTTTCCACATACAGGCCCATCGGAACTTTCCAAGGTTTACCCCAGACGCTTCACATGCCCTGGTTCAATCCACTGACAGCACGTCGACCCCGGTATGCCACATCGTTCCAATTCACTCTATTCCTTGCACGCCTTTCACCCTCCTGCATGTTCAGGCCCCGATCACTCAAAATCTTTTTCACTCCATCTTTCCACCTCCAATTTGGTCTCCCACTTCTCCTCGTTCCCTCCACCTCTCACACATATATCCTCTTGGTCAATCTTTCCTCACTCATTCTCTCCGTGTTACCAGACCATTTCGACACACCCTCATCTGCTCTCTCAACCACACTCTTTCTATTACCACACATCTCTCTTACCCTATTATTACTTACTCGATCAAACCACCTCACACCACATATTGTCCTCAAACATCTCATTTCCAACACATCCACCCTCTTCCGCACATCCCTATCAATAGCCCACGCCTCGCAACCATATAACATCGCTGGAACCACTATTCCTTCAAACATACCCATTTTTGCTCTCCGATATATCTTTCTCTCCTTCCACACATTCTTCAACGCTCCCAGAACCTTCGCCCCCTCCCCCACCCAGCGACTAACTTTCGCTTCCACGGTTCCATCCACTGCTAAATCCACTCCCAGATATCTAAAACACTTCACTTCCTACAGTTTTTCTCCATTCAAACTTACCTCCCAATTAACTTGTCCCTGAAACCTACTGTTCTGGAAGGAGGTAAAGTGCGTAAGACAAGAGAACAAATGGGAACATCGGTGAAAGGGGCTAATGAGGAGGTGATAACAAGTAGTGGCGAAGTGAGAAAGAGATGGAGAGAGTATTTTGAAGGTTTGTAGAACGTGTGAGATGACAGTGGCAGATATATGGTGTTTTGGTCGAGGTAGTGTGCGAAGTGAGAGGGTCATGGAGAATGGTTTGGTAAACAAAGAAGAGGTAGTGAAAGCTTTACGGAAGATGAAAGCCGGCAAGGCAGCGGGTTTGGATGGTACTGCAGTCGAATTCATTAAAAAAAAGGGTGACTGTGTTGTTGAATGGTTGGTAAAAATATTCAATGTATGTATGGTTCATGGTGAAGTGCCTGAGGATTGGCGGAATGCATGAATAGTGCCATTGTACAAAGCAAAGGGGACAAAGGTGAGTGCTTAAATTACAGAGGTATATGTTTGTTGAGTATTCCTGGGAAATTATATGTGAGGGTATTAACTGAGAGGGTAAAGGCATGTACGGAGCATCAGATTGGAGAAGAGCAGTGTGGTGTCAGAAGTGGAAGAGGATGTGTGATTAGGTATTTGCTTTGAAGAATGTATGATAGAAATACTTAGAAAGACAGATGGATTTGTATGTAGCATTTATGGATCTGGAGAAGGCATATAACAAAGTTGATAGAGATGCTTTGTGGAAGGTATTAAGAATATATGGCGAGGGAGGTAAGTTGCAAGAAGCAGTGAAAAGTTTTTATCAAGGATGTAAGGCATGTGTACGTGTAGGAAGAGGAAAGTGATTGGTTCACAGTGAATGTTGGTTTGCGGCAGGGGTGCGTGATGTCTCTATGGTTGTTTAATTTGTTTATGGATGGGGTTGTTATGGAGGTGAATGCAAAAGTCTTGGAGAGACGAGCAAGTATGCAGTCTCTTGTGGATGAGAGGGCTTGGGAAGTGTCAGATGTTGTTCGCTGATGATACAGCAATGGTGGCCGATTCGAGTGAGAAACTGCAGAAGTTGGCGACTGAGTTTGGTAAAGTGTGTGAAAGAAGAAAACAGAGTAAATGTGAATAAGATTATATATATAAATATTTTTTTTTTTCAAACTATTCGCCATTTCCCGCGTTAGCGAGGTAGCGTTAAGAACAGAGAACTGGGCCTTTGAGGGAATATCCTCACCTGGCCCCCTTCTCTGTTCCTTCTTTTGGAAAATCAAAAAAAAAAAAACGAGATGGGACGATTTCCAGCCCCCCGCTCCCTTCCCTTTTAGTCGCCTTCTACGACACGCAGGGAATACGTGGGAAGTATTCTTTCTCCCCTATCCCCAGGGAGATTTATATATATATATATATATATATATATATATATATATATATATATATATATATATATATATATATATATATATACATACATATATATATGTATGGGGCTGGGTTGAGCCATTTCTTTCGTCTGTTTCCTTGCGCTACCTCGCAAACGCGGGAGACAGCGACAAAGCAAAAAAAGAAAAAAAAAAACATATATATATATATATATATATATATATATATATATATATATATATATATATATATATATATTTATATTTATTTATTTATTTATTTATTTTGCTTTGTCGCTGTCTCCCGCGTTTGCGAGGTAGCGCAAGGAAACAGACGAAAGAAATGGCCCAACCCACCCCCATACACATGTATATACATACACGTCCACACACGCAAACATATATATATATATATATATATATATATATATTTTTTTTTTTTTTTTTTATACTTTGTCGCTGTCTCCCGCGTTTGCGAGGTAGCGCAAGGAAACAGACGAAAGAAATGGCCCAACCCCCCCCCCCCCCCCCCATACACATGTACATACACACGTCCACACACGCAAATATACATACCTACACAGCTTTCCATGGTTTACCCCAGACGCTTAACATGCCTTGATTCACTCCACTGACAGCACGTCAACCCCTGTATACCACATCGCTCCAATTCACTCTATTCCTTGCCCTCCTTTCACCCTCCTGCATGTTCAGGCCCCGATCACACAAAATCTTTTTCACTCCATCTTTCCACCTCCAATTTGGTCTCCCTCTTCTCCTCGTTCCCTCCACCTCCGACACATATATCCTCTTGGTCAATCTTTCCTCACTCATTCTCTCCATGTGCCCAAACCATTTCAAAACACCCTCTTCTGCTCTCTCAACCACGCTCTTTTTATTTCCACACATCTCTCTTACCCTTACGTTACTTACTCGATCAAACCACCTCACACCACACATTGTCCTCAAACTTCTCATTTCCAGCACATCCATCCTCCTGCGCACAACTCTATCCATAGCCCACGCCTCGCAACCATACAACATTGTTGGAACCACTATTCCTTCAAACATACCCATTTTTGCTTTCCGAGATAATGTTCTCGACTTCCACACATTTTTCAAGGCTCCCAAAATTTTCGCCCCCTCCCCCACCCTATGCTCCACTTCCGCTTCCATGGTTCCATCCGCTGACAGATCCACTCCCAGATATCTAAAACACTTCACTTCCTCCAGTTTTTCTCCATTCAAACTCACCTCCCAATTGACTTGACTCTCAACCCTACTGTACCTAATAACCTTGCTCTTATTCACATTTACTCTTAACTTTCTTCTTCCACACACTTTACCAAACTCAGTCACCAGCTTCTGCAGTTTCTCACATGAATCAGCCACCAGCGCTGTATCATCAGCGAACAACAACTGACTCACTTCCCAAGCTCTCTCATCCCCAACAGACTTCATACTTGCCCCTCTTTCCAGGACTCTTGCATTTACCTCCCTAACAACCCCATCCATAAACAAATTAAACAACCATGGAGACATCACACACCCCTGCCGCAAACCTACATTCACTGAGAACCAATCACTTTCCTCTCTTCCTACACGTACACATGCCTTACATCCTCGATAAAAACTTTTCACTGCTTCTAACAACTTGCCTCCCACACCATATATTCTTAATACCTTCCACAGAGCATCTCTATCAACTCTATCATATGCCTTCTCCAGATCCATAAATGCCACATACAAATCCATTTGCTTTTCTAAGTATTTCTCACATACATTCTTCAAAGCAAACACCTGATCCACACATCCTCTACCACTTCTAAAACCGCACTGCTCCTCCCCAATCTGATGCTCTGTACATGCCTTCACCCTCTCAATCAATACCCTCCCATATAATTTACCAGGAATACTCAACAAACTTATACCTCTGTAATTTGAGCACTCACTCTTATCCCCTTTGCCTTCGTACAATGGCACTATGCACGCATTCCGCCAATCCTCAGGCACCTCACCATGAGTCATACATACATTAAATAACCTTACCAACCAGTCAACAATACAGTCACCCCCTTTTTTAATAAATTCCACTGCAATACCATCCAAACCTGCTGCCTTGCCGGCTTTCATCTTCCGCAAAGCTTTTACTACCTCTTCTCTGTTTACCAAATAATTTTCCCTAACCCTCTCACTTTGCACACCACCTCGACCAAAACACCCTATATCTGCCACTCTGTCATCAGACACATTCAACAAACCTTCAAAATACTCATTCCATCTCCTTCTCACATCACCACTACTTGTTATCACCTCCCCATTTACGCCCTTCACTGAAGTTCCCATTTGCTCCCTTGTCTTACGCACCCTATTTACCTCCTTCCAGAACATCTTTTTATTCTCCCTAAAATTTACTGATAGTCTCTCACCCCAACTCTCATTTGCCCTTTTTTTCACCTCTAGCACCTTTCTCTTGACCTCCTGTCTCTTTCTTTTATACTTCTCCCACTCAATTGCATTTTTTCCCTGCAAAAATCGTCCAAATGCCTCTCTCTTCTCTTTCACTAATACTCTTACTTCTTCATCCCACCACTCACTACCCTTTCTAAACAGCCCACCTCCCACTCTTCTCATGCCACAAGCATCTTTTGCGCAATCCATCACTGATTCCCTAAATACATCCCATTCCTCCCCCACTCCCCTTACTTCCATTGTTCTCACCTTTTTCCATTCTGTACACAGTCTCTCCTGGTACTTCCCCACACAGGTCTCCTTCCCAAGCTCACTTACTCTCACCACCTTCTTCACCCCAACATTCACTCCTCTTTTCTGAAAACCCATACTAATCTTCACCTTAGCCTCCACAAGATAATGATCAGACATCCCTCCAGTTGCACCTCTCAGCACATTAACATCCAAAAGTCTCTCTTTCGCACGCCTGTCAATTAACACGTAATCCAATAACGCTCTCTGGCCATCTCTCCTACTTACATAAGTATACTTATGTATATCTCGCTTTTTAAACCAGGTATTCCCAATCATCAGTCCTTTTTCAGCACATGAATCTACAAGCTCTTCACCATTTCCATTTACAACACTGAACACCCCATGCATACCAATTATTCCCTCAACTGCCACATTACTCACCTTTGCATTCAAATCACCCATCACTATAACCCGGTCTCGTGCATCAAAACCGCTAACACACTCATTCAGCTGCTCCCAAAACACTTGCCTCTCATGATCTTTCTTCTCATGCCCAGGTGCATATGCACCAATAATCACCCACCTCTCTCCATCAACTTTCAATTTTACCCATATTAATCGAGAATTTACTTTCTTACATTCTATCACATACTCCCACAACTCCTGTTTCAGGAGTATTGCTACTCCTTCCCTTGCTCTTGTCCTCTCACTAACCCCTGACTTCACTCCCCAGACATTTCCAAACCACTCTTCCCCTTTACCCTTGAGCTTCGTTTCACTCAGAGCCAAAACATCCAGGTTCCTTTCCTCAAACATACTACCTATCTCTCCTTTTTTCACATCTTGGTTACATCCACACACATTTAGGCACCCCACTCTGAGCCTTCGAGGAGGATGATCACTCCTCGCGTGACTCCTTCTTCTGTTTCCCATTTTAGAAAGTTAATACAAGGAGGGGAGGATTTCCGGCCCCCCGCTCCCGTCCCCTCTAGTCGCTTTCTACGACACGCGAGGAATACGTGGGAAGTATTCTTTCACCCCTATCCCCAATAGCAGTTCTCATCAACTTCACCACTGTATCAATAAGCTTCAATGTCTAAGCTACATTTTTCTCCAACTTCACTATTTTCTTGTCAAAAACACCATGCATGAAAACTATCACTCCAGTAACACAACTATAAACATTTACTTCCCCTTTAAAAGTTCTGGGGAAGTCTGTCTCGATACACTGCGGCGAGGCGACGCGACGCTGACACAATCACTGTCACAATATCACTTCTGCCTCCTCAAGTCAATCTCTCTCTCTATATATATATATAAAATTATCCCTGGGGATAGGGGAGAAAGAATACTTCCCACGTATTCCCTGCGTGTCGTAGAAGGCGACTAAAAGGGGAGGGAGCGGGGGGCTGGAAATCCTCCCCTCTCGTTTTTTTTTTAATTTTCCAAAAGAAGGAACAGAGAATTGGGCCAGGTGAGGGTATTCCCTCAAGGCCCAGTCCTCTGTTCTTAACGCTACCTCGCTAATGCGGGAAATGGCGAATAGTTTGAAAGAAAAGAAAGAATATATATAAAATATAATCTTTTTTTAATTTTTTTAAAGTTGTAGGTACCAGTATGGAGCAAAACTTCTCGTCGAGGCCAGGCCTTAAGTGAAATACGAAAAAAAGAACTAGAACGATATAAAACTAGATTGAGAACAAATTAAAACAAGATTTCATAAATACAACTCTTTATGTGAGTCATCAAAGGTTTGGCTTCGATACGGACACGACATGACCCCGTGACTGTCGCCAGAGATGTGAAAATCAATCATACGAAAATGATCATAACTTCAGCGACCAAAACACTGCCAAGGTACATGACTGGCCAGGGTGACCCTCAGTCTGCAATGGCTTTCTCAAAAGTCAAACTGGGAAGGACTGAAATCACTCCAAATACTATCTCAAGCGCAGCGTAACACCAAGGAAGAGAATAGGCATCATTATTGCCTCAAACTATACAACCCTCCGCTTCCGAACAATGAAACTTAATAGGAACGAACGAATGAGAGAAAATTTACGATTTTGCTGGATAATTTAACGAACAAGTATTGCCTACTCGGCCAGGTTGCTACAACATAATTGATCACAGACGCAGCGGAGCAGCTTTGTTCTGGACTAAGCTGAGGCAGACACAAACCTCCAGAGCTGAGCACACGTGAAGGAAGCGAGACTCGGTGGCACCAGCAGCCAGCCAGCCCGGCAGCCTCAATCACCTCGGGGACATGACGTGCGTACGAGGTCAACACACAGGTTGGGTTCTACTTAGGAGAGGAGGAAGCGATCGTACGTCAAAAATTCCACTTGGATCTTCACACTAGTTCTAGTCAACATCCATAACTTATCGTACTCCCAATGTAATGAGCTACGTTGGCCTCAGAGTTACCGGGACATAACCCTAGCCCTGCACATGCAAATGGAGGTCCTCACGCCATCAGACCAGTGGCAACCCTGTGAGGACATAAGGTCACGAAAGACACGCGCCACCTGATGGTGACGCCTGCTGCACCATCCTCAGGTCCAGACAATTACCCACACGACGAAAAATTAACTTTTTGGAAGTCTTCCAAGAAAACACACGGACCCAGCAGGAGGTGATGGCCTCCTCACACGAGAACTGCCACAATTTCTTGATGGATGATTCATATATCGTACATTATTTCATATCTCCAGATACCAAATATCAAAATCATATTACGTCGTTAAGGAACAGACAGTGGACACTCAGGTCTCTGACTTCAATCAGTTCTGACTACGGGCTATCGCAATGTTCTCATACCTTACCATACATCATCCATAGACAAGGGAGGGGCAGACCGACTTCATCACCTCCCTGCTGGCTGCCACACCGTGTTTTGCACCAATCAAAACTTCATTTGTCTATGATTAAACCACGCAATAACACGCCGAGAACCATCGTAACGTATGGATTACCAATCTTCTACCACTTCTTTCTTCCCCACTCATCCACATCCTTCACCCTCCCTCGTTCCCCTTGCCGTAAAAGACTACATGACTCACGTCCACATTTAAGCACCTCATAAACTGGCATGTCAAAACCACTCTCGAGAAATATCGAGCTTTTATACCAACGGTGTTGGTCCATTACTTTATGAAATAATACACGTCTTACATCAATGGGAAATTTCGGCTGACTGCTCCACTATCCTAGTTGACACTACTTAAAATAGGAACAAAATCAATCAAACTGTACATCATCACATCACGTGTAGCAGAGAAACTGTAAGTTCAGCTCATCAGATACACAGACAAACAAGACCATACACACATACACGGCAGAGTCGTCACAACACACCAGACTTGTCCGACAACATAATGCCTCACCCTCCCTCACCTGCTGCTTACATTACCACATGAAAAGGAATATCAATGTTATATAAATTAATACACATATTATATATATATATATATATATATATATATATATATATATATATATATATATATATATATATATATATATATTTTCTTTTTTTTTCTTACTATTCGCCATTTCCCGCGTTAGCGAGGGAGCGTTAGAACAGAAGACTGAGCCTTTGAGGGAAATCCTCACTTGGCCCCCTTCTCCGTTCCCTCTTCTGGAAAATCAAAAATGAGAGGGGAGGATTTCCAGCCCCCCGCTCCCTCCCCTTTTAGTCGCCTTCTACGACACGCAGGGAATGCATATATTAAGCCACCCACGCGCGCGTTTCCCCTCCCCACAGACTAAAAATAGGTAATTACAAACAGGTAATTATACCGATGACTTCACACAGTGGATAAATCAACTAAGTGCGAGACAACATCGTTTCTGAGAATGGGTAGTCATGTGATTTCTTTAAAACGGTGAGTTCTGTTTCAGACAAAAGAGGAGGCTGGGTGACACATGGGAGTATAAGAACCTGTATCTGCAGCCAGACACACTCCTTCGATGGATATAATAATCATCTTGGTGGAAGGGAACAAAGGACGCACGGCAGAGGAGCCTTGGGACACTTCACAATTGGAGTATCGAAGAGTTCTGTTCTAGAGCCGTTATTCTTCTTGATCTTTAAGAATAACTTGCCAGAGTGTATGTATGCTGATAATGTAAGAGTCAGGAGGCCAGTAAAACAAATAGAGGAGGACCGCATACACTTACAAGGGGATCTACACAGATTCTTAAGTCTGTCTGAAACATGGTAGAAGAAATTCAACCCCATTAGATATAAAATGATGAGGCTGGGACTAAATAAAAGACCTTAATATGAATGTAATCTTGCAGGAAATAAGGCACAATAATCTGCATGACAGGGATTTGGGAGGATGGAACACAATGAAAGAAGGCCTCAATATGAACATAATCTTGCAGGAAATAAACTGCAAGAATGTGTGTGTGTGACTGGGACTTGGAGGATGAGATCGTCCTGGACCTCCCTCCAAAGTGCCTTACCAGGGAAAGAGTAAAGGAGGAAAACTGTTTGCTGACGAATATTAGATTATGAATCACGTATATGGACAATGAAATATTCAGCAAGCTATTCTTACCCTAGCTGAGCCAAGACTAGAAAATGCTTATACAGTTTGATCACTGTACCTAAAGAAGCACAAAAAGCTGACAGAGAAGGTTCAGAGGAGAGCAACAAAGATGAAACCAGAATCAAGAGAATTCAGCGGCAAGGAATGGCTGGAGGCTTGAAATCACACTATAACCTTCATTTATCTACATCGAGTAAAAAACGTCTGGTTGTTGCATAACAGCATTCTACAGACGGTATAGTAACAGTCTATTAGTTGTATGGTAAGAGTCTACTGGTTGTACAGTAACAATCTTCTGGTTGTATGATAACAGTGTTGTATAGTAACACATGTATTAGTAGTATGGTAACAATCTTCTGATTGGATGGCAACAATCTACTCATTGCATGGTAACAAGTCTGCTGTTGTCTAATAACAATCTACCGGTTGTACTGTAACAGTGTACTGGAGAAGTGCTACTCTGAGCAATGCATCACACGTTATTCACTCCCAGGTGCAATGTTTACGGTAGAGCAGATAAATACAGGTTAGTGGGCGTCGACAGGATATACGTGGATATGGTGCAAGTGTGGGGGCCCCCAGCCGCCTCCCAGCATACTGGTAGGTGATGTCATGCCTGTGTGACCACCCCCGCCCCACCCGACACCACAGGTGGGTGGGCGGACGTGGAAGCATAGCGCGGCACTCACTACGAGAGATCTAATAAACAAATAGGTACGTCTGTGTCTAAGCCAAGCCGTACTTCATAGGTCTGACGTCCTGAAGGAGGTCATCCCCTTCAGCTGACCCCGGGGCAAAGCCCACCGCCAACAGGCAGGGAAATGGTGCCCAGGTATCACCACGGGAGTGGTAGCGATCATCGAGGAGGTAGCAGAGCCATGATGGCCTGTCATGATATAAATAACGAAACACCAGAAGGTCAGGATGAAGGAGACGGCCGGACAGCCAGCCTCCGTCAGCCGGGTGTGAGGCCAGCTGGCCAGTTGCCCCAGTCGTCATACGTCAGCCCGCGATGTTCACACCTCCACCTCCCTGGGCCTGGCGAGCCCCCAGCAGCTGGGTGTAACACCGGCCAGCTGCCGCACCATCGTACGTCAGCCCACGGTGTCCACATTGTCATCTCCTCACTCATTCTTGAGTACGAAACTCTTGCGTCACTCAGCTGCGACCACTGACAAACGTTACTTCCTGAATGTACTCCACCATTCATTATATCTTACATAAGGAAGTTATATAATAGTACGACAGATTCTCACCAAAAGTATCATCATGTAACTGACTCACTGAGTTTAGATTACGAATTTTTCACTCTGTATCCAGTTGAACTTAATTTGCAATGCAAGTCATTTGCTCAAAACGGTGTACGTCCCATCCATGTGACCTGTTAAAACCTAAAACGCATGTAAACAGACAGTATCACCAGAGATTACAAGAATTATATGGCGTTGGGGTTTTATTACCTGGTAGAATTTTGACAGAGTCTTATACCTGATTCAGAGTAACCTGGTGCAGTAAAAACTAAAACTGGAGGTAAGGTGCGCTGATTAGGTTATTTCTTGGCGCTAAGGTCACAGTACCAAGTGCTGGGGTTATAGTATCTAGTGCTAAGGTCACGGTATCAAGCATTAAGGGGTCGGAATATCTTGTGTTAAGGTCACAATACCATGCACTAGAATCGAAGTACCCTGTGCTAAGGTCACACTACCAGTGCTATTGTGATACGTAGTGCTGTCACACTACCAAGTACTTGGGTCGTAGTTCCTAAAGCTAAGGTTCAGAGTATCCAATGACAAGGTGGTAATACCTAGTACTATGACCAAAGTACCTGCTGCCCAGGTCACAGTGCCTGGTACTTACGTTAATGTACTCAATGTTAGGGTGAGAGCACTTTGGAACATGACGATGGTAACTTTTTCTACGGATGAAATACCTCGTCCACTTACCACAAGTACAGGCTAGGGTCACAAAGCTAACAGACAAATACATTTTTGTTGGTTCATTCCGACCCTGATATTTCCTTTACAAACTGTCCTTTCCCTTACGACTGAAAGTCGAAAGAAAAAAAATCTGATATGTCTGAAAATGATCAAAAAATATTCAACGAGCACCAGACCATTCTGTCATCTCGCCTGTCTATCATTCCCAATCATGAAAAAGTCTGTTTTCTTTTCCCATTTTTACGAAACAAATATACGTCAATAATAATAATCAACTTTTATGGCAGTATGCAATGCAACGATCCTTACATAACAGATCATGGTGTGTGTGTGTGTGTGTGTGTGTGTGTGTGTGTGTGTGTGTGTGTGTGTGTGTGTGTATCAACTTCTGTTCTGTTCAACATGTGAACAGTTTGCTGAACATTCCCTTACCATGAACTGAAACATGATTCTATTTGCCAGGAGACAGTTTGTCACCTTTACAGTTCCCCTATGATGGGACTCTGGCCACATGTTCTGTAAAATGTCGACTCCTTATTCCGTTTCAAAGAGATTCTAGCAGCTTATTTCATAGTAAGTAAAACTCGTGCCGAGGCCTTCTTGCCCAGTGTCCCATCCTCATTACTCTGCATTTCTTCGAGATGGATTTCATCAACTATGTACCAGACCAACTCGAGTTAGTCTTGGTCCATCGTGGATACCTCGTCGAGTCTTCGGGGTCTTCACGCCAGCAGCCCAGATTAAGCCTAGGCTGTTGGACCGAGTCGTTGGTGGAAGCCGCAGTCCTCAGGCCTACACAGCGCCCACAGCCTGGCTTGTCTGGTACATTCAATAGGTACTTGTCCGATGCACTCTTGAACTTCATTACTGTGTATCCTATGTTGTCTCTGATGCTGGATGGCAAGGTGTTGAGAAGTCTTAGGCCCCGATGTGTAAGGTGTTCTCCCTTTTCGTATATATGGCACCTTTAGATTTCAGAGGAAGTATTGTACAAAGTCTTCCATGCCAGTAAGATGTTCTTTCCGAATGTAGGTTGGGAACCATGTCTTCTAAGATTTTCCAGGTATAGATGATGATATACCTCTCCCGCTTGCGCGCCAAGGAGAATATCCTCGGCTTTTTAGTCATTCTCAGTAATTTAGTCTCTAAACTACATCAACATGTGTTGTGAAAGGTCTCTGGACACTTTCTGAGTCCGCAATTTGACCCGCATTGAAGAGGGGTTCTAGAACATAGCACACTCAATCCGTGAAAGAATTAACGCCTTGAATAATGTCATTGGATTTTCTTGCATTGTCCTGAAGGTTCTCAGGATCCAGCCAGCTATCCTTCTGTATGAGGTAACCGTGTTTTTGTTGTGTTCGCTGAAGGTTAAATCGTTGGACATTATCACTCTGATGTCTTTCATATTTTTCATCTGGTTTATGACAGCGTCTTTGTCTGTCCGGTACTCTGTGTTGTTTTTCATTTCTTCTTTTTCCTCATACCAGAGAAGTACAAATCTATCTCCAGCGAAAAGCATGATATTCTAAGTTCCCACTTAAAGACTTTCTTTATATCTATTTCTGGCCTTTCGGCATCTTCAATCAATGTGATTTTCGTGCTTATTCTTCTATCATCTGCAAAGGATGATATGAAACCGTGGCTCGTGTTTGCTTCAACGAGAAACAGGATGGGTGCAAGTACAGTTCCTTCGGGGACTGAGCTTTTTACTATGGAGGCACTGGAGATGGACTGGTTTACAACTACGGGTTGTCATCACTTAGTTAGGAAGTTGTATATCCATCTCCCAATTTTTCTAGCTATTGCCGTCTTTCACATTTTATGTGCCAAGACACCATGGTCACATTTGTCAAATGCTTTTGCGAAGTCTGTACAAACCATGTCAGAATATTCTTTGTCTTCCAAAGCTCCAACAATCCTATCATCATGGTCAAGCATTGTTCACATCCATAAATCTACTCAGCTTGCCTCTTGGGACTCTTTCCAAGATTTTTATATGTAATTTCAATGCTGTCGGTCCGTGTTGTAGACTTTCGGGAATGGCGCTGGAACCTAGACTTTTTCTCCAGAGGGTATTTAGCGCACGTGATAGAGGTGTCGTGCATTTCTTTCTGATGACTGAGTTCCAGGAGCCTGGGCCTGAGGCTGAGTGCAAGGGTATGCTCTCAATGGCCCTCTTCGTCTCGTGCTGAGAAGGTGATATCTGCTCTGTGTACACCTGAGGAATTGCTGTTTAGAAAGAAGTCTGTTGGGTCATTTTATTTGTTACTTTTTGTTCTCTAAATACAGATTCATATTGCCTTCTTAGAATCTCACTCATCTCTCGGTAGTCGTTTGTACAGTTACCTTCTGTTTTCAGTGGTCCAATGGAGTTTATGGTTATGGATTTACGTTCTGCATACGAGCGAAAGCATTTTCGGTTATTCATTTCATTAATGGCTTTCTCTTCTTTTTCCTGTGTTTCATATGATTTTCAGTTTATGATCTAAGACCGATGATTCACCTGATGGGTTTTCGTTCCTTTGCTGGGTGAACTGTGGCTGCTTTTGAAGATACGCAATACTCTTTCGCCTCCAGTGCCCGTCTTCCTCGTTCCAGCCTACACATTTTTATGCTTTCCTCTCGCTGGTGTATATGTCTGTTGCATGACTGGAGCACCAAAGTGGTCACGTCATTCGCATATCCCACCTATGTTTTGCTACCCAGCAGGTCTCCCACTGTGTCGCAGATATCGACTGATTACGTACTTCTAGTTTATCTGTTTACTATTAAAACTGAAGTTACTGAAAACACCTTCATTGTTTCGTGTGTGCTGATTAAGCAGTTCAGCATCCAAGCTTGTTACTACTTTTACTTTTAACTCTTGTATTACAAGTCTGCACAGTCATCATCATTCTTGACACCATCCGCAAACATACTCATGTGCGAGTCCAGTCCTTTGGTAAGTGCGCGTGTGTGTGTGTGTGAGGTAATTACCTATTCGTAAATATCTAAATATATGTAATGTACGGGAAGCGATTTTTATACTCATAAGCCCCACCTCTTGAAACATCTCTGCTATAAGACAACATTGAGTACTTATTCACATTCTTCGACCATCAGAGATCTTCTTTACATACTTTCTAATAAGTTTCTTCATTAATCTTATGGAAGAGCCTCTGGTTGCTCTACCTCTAAATCTTTCAAAGACTTCTTGTTTGCATCATCAGTCACGTCTTAAAACTTAAAAGTTGTGATCAGGCCATCCCTCACTCTTCTTTCTTCAATGGCGGACAAATTTGAGGCCATCAACCTTTCCCTAAAATTCAGCCCTCTTAATTTTATTGCACTTTTTCATCTTTGCTGCCCTCGTCTGGACCTTTCTCTATTAGCTCCCCGTGCTTCTTTAAGTGTGATGACCAAACTTGAGAAACTATTCTAGTTTAAGCCTGACACACTTAACACTTCCTTATCCGTCTACATGAACGCTATTCTGGCCTGACACACTTAACTGTTCCTTATCCGTCTACATGAACGCTATTCAGGCCTGACACACTTAACTGTTCCTTATCCGTCTAAATGAACGCTATTCTCATATCTGCCAGGAGACAGTCTGTCTCCTTTACTATTCTCCTCATGTGAGACTCCAACGACAGGTCAGGGACAATTTTGACACCCAATTCCCTTTCACCCTGTTCCTTGTAGTTTATTTCCAACTAAATAATATTCACATACAGGCTCTCTCTCACCGTATCCCATCCTCATTACCTGCACTCACTCGGGGTGAACTTCATCAATCACGTATCAGGCCAACTTCGGAGCCTGTCTAGGTCCCCTTGTAAGCTGGTGCAATTCTCGCCGCTATTTTGACTTTGGCATCATGACTTTGGCATCATCCGCAAACATATTCAAGTGTGTGTGTGTGTGTGTGTGTGCGTGTGTGTGTGTGTGTGTGTGTGTGTGTGTGTGTGTGTGTGTGTGCGTAACTAATTCCGACCTAACCAAGTTCTATCATGAATCACAGGAGGAATGAGTTTTGACATAGACAGCATTCTAAGGAATACTGCACCGCTCTTTAGCGACTCGCTACATATTGACTTCCTATTACAGTATCCTCACTAATATCAGGTGTACAGACCAGACCTACGCCTGCAACAGACTCACTACCAACACCACCACAGTACTGTGCCTTTCATAAACTCAGATCGTCATAACCCAAATAAGGTACCCCTTACACAACAGAAATGCCTCTAGCTGGCTACCAGTTTCACTCTATCTTCCGTACATCAACCTTTTCTTACCGAACCAACACCGTTACCTACAGTAACTCGTCCACATTATCATTATCAACAGATAATTTGGGCAAATTTCTACCAAATACCACAGCTTCTGATAGGAGTAACGATAGTGGGTTACAAAACCAATCCTATCTTCACATGTGACGTACGACGTGAACCTCCTCTGATAACCTGATCCTTTCATTTCAGCGACTTTAAACTCCTCGACCCATGACAGTGCGACCCTTGCGCACGTACGGTACGAACACTGGGTTATGATGCTCAAGGATCGTAATGTTGTGCCCAAGGATCGTTATGTCACGCTCAAGGATCGCAACGTCGTGCTAAAGGGTTGCACCGTCGTGCGCATGAGGTTATCAAGATAACTAGCACTAACGCTACCTACAGTAACCATCTGTATCATTACCGAACGTGAATCAAACGTCGCTGAAGGACGCCTCTGTCAGAGACCAGTCTGTTGTAAACACGAGCCATGGGGACAACAATGAGAAAAGAAACATATAAGAGTTTCACAAGAAGGAAAGGTGATCTCTAACCTACAGTAAACAACTACAAGATGTACAGAAAGCAACAATATCAAACAACAGAAAGGTTCCTCGCGTTTCTTGAGAGCATTTGGATGTAAAAGATTATGAGGTCAGTGAAACATCGACAAAATAGTATCCACTCGAGTAACTGCTGGCAGGGACGACTAGAGACAGCTTGAAATACTGTTATTCTGTGATTAAAAGAATTCCAAGAAGATATACTGTACATCAAACACTCTCCTTCTGGAGCATCTTAGGGTTGTGAATGAGGCACTAGGTGAGATGAGGGAGATGGCATGGCTGTGCAGTACGAGTAAACCACAGCGGGACAAGCTTACAAGGGCTGGTAAGTATACGCGCATGTTGCTGTTCTGTCTGGTGGAGTCTAGTCTGATGGAGAGGGCTTTAATGATGCATGTACCAGGGTGAACATAAAGTAAGTGAGCCTAAGATAAAGTTCCCAGAATGAAAACGCTTGCTTTAATGATGTATGTACCAGGGTGAACATAAAGTAAGTGAGCGTAAGATAAAGTTCCTAGAATGAAGACTTTTGGATGGGAGCCATTTAAGATGGCACACTGTCTTACAGGACGGAGGAACTTAGTGTACATTCGATTACAGTAGCCGACATGGCACATACAGAACATGTCTCACTCACGCCCATCTGAGTCAGGTGACAAGAAAAAGAATTTAGGCAAAATATGACAGAATTTTAATCAGGGTTTCGCAGGTGTTTAGAGACCTGATTCTTTAAGGAAGAAAGGTTAGATGAAGAGGGAAAGACGAAAGAATGAAGAGGATTCCACAGCTTTACTGTTCGAAGAAAAGAGGATGTATTATAACGATCAATGCTCGTGTGGTCGGTCTTCACTCACAAGTTATGGAAAGCAGCAGCAGCAGCTAGCAGCGTGCCTTGGGTACGAGTCTTGGTGGCAGGGACTCATACAAGACAGCTTATAACAGAACTGACCGAAATAATACCTGTAGAACAGGAAAACAGCATCAACATTACGACGATCAAAGAATAAAACAAAAAAGATGCCTGGAGAATTAATACAGCGAATGCTTTAATTCTACTTTTGCTAATACAGAAGTGGAGGACGAGCCATCCCTGATATGTCAGCAGTACTCGAAACAAGGGCGAATAAAATTCGTAGACATGAAATAACTGCTCCAAGTAATTACGGCGCCCATTTAACTTTTAATGAGCAGACTTTGTAATGCTTATGTTCCAGGGTATCCAGGATAGAGTTATGGATATGGTTCTCTCCAACATAATGGTACTACAGGACTGACCTGTAGTAGCATGGAAACTGCACGGAGGAGAAAGAATGATACACGGAAAGAGATATGATGAGAAACTTTGTAGCACCATCATATCTAACCAGGTTACTCCTTCCCCATACGGAGGTGCTGAAGAAGTCCGATATGAGACGAAGCATGTTCAGTACGAGAAAGAGAACGAAATCTAGAATGAGGAAAGGAGGGAAAGTGGAATCATAGGCTTTAGTATGAATAGGGTTAGAAGCCAAAGAGATAATACCATTTATGAAAAGAAGACAGTAGGCGATAGGAGGGAGCCCTGAGAAACACCATTGTTGACTGGATATGAGGAAGACGCTCAGTCAACTGCAATGGATCGGCCACAGAGAAAACTAAGCACGAGTGAAAATTTAGAGGCAGAAAGGCAAAGGGAAGAAGTTTAAAAAGCACGCCTCACCCTGTCAAACAATTTGAAGATGTCAACGGCCACAAAAAAAGGTTTTATCAAAATCTCTGAGCAAGGACGACCAGAGGTGAATCACAAAGGAGAGAATACCAACTGAGCTTGCACTGCGAAAACTGTAATGGTGAACTGAAAAATGGGAACGTGATTCTAAGCGTTTACGAAAGTGAACGTTAAGAATTGTAAATACTCACAAGGCATGCTAGTGGTGTAGAAGCCTTAGCTCATTTCATACTTAAGAGAAGCTGAGAATACATGCGAGTTACCTAAGATGCTGCGTACACTTGACCCACCCTATGTATACGGTAAAGTGTTCAAAGTAACGAAATAGAAGAGAATATAACCCAGTACAAAACTAGCAATACTGTTGAAACCAACGCCATGACAGAACATGACGTCACACTGACGGACCAATCAGCGCGTGAGAAATTTCCCTCATGTCTTGTTGACTTAAGGATTTGGAGAAGCGCTTCCTGGTGCATGACGCGGCCGCCCCCGCGCGGCGCACCGGGCCGGACACAACAGCTCACAGCCCACAAGGTAACAAAGCCTGTCGTGCGGCAGTGCGCCCGAGTGCACTTGCATCTGCGCCGTGCGTGCGTCTTGCACATAGTGTAATAGCGCGAGTTCATCTGAAAGAATTACGAGAAAGTTTATGCTGAGCACAGCCAATTCTAAATTTCACTGAATCACAGTTACCATCAACTGAGGTTTCCTAGTGTTCCACTTTCTTCATTCCTTAAAACAACGAAGGATCTTTTTTTTTCTATCCTACCTCACCAGACAGTCACGGAACTACAGACGATTTCTACCATTACGAAGAAAATGCTGTATTAACGCAATGACCCAAGCATTACACATACGGGGAAGCAAAAGGATAAAATATATTCCAGTTTACCTTATCTTTTCCATTCGGTGCTAGAGAGGATTACAGAAGCCTGGAATCATCGAGACTATCCCTGGACTTAGGGCTGCAAGACGTCTGCCATAAGTTTTCATCAGAAATTAGAACAGACACCAAGGTTCAAGACGTGCCCCCTACCTAACCTCCAGTTATTTCATTGAACAGTCAACACCAGAATGTAATTGTATCCCAGCAGCGATCCTCTGCAGGGACATGTGTCAACACACTGCCATGTCAATATTGGTCGACCAACTCATGTAAGTTATACACACTGGCTGCCCTGGCCTCATTCCCTCACTTTTACATTTACACATTCCCTATCTGCTGCCTGTAAACCCCACAACCCCTTCCTTCGGAGATAACAGTTACTAGAACACACAGCTGAACGTGTTTGTTGTATACAGCAGGTCCAGCAGCACAGGAGCTGCACAACACCAGACGTGAACACCAAAGGCAATGTTTTAGCGCCAATGACAACAACGACAACATCTAAAACAGGATGAGTAAACAGCTTACATCCTAAAAACACGTCTGCTGGTTCCCAGTGGCTCTCCACTTTTACACTGGCACTCTTCATATCTCTCACACATCTTTAAATATTCGCCTACAGCGAACTATCATCGATTGATCTGGCCCTAAAATACGGGAATTCCCGCACCGGCCATCCGTGAGTGTAACAGACGATGGGTCTGTCATCGATCCGAGGGACGATGTCAGAAAATGTACGAATCAATGTACCGGCACACTGGGGTGTGTCGAGTGTGACGCTTCCTGTCGTATATCACCAACAATAAGCAGTTAACCCATCGGTGCTGCGAGTCTTGGATTGAAGAAATCGTAAATGATTACAATATTCCAGTTATCTTTTTGCTTTTTTCTCTCTGACCCGGCGTTAACTACAGAATAACCCATAGAGAACTTGTGGATCATCTTTCATAACCTATTCTATAAGGGAACTTGGCGTTTCAACGCGACACCGTCCTGAACACACTAACATTAACTCCTATAAGAGTCTGTTACCCAGTTGGTATATATCTCCTGAAGTTACAGTTTAAACTGTACATGCAATGTCTGTGGTATGTCTTTCGCCGTAAACCTATTCGTGCTATTTCTGTCATCCACGAAACACTTCAGTGTCGTATAACATCTGAAGCCGTCTTGGGCGTGGTATGGTGCACTACCACAACTAGAGAGGCATCCTGAACACTCGAACACAAAGACTTCTCCCTCGCCTCACCACGTCCAGAGGCTTCACCCTAGCCTCAGCGTGACCAGAGGCTTCACCCTAGCCTCAGCGTGACCAGAGGCTTCACCCACACCTCAATACGTTCAGAAGCTTCACCCTTATTTCACCAAAACCAGAGGCTTCACCCTTGCCTCACCACTTCCACAAGCTTCACCCTCGCTTCACTACACTCACTTGAATACAGCTCATTCCACCATCACTGGAGGTGCCCTAAAGCATACCACTTACCGTGTGTGTCGTCCACCTCACTATGATTGTTCAGTTTACTTCCCGTGCTTGAACACGGATGCACTTCTCGCCTCATCAGAGTTTACCGTGCAGTGACATATATACCATTGTAATGGACTGTTAATATGCATACGACAACTTACACTTTGAGCTATCATACATGTCTACGGTATATCAAACTTATATATACTTAACGTCTTTAATGAGATGGTGCAACCCTTGGATACGACAGTACGACCCATGGGCATGATGACTTGACCTTCGACCTTGACCAGACCTTTGATGATCAGATCAACGTACCCAACATAAGTAAGGTCGTGCTCCAGGGTCGTATCGGCTTGCTCAAGGGTTGACAATGGAGCAAAGTCTGTTTGCAATGGACGTCCATTACGACCACCAGCTCTGCTTCAGGACGACCTACGAATCTCTAGTACAAACGATAAAGCAATTATCAAGTTTAATTTCTTTACTTCACACTGAGGTCCGTCAGGGATCGAAAGTGTCAATTCCTAGTTACCTCCCCGACCTGCTGCGCACGGTATAAGCCGCACAGCTTATTGCTCATCAGCTTCATCCTGATGCAAGAGCAAAAGATGCAAGACGTTGTGGACGCATCTCATGGTCGTTCGTATATCCTACGATGGATTCGGAGGTCTTGTTACCCCTAAAGCCCAGTCTGGTAATAAAGCGCCGTCTTGCTCCTCTGCTCAATCAGGCTGTTGGAAGCCGTGACAAGTAGGTTCTTGGCCAATTCATCCAGCATATCCAGGCTTCTCTGGTATACTTTACAGACACTGTTCCAGATCCTTTTTAAAAATTTCCACTGTGCAGTCTTTCAGTGTTTCTGATAGTTGAAGGCAGTGTATCAAACCATTCTGGGCCAAGGATTTCTAGCGTTTTATTTTACTACAAGAACATCACTAATTCTGTGCTAGTATCATCAACCTGTCGCGCTAATAGAGGATTATTTGTTTTCAGTGCTCGCTGAAAACCATTTCTTCCAGATTCCCTCCGTGTGAATCATGAGCCATCCCTCTCGTCTGCACCCCACGAGACAGTCTCAGTGATCGTCGTCCCAGTGGTTCAGTTCCCTGACAGTGTCAATGCGGGCTGGACATTGTATACTTTCTAATTCTATAATTTCGACAGCCCTGAAAGACAGTCTTAACCAAGAGCAGTATCGAATTCTATCAGTGCCTTGAAGAATGTTGTCACTACTCTTTCCTCGCTCGTCTCAAAGGTTTGCAAGATCCAGAATGCCATCTTTCTTGGACGAGTAACTGTTGCAATACTGGTTTCGCTGTTGTCACACATTATCACTCCGAAGTATTTCATATTGCTCACTTGATAGATAATGGTTATCCGTTATTTTGTACCGCTTTTCATTTCTTCTCCCATAACGAAGTGGCTGAAACCTTCATCATGATGAAGCATGTCATTTTCAGTGACCCACCTATTAAGTCATGGCTTATGTCTGCTGCTAATAAATCAATGTCTTCTACTGTCGAATCTTCCACACACATACTTGTAATATCTACAAACGATTATATGATAATGTGGCTCGCGTTTGCGACTACATCAGATATAAGGCTTTGAAATAGCAGTGGTACAAGCACAGTTCCTTATACCTGGTGTAGTCTCCGGGAGTCTTCTACCCCTATAGCCACGGCTATTGGGTTGGGTCGTTCTTCGACGAAGCTGGTGGAAGCCTTAGCCCGCAGGCCACATAGCCTCCGCAGCCTGGCTGGTTTGGTACACTTTGTAAGTACTTGTCCAGGGCACTCTTAAACTTCTCTACCTTGTGGGACTCAGTTTTCTATCATGGAGGCACTGGTAATACAACGATTTATAACAACAACGTGTTGTAATCTCCATTAAATAACTGTATTTTCACTTCTCATTCTTGTACATATTCCTCTTAAGCATTTTATGCGCTACAAAACGGGTGTCGCGTCTATTAAAGGGTTTCACAAACTGTGAATGTCACATTAGTATCTGTTTGGTCTCCAGCGCCTCTGGTTTTATCGTGGTGGTCAAGCAACTTGGAGAGACATGACCTTCCCGTCCTCAAACCATTCTGCCCAGTTGTATGTACACTATTTAAAGCCTAGACGTCAGTCAACTTATATATCATGACTCGATCATTTTCATGATGGGCGATCTCAGCAGCGTTTTGGAAATGCTTTACCTCCTCCTTTGCGGGAGTCAGTGTAAAATCATCTGAAGTTATGCCAGAGCCCAAACTCTCTTCTCGAAGGTGTATTCAGTAGCGTTCCTTACAATGTCTTCAATGACTTTCATGTCAATCAGAAATAATTCTGGATGCAGATTAGGGACGGGACCAAATTCTCCAAGACTATCCTTGCATTCCTTACTTTACGAAGGCTTTGGAGGCCTTCTAATCCGACAGCTCAGGGCTGAGTTAAGTAGGCTCTTTACTCGACCTAGATGTTGAGGGCGGCAGCCCGCAAGCCTACATAAACACCACATCCTGGTTGGTCTGGTACACTTTGTAAATACTTACCGAAAGCCTTTGTAAATTGCTCCAATGCACATTACACAGTGTTTTTTATGGTTGTAGGCAGTGTGCTGAAAAGTCTTGGGCTATAGATGTTCAAAGCGTACTCTGTTGTGCTCCTTGCATCTTCTCATTTTTGCGGTAATAGTTTACAGAGCCTTCTATACATATCATCACAAAGGGGAATTTGAAGGTAGAGTGTTAATTAGGGCGTTGGTCTGCGCTCCAAAGACAGAGTATTTGTGATTTTACCTGCTGCCAGGCAGAATGTTCGCTACCACAGTCAAGGAAAGCTGCAAATGACCTTCGCACATTTTCTCACTGGACAATGTCACTCACCTTGAAAGTGTGTATGACGTTAACACAGACGAGGCAACGTCCAATTCTGACAAGCAGCCGAAGAGCATGAAGCTGTCAAAGTTCTACTAAAATATTAACGAAAGTACAGGCGAACTATGATCGTCGTATTCTTGGATATTGCACTAAATGAAAGATGGAAGTCATCTGTCTCACTTATATTCTGACGACCTCTACGTGAGGTATTATATACTCATATCCCGTCATTATACCAAATAGTTTCCCCTACATGAAAGCAATCAAGAGAAGACATGGTGAACGAAAATATTTCTGCCTGGAACCTGCCCTGAGCAGGTCAGGCTGAGCACCAGTGCCATCATGTTCACCCAGGTGCTTCTAAGTCTCCCCTACATTAGAAAACGACGTCAAATGACGTTATATTTCATCAGCAAGATTAACGCTTTAATCTAACTTTCCACATGTAATAACTATCATGGACAGCTGTTCGCATTAACTTGTCGAAGGGCCTGATATTAATATATTCCTTCTTATCTCGCATCACAAACACTTAAAAGGGCCAAGTTTTCCTCTCATAAACCTGATAACATGGCCTCGCCCGCACCTGGCCGCCACGGCCAAGTGGTGACACACACACACACACACACACACACACACACACACACGTCATATGTTTTATGTAATAACTTGGGGATCTGCGAGCCCCGCACGGCCAGAGCGAGCCGGGTAAATGACCTCAGTGTGGAGCGTGATGGTGAGGTAGAAGACCTTCATGTATATCGTGAGAGCTACATTATATGAGTGACCTCAGTGTGGTATGTGATGGTGTGGTGAGACAGATGACCTTCTTATAACGTGAGAGATATGTGAATTGCCCTCAGTGTGGTATGTGATGGTGTGGTGAGGCAGAAGACCTCCCTATAACGTAAGAGCTATGTGAATGACCTCACTGTGGTATGCGATTATGTGGTGAAGATTCTAGTGTAAGGTGAGAGCTGAGTGAGTGACCATAGTGTGGTGCGCGATGGTGACAAGTGAAGACTCCTGGAGGTACGAGAGCACCACCACCGTGCAGGTAACTCTCATCAAATGCAAGATCTAGGGACAGCTGTAGCAGCTGAAGTACAATAAGCAGAACCCTGAGGATGCAACGCGTTTACGACAACCTCCGTAACTTATATTCCTATCGTCTAACTCCGCTCTGGTCCGTTCAGGTCGACAAGCGGCAGCTACGGCGTAAATTCGCAACTTCATCGGACAAAAGACAATGTTCATACGCGGGAAGTGACTGCATCATGACGGGATGTAGACACTGCTCTAATGTCAACTTCCCCCTCGTGTAGCAAGGTGTGACACAGGCCAGACAAGGCCTCCTCCCTGACACCTGACACCAACCACTGGCTCGTCCGTCCGTCCGCTTCGTCAGCTGCCTTCTACTGAGGCGCTGCTATTCACTTCTGCCTCGATCACGATCCATCATGTGCAGGTCTCCACTAGGCCCCCAGGGAGCTTCAAACTTATCACTGGACGATCTAAACTTAATTACTGAACTTTCTTACCGTAATCCAGCTTTAGTCCTTGACGGTCAAAGCTCACCTCGGAATCGGGGTTCAAGATTTCTCGGGGGCTTACTCAAACAAATCAACACAGCAACTCTTTCCTGCATCCTGGTGCCAGCCAATATACACTTCTCCAGGTCAACAATCTTCCAGAGAGAGAGAGAGAGAGAGAGAGAGAGAGAGAGAGAGAGAGAGAGAGAGAGAGAGAGAGAGAGAGAGAGAGAACACCACGATCTAATATCCTGTCTACATGACTACAAAATCGCAACAAACACCCAAGACACTTTACAGGAGCACGAGTACAACAATGATCACTTCTTTTATCATCTTATATCCAATGATGAATGGTTCAGTACACACACCTTTACGATCCATCCCTCCTTATGATAGTCGGGCACTTGGGTCACTCGGCCATTATCAGATGGTGTCAGTTATCACTGTTGTCTCGGGTTATCAACATGCCCCCGCCACCCCTCACCACCAGGAGCTCAACCCGACACCACACCCGCACCCCAGACTGGCCACACCTTACCACTTTCAACAGACTAGTCACCGCTGACTTCCATCCCTCATTACGATCTTAATAACAACGAGGACGTTAAGCTGACGCTCTAACGGGAGGCCATTTCCACGGAACACTTGTGTTCGCATGCAGTGTCGCAGAGTCAGTGAAGGTGAGGCCAGAATGGGTGAGCATACTGCCTGGAAAATATCTAAAACGTCTGTATGACGTCCTGTGGCTAAGGGAGGAATTGCCCTGAAGTTATGAGCGAGGTTAAGCGCTAATTTTTTTTTCTTCTGTCAAGAGACATAAACTGGACTTGTGGGTCTTATGCTATTTTTCTATATGACGGGGAAATGTATGGAGTATAATGAGTATATATATATATATATATATATATATATATATATATATATATATATATATATATATATATATATATATATAGCATTTATGGATCTGGAGAAGGCATATGATAGAGTTGATAGAGATGCTCTGTGGAAGGTATTAAGAATATATGGTGTGGGAGGCAAGTTGTCAGAATCAGTGAAAAGTTTTTATCGAGGATGTAAGGCATGTGTACGTGTAGGAAGAGAGGAAAGGATTGGTTCTCAGTGAATGTAGGTTTGCGGCAGGGGTGTGTGATGTCTCCATGGTTGTTTAATTTGTTTATGGATGGGGTTGTTAGGGAGGTGAATGCAAGAGTTTTGGAAAGAGGGGCAAGTATGAAGTCTGTTGTGGATAAGAGAGCTTGGGAAGTGAGTCAGTTGTTCGCTGATGATACAGCGCTGGTGGCTGATTCATGTGAGAAACTGCAGAAGCTGGTGACTGAGTTTGGTAAAGTGTGTGAAAGAAGAAAGTTAAGAGTAAATGTGAATAAGAGCAAGGTTATTAGGTACAGCAGGGTTGAGGGTCAAGTCAACTGGGAGGTAAGTTTGAATGGAGAAAAACTGGAGGAAGTAAAGTGTTTTAGATATCTGGGAGTGGATCTGGCAGCGGATGGAACCATGGAAGCGGAAGTGGATCATAGGGTGGGGGAGGGGGTGAAAATTCTGGGAGCCTTGAAGAATGTGTGGAAGTCGAGAACATTATCTCGGAAAGCAAAAATGGGTATGTTTGAAGGAATAGTGGTTCCAACAATGTTGTATGGTTGCGAGGCGTGGGCTATGGATAGAGTTGTGCGCAGGAGGATGGATGTACTGGAAATGAGACGTTTGAGGACAATGTGTGGTGTGAGGTGGTTTGATCGAGTAAGTAACGTAAGGGTAAGAGAGATGTGTGGAAATAAAAAGAGCGTGGTTGAGAGAGCAGAAGAGGGTGTTTTGAAATGGTTTGGGCACATGGAGAGAATGAGTGAGGAAAGATTGACCAAGAGGATATATGTGTCGGAGGTGGAGGGAACGAGGAGAAGTGGGAGACCAAATTGGAGGTGGAAAGATGGAGTGAAAAAGATTTTGTGTGATCGAGGCCTGAACATGCAGGAGGGTGAAAGGAGGGCAAGGAATAGAGTGAATTGGATCGATGTGGTATACCGGGGTTGACGTGCTGTCAGTGGATTGAATCAGGGCATGTGAAGCGTCTGGGGTAAACCATGGAAAGCTGTGTAGGTATGTATATTTGCGTGTGTGGACGTATGTATATACATGTGTATGGGGGTGGGCTGGGCCATTTCTTTCGTCTGTTTCCTTGCGCTACCTCGCAAACGCGGGAGACAGCGACAAAGCAAAAAAAAAAAAAAAGAAAAAAAAAAAAAAAAAATATATATATATATATATATATATATATATATATATATATATATATATATATATATATATAACAGAGAAGAGGTAGTAAAAGCTTTGCGGAAGATGAAAGCCGGCAAGGCAGCAGGTTTGGATGGTATTGCAGTGGAATTTATTAAAAAAGGGGGTGACTGTATTATTGACTGGTTGGTAAGGTTATTTAATGTATGTATGACTCACGGTGAGGTGCCTGAGGATTGGCGGAATGCGTGCATAGTGCCATTGTACAAAGGCAAAGGGGATAAGAGTGAGTGCTCAAATTACAGAGGTATAAGTTCGTTGAGTATTCCTGGTAAATTATATGGGAGGGTATTGATTGAGAGGGTGAAAGCATGTACAGAGCATCAGATTGGGGAAGAGCAGTGTGGTTTCAGAAGTGGTAGAGGATGTGTGGATCAGGTGTTTGCTTTGAAGAATGTATGTGAGAAATACTTAGAAAAGCAAATGGATTTGTATGTAGCATTTATGGATCTGGAGAAGGCATATGATAGAGTTGATAGAGATGCTCTGTGGAAGGTATTAAGAATATATGGTGTGGGAGGCAAGTTGTTAGAAGCAGTGAAAAGTTTTTATCGAGGATGTAAGGCATGTGTACGTGTAGGAAGAGAGGAAAGTGATTGGTTCTCAGTGAATGTAGGTTTGCGGCAGGGGTGTGTGATGTCTCCATGGTTGTTTAATTTGTTTATGGATGGGGTTGTTAGGGAGGTGAATGCAAGAGTTTTGGAAAGAGGGGCAAGTATGAAGTCTGTTGGGGATGAGAGAGCTTGGGAAGTGAGTCAGTTGTTGTTCGCTGATGATACAGCGCTGGTGGCTGATTCATGTGAGAAACTGCAGAAGCTGGTGACTGAGTTTGGTAAAGTGTGTGAAAGAAGAAAGTTAAGAGTAAATGTGAATAAGAGCAAGGTTATTAGGTACAGTAGGGTTGAGGGTCAAGTCAATTGGGAGGTGAGTTTGAATGGAGAAAAACTGGAGGAAGTGAAGTGTTTCAGATATCTGGGAGTGGATCTGGCAGCGGATGGAACCATGGAAGCGGAAGTGGATCATAGGGTGGGGGAGGGGGCGAAAATTCTGGGAGCCTTGAAGAATGTGTGGAAGTCGAGAACATTATCTCGGAAAGCAAAAATGAGTATGTTTGAAGGAATAGTGGTTCCAACAATGTTGTATGGTTGCGAGGCGTGGGCTATGGATAGAGTTGTGCGCAGGAGGATGGATGTGCTGGAAATGAGATGTTTGAGGACAATGTGTGGTGTGAGGTGGTTTGATCGAGTAAGTAACGTAAGGGTAAGAGAGATGTGTGGAAATAAAAAGAGCGTGGTTGAGAGAGCAGAAGAGGGTGTTTTGAAATGGTTTGGGCACATGGAGAGAATGAGTGAGGAAAGATTGACCAAGAGGATATATGTGTCGGAGGTGGAGGGAACGAGGAGAAGAGGGAGACCAAATTGGAGGTGGAAAGATGGAGTGAAAAAGATTTTGTGTGATCGGGGCCTGAACATGCAGGAGGGTGAAAGGAGTGCAAGGAATAGAGTGAATTGGAGCGATGTGGTATACCGGGGTTGACGTGCTGTCAGTGGATTGAATCGGGGCATGTGAAGCGTCTGGGGTAAACCATGGAAAGCTGTGTAGGTATGTATATTTTGCGTGTGTGGACGTATGTATATACATGTGTATGGGGGTGGGTTGGGCCATTTCTTTCGTCTGTTTCCTTGCGCTACCTCGCAAACGCGGGAAACAGCGACAAAGCAAAAAAAAAAAAAAAAAAAAATATACACACACACACATATATATATATATATATATATATATATATATATATATATATATATATATATATATATATGACCACAACTGATGTTCAGGTTAAAGTGGGACTCCCGTAGATAAACGGACGACGAACAGACATCTAACGGACAAAGCGATCCTTCAGCGTCTGCCATGCTACGCAGGCGACGTGAAAATGGCAAAGGTTTTCGTCAGTTACAAGTATTCATCACTTTTCAATTCCTCTGAGCTGTACCTGCTATCAATAAACTTTTAAGTCAATCAGTCACACACATAAGTCCAGCCCAGGTCCTCGAGGTAACTGAATGTGTGTGGATCACCAGCTTTCACGGCCCCGACCCACGTCGTCACCCTCACCTAAACGACCCTCGCCAGTTTCCAGGACCTACGTCGCCTCCATCACTACGAAGGATCACCTTCACCTACTGGATAATCCAGCTGCTCTAGAACCATCAACACAATGATAGCCACTCAGGCTACCATGCCAGCTGGCACACACTGCCGTGCATGACACTCATTACTTATGTCCTCCCCCACAAAATTATACGTGCACATGCAAGCACTCAATGAAATGTGGACTTGCAGAAGTGCACACGCAATTGAGCCATGGTGATTGCACGCACGCACTCACTCACACACACACACACACACACACACACACACACACACACACCGAGCAAATTAACCAAGGGAAGATGCACTTGTGATGTACCATACACTCAAGCTGATACAGAGACTATCTTACACCCACGTCCAACCCTGAACTTTACGGGAGATAAGAGAGCAGATGTTCCTCTCTGCTACATAAGAGAAGCCGCTGGTGATATGTGGCTGTATAAACAAACTGGAGAAAGACTTCCTCAGGCGAGAGGTGCGGGGTATAAACAGGGAGTGAGATGATGGCCGTAATATTGGGCTATGAACAATGTTCTGGTAAAATGCAGAAGAGAAAACTGTTCGTCCGGGTTCCAACACGTTAATCACTGTGGGATGAATTTCAATCAAAGCAGTGACTGTGGCAGAGGCGATATAGCGAGAGCGGGGGAAAAATGAAGGAAAACAATGGGAGGTATAGCGGGGGCGGTGGCTGGGTCGTTGAGACACGTATTCCTACCGCGAGTGTTGTCCATAAGAACTACAGAGAAATGACAGTTCACCTGGAGTGGTCTGCTAAGGTCTTCTACCCCAATAGTCTAAGCTGCTGAGCTGGGTCGTTTATCGATCAAGCTGTTGGATACCGCGCGCCTCAGCCCCACACAATCACCACAGCCTGGCGACCTGGCATGTTCTCCGTTACCTTCTCGAAGCCGTGTTGTGGCGGTGAGATCCGCTAAGTGTAACTAACATATGGGGATTATTATTTAGGAAGACGTCGGTTGAATCGTTAATCTTCTAAAGTGGTTCTTGGCTCAATGAACGCCGACAGATATCGCATTTATAGTATCTCGCTCACCTACTAGCAATCATCCGCGAATGCGTCCTCTTATATTCTAGTGGGCCATAGGAGTTCATAGTCCTCAATAACCGGCTTTCTTCTTCCTTTTCTTGAGGTCTCGTGTGACTTGTCGACTTCCTGGTTTATGTGGTATATATGTCCGTCAGTTCGTTTTCTTTCTCTGTTGGGCGAGTTGTGGCTTTTTCACAAGTCTGAAGTACGTTTTCGCCTCCTCAATAGGGATCGTCTTGCTCTTCCTGCTCTAGACCTTCTGTACTCTTTTCTCACTGGTATATGTCTCATGCATGTTTGGAGTACTTTTGTGGTCATGTATTTAACACACTCCTCTTGTGTGGGGCTCCCAGTGTCGCAGTCGTCTTACTGATTACATCTTCCCATTCCATATACTATTAAACCTGAAATAGATGAATTCAGCTCCATGGGTGGGTTTGGTTTGCCCAGGCATTTGTGTGTCCATAAATGGTTTATCTATCCCAATTGTAATGAGCGTATAGTGTGTATAAGATGGTGACGTCACACTTTATATCAACATAACTTATAAAGAGTAAATCGAGTTTTCTTTTTCTGGGTGGTTCTGTTATCAGCTGACCGAGGAAGAACTTGTCGCAGTCTAATTGTATTTTCTTCTGCAGCTGTTGATGCGATCTGCTGTTGGTGGGATTTTCAACTACAATACTCATGTGCGGTAGCCTCAAGTCCCCTCGGACAAGTATGTCTGGGGCTGCGTTTCTAATCAAGACCGATTTCTATCTTTTTTATTTGCTCTGTGAATTCTTGCATTAAGCGCCTGTCGAATTAGCGCAAATATCCAGGTTTCAGTTTTTAACAATGTCATAAAGCACTTCTATTACATCATTTGACGAACGCAGTAGCTCTGATTATTTATTACAAACAGCATAAGTTGTAATTTAGGATCCAAACCTCACTATTCATAGGATCTTTAATGTGCATTTATGTAAAGGTCGTAAATTCTGCACTTAAAACAGGAAGCCACTTATAAGGGCGATTCTGTTTTGTGGGAATCAAGTTCCAGTATGTGCGAGTATACCTCGTGTGCCTTGTATGGAAGACGTCAACAACAGTGTCGGGCGAGCCTGGACCTGCACAGGGGATACTAAGTCGTCAGTGAGCTGAAAACTCTGCCTTCGAGACCTCTCCTATGATAGGCTGTTCCAGTTACAAGTCATGTCCTTGACGTTGCAAAATGCCCCAGTTACGTTCCAGTCACCGACGAATGTGGCGACAGCAGGCCTGGAGGAGGTGAGTAGGTGTCTGGACGATTTAGTTTGTCTTCAGTGACGAGCAGGTGGAACACTTGGTACGACTACGCTGGCCTCGCAATCCACGGAGAAAGTGAGCCTGGGCAGGTTTGGGTCACGTTCACGGGACAAAGGCTCAGTCACCGCCACGTCATGCCCTTCCATCGGAGGACACTGGTGTGTTTCCTGGGTATAGCCAGCCACTACAGAAGGTTCTACCTGAACTCCGCTCAGGTGGACATACCAATCAAATCAACCCCAAGAAGCCATTTCACTGGACCGAAAATTGCTACAAGCGTTCGAAAAAAGAATTCACAGCTTCATGTATAATTCTTATGTGTTACAGGTTCAGAGCTTAGGTGCCCGTTCCGTCTGCAGGTGAACGCCAACAGTTCAGGCACAGGAGGAAGTTCTGCTGCTGGAAGCGGGACCAGCAAATATCCTACACCCAGCATACGTCGATGAAATCCATTTCATAACAGCAGAACAACGTCACCACAGTAAAGGATGCCCTACCTCTACTAACGGCATTGGAGAAGTTCGAAGCGTATATCTTGGGCTCTCACCAAGTGAGGTAATTTTCCTGTCCATAAGCCCAACCAGTATGTGCACTACACGAGAAATAACAAAGACACAACTGAGATATTCAGCACATTCGAAGCGAAGTGTGTGACTGCTGACGCCCTCCCGACTCCACCAGCAGGAATTATTAATCGCGAACATCCCGATGTCATGAACAAGAATGTCCTTGCTGATGCTGCATACATGTATGCAATAAGCTAACATTGTATGTGTATATTCAGTTTGGCCTATACCGCCTATCTGTTGTTGTTGTTTTGTAATATTTCTTTCTTTACTGGAAAGTGTAGCAGCCCTGGCTGATTAAATGATAAACCCCTGGCGTCAGCTATCCGCCATTATACCCTGTAAGCAAATTAAACCATTAAACCCCTACCACTAGTGCTCTTCCCTACCACTCCATAATCAACGCTTCCTAAAACTACCTAACCTGCCTGCCAAACTGTCCACTCTGGAATGCCAGTCACGTTATAAATCCCAAAGCAGACGAACACCGATGGTAGCTAGGGGTCGTGTGACACACCTCTGGATATCTTCAGGCAGTGCCATGTCCACTAGGGTTCCTATCATACCTTGTTGCCAGTTATCACCAGCACTCGTTCTCTAAATCAGGGGCGGACTAAGCTGCCGGAATATCAGGCATAATCTCGGTGGGCTTATAACACCTGGTAGAGTGGGCTGTTAAACAGGTTGTCCCGTCCGAGTGCTGCTGAATAACCTATTGTACATAAAGTACTTGATATTCTATAAGTGTATACGGTATATGTCAGGTGGTATCGCCCGCGTTAACACTATGCATGCCCAGGGACTCGGACATATTGATTTCCCAGTCCGTCCTTCGTCAGTCGTCCGTGGTGAGGGGATGTCACGAGACCCTCCTGCGGAAATACTTGAAAGTTCGCGTTCGATACTCGACACCCTGAGCTCGCCTCCGTGCTCTGCAACGAAGCAATGCTCAGCTTTTTATTTTTTCACTGTCAAGCTTTAGTAAGGGCTGGGGCAAATATATATATATATATATATATATATATATATATATATATATATATATATATATATATATATATATATTCTTTTTTCTTTCTTTCGTACTATTCGCCATTTCCCGCGTTAGCGAGGTAGCGTTAAGAACAGTGGACTGGGCCTTTGAGGGAATATCCTCACCTGGCCCCTTTCTCTGTTCCTTCTTTTGGAAAATTGAAAAAAAAAACGAGAGGGGAGGATTTCCAGCCCCCCACTCCCTCCCCTTTTAGTCGCCTTCTACGACATGCAGGGAATACGTGGGAAGTATTCTTTCTCCCCTATCCCCAGGGATAATATATATATATATATATATATATATATATATATATATATATATATATATATATATATATATATATATATATATATTTTTTTTTTTTTTGTTTTTTTTTTCGCCGCTGTCTCCCGCTGTCACTCACCCATATTCGCCATTGCTCGCGTAAGCGAGGTAGCGTTAAGAACAGAAGATTGAGCCTTAAGAGGGAATATCCTCACTTGGCCCCCTTCTCTGTTCCTTCTTTTGGAAAACTAAAATCGAGAGGGGAGGATTTCCAGCCTCCCGCTCCCTCCCCTTTAAGTCGCCTTCTACGACTAGAAGGAAATACGTGGGAAGTATTCTTTCTCCCCTCTCCCCAGGTTATGTATTTATGATTAATGAATACCCACGTATTTGTCTATCTCTAAAAATCTGTCTATCTATTTATATTCATAATTACCCCAGGATCCCAGTTCTAAAAGGATCTTGGTATTACACAAAGAACGCTTTCCCATGAGCTCTTGCAGCTCCACAGCTGCGCTACTTCCAGTAGCAGGGAAATGTATCTCTTTATAGTGAGATGTTTATCGACAAGATTGTCCTACATTTCGTCAACAGATAATAATAAAATCTCGACAAAAGCGTCCTTTCACTATTACCAATGGCAGGCGTAATTTAGTAACATCTATCTACCTACCATCTATCTATCTATCCCACAAGTCATATGGCCGAATTTATGTTCAATACAACGATTTCTAGATATCTGCCCAGGCCGCTTGAGGCTTCCAACCCATCACCACTGCTCTGAAGTGGCGGACATCAGCTGATAAACTCGGAGTTATCACACAAGCATGATGACTCCTTGTGTCACTCCCCGTCATGTGTGGTGTAACTGTGTGGGTCTCGCCACTATAGCTTCATTGTTTGTGTCTGGCAGTGAAGGTATGTACTGTCTGTGGTCCAGTAGGTCACTCTCATTTCTAAATACTAAACAAACAACGTAATCTTAAAGTCTTGATCATAGTCAGGAGCCGTGCATTTCCTCTACCCCTTTGTCCTTAAGGCTATGATAATATGAAACCGTTGATCACAGGAATGTTGATTTTGCTCTAACTTTAGACCTACATGCAGCGAAGATAAAAAAAAAAAAAAAGCATAGTGTGACTGATTATTCACCAGGAGACCTAGGATATTTGACGTGGAAGAGCTAAAGGAGGTAAGTCTACGTAGAGCAGTACCGGAGGCTATGTACTATTCAAAATCTTAAGCAGGTAAACAGTTGACGAATCTTCAAGGAAGAAAAATACCTGAGAGAAAAGAGCCAGGGCTAAATCAGCGATTTGTTTAATATTTCATGCCTTCTGTGATGGGGAAGTTGTTTGTACATGAGCGTTCGCGACTGTGATCAATCAACTAACGGCGATTAATCTGTAGCTACAGGAAGACGATACACGTGCAGGAAATTAACAATATTCTAGGAGGTGGGGTAGGCTGAGGTGAAATGCAAGTCTACGAAGCCTAAGACGAACCGAGGCCAATCCTGGTACACCTGAGAGAAATTCTGAGGAAGTGAATACACAGTTTCAGTGTGTGTTTACACTGGAAGGCCCAGAGGCAACGCTCCTACCAGCCAGGGAAGGGAAAATACCTGAGGAAATACTGAAGTAAATCCAGCGAAAGTTAAACGATTCATAAAGGAGATAGACCCATCCGAACCCGTTGGTTCAGACGATATCTTTCCATTTCCACTAGTAAGGTGCGCGAACACCCATGTGGAGTTCCTGCTGGAGTATGACATAGTATTGAGGAAAATGTGCCAACAGAATAAAGTCACACCATAGCGCTAACATTAGAAAATAAAGGTAATAGCAGGAGTGAATCATAGGCCAGTATCCCTAACGAGCACAACCACCAAAATACGAAACAAAATAAGAACAGCAGGTCGACGATTCATTTAACTGTTCTGTGCGATGAACCTACTGAATATTTACGAACGACTTAGCGACTTCCTGAAGAAGGATGGCTGGGTGTACTGCACAATACTTGATTGCAAGAGGGCCTTTGATAATGTCCCTACAACAGGAGACATATGATAAATCTAATACTTCCGAAGTGGGGTCAAGAGAGAGCTGCTTGAATGGACTGACTCCTACCTATACACAGGAAGGTGAAGCAGAAAACATATATCAGGAATGGCTACTCAAGCTAGGCAACGGTGACGAGTGAGGTCCCTTAGGGCTCAGCGTTGAAGCTATTATCATTTCTGATCTGCGTCTGTGATTTACTAGATCAAGAAGATTCTTATCTGTTTTCTGATCATGCTAATATTACAAAAGATGTGCGAAGCAATAAGGACGGCGAAATACTGCACAAACATTGGAAAGAAGCAGCCGTAGTCCGACAAGGGCTTAAAAAGTTGAAGTCTGGAAAATGTAGTCATGAAGACATGGAGTAGTTTACACAAACCAGACGGTAAGTATAAAACTGGTGGAAATAAAACGCAAATGAAGTTTTAAAAGGGAAGTCAAGAGGATGACTTTGGTCAATGTCAAAATCGCCTTCAAGTACACTGGAAGTGATCTGTTCAGGAAGATAAACATGCGTCCTCTCTAAGCTGAAATATATCGCCACAATCTGGTCTCCTCAGCTGAACGGACACAAAAGATTGCTCGAGAGGGTTGAGAGATATGCAACATGGATGAGTTAAGAAGAGAGCTAACAAGAGGAGCGCAGCTTGAAGTTAAGGAAAAGAAGTGTACAGAGGAACGTGGGAAAGCATTTTTCAGCAACAGAGGTGTAAGCCTAAGGAGCTAGCTAAGCTGAAAGGAAGTACGTGTGACTACCACTGATGAATTCATTATGCTACACGGCAAAAAAAATGGTTAAGATATGAAGCTCCAACAGAGTGAAGATCCCAGCGAAAATGCAGACATGATAAAAGGACAATATGTGGTGTGAGGTGGTTTGATCGAGGAAATAATGAAACGGTAAGAGAGATGTGTAGTAATAGAAAGAGTGTGGTTGAGAGAGCAGAAGAGGGTGTGTTGAAATGGTCTGGTAACACGGAGAGAATGAGTGAGGAAAGATTGACAAAGAGGATATTTGTGTCAGAGGTGAAGGGAACGAGAAGTGGGAGACCTAATTGGAGGTGGAAGGATGGAGTGAAAAAGATTTTGAGCGATCGGGACCTGAACATACAGGATGGTAAAAGGCGTGCAAGGAATAGAGTGAATTGGAGCGATGTGGTATACCGGGGTCGAGGTGCTGTCAATGGATTGAGCCAGGGCATCTGAAACGTCTGGGGTAAATTATGGAATGTTTTGTGGGGATTGGATGTGGAGAGGGAGCTGTGGTTCCGGTGCATTACACATGAGTGTCAACGAAAGTCGCCTTTGTTGTCTTTTCCTAGCGATACCTCGCACGCGCGGGGGAAGGGGGTGCCATTTCATGTGTGGCGGGGTGGCGACGAGAATGGATAAAGGCAGCAAGTGTGGATGTGTACACGTGCATATATGTATATGTCCGTGTATGTATATGTATGTATACGTTGAAATGTATAGATACGTATATATGCGTGTGTGGACGTTTATAAATATACATGTGATGTGGTTGGGTTGGGCCATTCTTTCGTCTGTTTCCTTGTGCTAACTCCCTAACGCGAGAGACAGCGACTAAATATAATAATAATAAATAATAATAATAATAATAATATATATATATATATATATATATATATATATATATATATATATATATATATATATATACACGTGTGTAATGTAAGCCCGGTCTATGTAATGTACAATGTGATCCCAGTCTATGTATCTTATTATGTAATCCCAGTCTATATACTGTACAATGCAGATCGAGTCAATATATCGTGTTATGCAATGCCGGTATCCGTATAAACCAATTAATGTAAACCCAATTAGTATACCGTGTAACGTATTCCCAGTCTATTGATACCGTGTACCGTAACACACGCCGTTGAAAAATAAAGCTAATCGTAAAATCTCCGAGAGGGGAAAAATGACTGCTATTCTCCACCTCGAAGCGCATCATACTGCTAAAACTGGCGGGTAATTTCAAGACCAGACGCAACTTTTGCACTGTTGGGTACAGACCCCGACCTTACCTATGATACGATAACGTTTGCTTTGCTATGACTCGGGTTACGATGCATCGTCTGTACTGAAAAGAATCAAATGCTATCAATTTCTGACTACGCCTCATCAAGCTTGCTCTCAGCTTAATTTCGTCCAGGATAAATAAACTCCTCCTGTGTTGTGTTTCGTTCGGAGGAAGTTCTCGCGCCATTTTGCTCGCCAGGGTCAATACACACGGCTCCTCCTCCTAAAGACAACAATTAAGTAGACAGATCCAGGAACATTAAATCAGCGAGTTTACTGATCTCTCGACCCAGCTACTGCGAGGAGTTCTAGTCCACTCTGGCGGGGCAAGATACGTAACAACCCCTTGTGTTGCATACAATTTGTTTACATTGTCTCGTCAACTTCTGATGGGGATGTACCCAGACGCTCAGGCCTCGCCAGCATGGTAACGCAATGAACTTGTGCCTACACTGCTGACCTGACATTTAATCATCTTTTACGATAGCATTTCCGACAATATTTTATCAACTTTTAAAAACATTCTGGATAACATATGACGTCAGTGTTCTGTGTGTGTGTGTGTGTGTGTGTGTGTGTGTGTGTGTGTGTGTGTGTGTGTGTGTGTGTGCGCGCGCGCGTAGTTTTCATCCTTGTTTGCAGTTTCCCGCGTTAGCGAGGTAGTGCCAGGAACAGTCTGGTTAGCTCAGTAGAAGAGCGTGACCACTCATAAACAGAAGAAGAACCTCATCCGCTCACATCCCCTCTCTAGTTGTCATGTGTAATGCACCGAAACCAGATCTCCCTATCTACAACCAGACCCCGCAGTCCTTTCCTTGGATTTCCCAGATCGCTTCATAAATCAAGCTAAGAAGTGTGTGTGTGAGTGGGGAGAGGGAGAGAGAGAGAGAGAGAGAGAGAGAGAGAGAGAGAGAGAGAGAGAGAGAGAGAGAGAGAGAGAGAGAGAGAGAGAGAGAGAGAGAGAGAGGTTAATGTCTATGAGGGCACAGATGGATATCTCTGATGGCATGGTATTACCGACGGTATTGTATGAATGGGAGGTGTGGGGCTCTAAAAATAAAATGTATAAGTGGCTCAATGTGTTGAAAACGAAATACTTGAGAACAAATGAAGTTTGTATTATACATTAAGAAATGCGACGGAATGAAAGAGATGGGTACGTTTCAGAGAGCTGAGGGGAGTGCGCTGAAATGGTTTGGACATATGGAACGGATGATTGAGGAGAGAATGACTAAGAGGATAAACATTTCACAAGCGGAGGGAACAAGGAAAATAAGGACACCAGTGAGGATATAAAAGGATGAGGTGAAAGGTGTGTGTGTGTGTGTGTGTGTGTGTGTGTGTGTGTGTGTGTGTGTGTGTGTGTGTGTGTGTGTGTGTGTGTTTAATGATAAATACACACAAACACACAGCAAAAGATTAGGATCCATTAATTTGCCAACCCTGGAAAAAAAAGAAGAGTAAGAAGAGACTTGATCACAACGTTTTACACCCGTTAGATGACTTAAGTGAACAATCCTTCGAAAGATCCAACCATAGGCCATCACATGCGACAAGGCAAGATGTAAAGACGTCCTTTTAAAAGTAGGTGTAAGTGTAGTGGGTGACTGGGATAACCTGAGTGAGGAAAATGCGCATGCTGGCAACATACTGAAGTTGAACACGCTGAATTATAGTTGAAAATGTGGAAAACTTCCTCCCCGTACCGTGCAAATAGAAAATTACACATGCTCAAAGAAATCATAACACTTAACCTACAGCTCAAAATATTTATATATGATACAAATACATCAAAGGTCTTTGTACAAAGTCAAGCATAAATACGCTCCATCGACATAAAAGCTTCAAATAGCACTGGCTATATTTCAGTATTCATATCGGCATCAAACATGGATGTTCCACCATCCAGACGCCTCGACTTCACCCTCTTCAGGAGTCAGGAAGCGAAGCACTACAGCCTGCCAGGCTATGGCCTACTGCTATAGGAAGGTCACTGTCTCACCGTCGATCAATACTTCATCACTCCCCACGGGCAGAGATTATGTCACATATGCGCTGCTGCTCACTTCGACCAGCCCTTGTTCCGATCAGGACCCAATCCGACGTGCCCTTATCCTGATCAGACCTCGACCCTGACCGACTTGCTCCCTGCCCAGACTGACCCTCACCCTTCTACACCATGCCTTTCACGTACCTACTTTACACACACACACACACACACACACACACACACACACACACACACACACACACACACACGCACGCTCACAAAAGTTTAATGACGTTTCTTGCGCTACGCAAAAGCAAATATTTTGGTCCTTCGTCAAGAATAGGTTTTAAACTTCTGGAAATCCAATTTTCAACACCCTTTTCGTCAAGGCAACAATACATCACTGTCTCCCTACTGCTACAGCCGTACCCCTTCAGCTCTCCATCCCTTATGGACGATTCCATCACCCATTCTGTAGATTTACCTCTCGCTCATCCGGTAACCCGTGTATCACTCCTTTGTTCCAGGACGAATAAAGCAGCGTCCCTCCCTGTGTCCTAAGGGAGTATGCCTCCCAGACTGCGACTGCGTTTGTTCCTCATCTACTTCAACAAACACACAATGGCTAATCCCAGCTAAAAGAAGAATGACAGCTTTGATACCCCTGTCATTCACCGGATCTGACCTCTTGTTTTTCCAAAGTTCTTCAATCTATTCTTAAATCTCAGTTTGTCATACACTTTTAGTCTCACAGCCATTTCTACAGTCATCATTAATATTTTCTACCTCACTCAGGTCTGACCTTCCTCTCTAAGAAACGAAGAATTTTTCTAAACAATGCTCAGTACGTAATTATAAAAAACAAACGAAACAGTAATACTAGCAAATTTCTTCAGCACTGTGTTTACATAAAGACCACCTGAATGTATCCATAAAATGGAACCAATAACTTTCACTGAACGTTTACGTGTTGTGTCAGTAAGGAGGTTAAAAAAAAAAAATCTGGAATCACTTGATGTATCAGAAACTTTTCGCCCAGACAATTTGCGTCCAAGAATTCTTTCGAGAAAGTATGAGAGAGATTAAAGTCCCATACAGACGCAAATTATCACATCTGTGAACCAAATGTTTGGCTGGAGAGCTTCATTCTTGGAAGACAAAGGACAAAATGTGACTGAAAACTACAAAGAATCATCCAGGAAAGATGTTATTTATGGAAGACCCAGGGATCAGTTCTTGGTCCTTTTCTGATCTCATCAACCATGATTTTTTTGCTTTGTTTAAAAGTCTTTAATCTTAAGTGAAGACCATAATATGCCCTAAGACGATCATATTATGTTCCTGGAAGACCGTATTATGTTCCAGGAAGATCAAATTATATTTTAAAAAAAAGACCAGGCAAGACTACATTATGTTCCAGGAAGATATGGTTTGGTTGCATGAGGAGTCGTAAGTGCCGAGGCAGTTGGCCACAAGGGAGAGGAACACGTATACAAGTTTGCTAATAAAACTGGCTCACAGGAATTGAAAAAAAAAAAGGAAAGAAGGAAACGATTTTCGTATGTGTGAACGAAAATTTCAAATCTGATATTATAAAAACCAAGCCAATAATATCCTTAGCTTCAGAAAGAGAGACTTCAGATTAAGTATCTAAATTATCTTTTTATACAATTGGTCAGTACCGTATCTTGAACAAGGAATCTCTCTGTAAGGGCAACATAACAACAATTTAATAAAATCGCGATCTATCATATCTAACAGTGGTAGTAGACAATCTACTCAAATAGCAATATTCAGATCTGACCATAAGGGATCATAAGGTTAGGCAAGTGAAAAAAAAATCATTGTAATGCTTGCAATTATATTCATTTGTGATAGAAATAAAGCAGCAAATTCTGTATAGTGGCTATGTGGCCATGCAGTTCTGAAAACCCTATTGTAGGATGGATATGAATTCTCGAGACAACACACAGGAAGGATGACAAAAATGATTCCTGACATTAAAGGGTATTTTTACGAGGAAACACTAGGTTAACACTGCAGACACCTGCACCTGCGTAGAGTAAGCGATGATAAGAATACGGTGAAGTTGATCAAATGGCGAAATAAAGAAGACCAATAAGATATCTAAAAATCCCAATCAGTCAGGTGCCCACAGCGATAGTGTTAAACGTGATGGATTTTGATTTAATAGGAATACAAGTGAGCGCTTCTCTGGAAACAGGGATGGTGACGAGTCGTATACGTTACCAGACGTGTGGTATGTGTAGACTGGATGGCTGACATGAGTGAGGGTGGCGCGGGAGTGAACAAGAACTGCCTCACATGGGCTAACAGCCTTAATTAATACAGTTTCCTTCCGTACATATGTTCTTACGGGTGGTCCAAACCCTCTAACATAACCTGGAATCTCTAGGACACATGATTGCCTAATGACGTTCCGTGTATACTCGAAATTCTAATGAAACTTAACCAACAAACAAGATTGGAGGTAATAAAGTAATTACAGGGTTTACCTTAAGCCTCCTCGTAAGTTGGGATAACCATCAGCCATGAGCTACGAGGTTTTCAAGAAATTGTTAATTTTGCAAATTTTCCTGGAAATTTCCAATTTCGTAAATTTTCCAGGTAACAAATTCAAGAACGTTGCAAATTTCTGAATGTTATATTGCTTTCAAGCCATTTGACATTATACAATGAATATTTTCACCTTTTACATTACAGACGTACCATTCATCAATAACTTCAGGTAGCAATATTAAACCACAATGTTCTTCATTCACTGTATACTGCAAAATTTGGATATTTCTCACTAGCCACTTGATAATAATAACGAACATAATAACGTTCAGCATCTGTATGCTTCACTGTTTTCACAAAACCGATCAGGCAATATACTAACGAGATATGCAACATAGAGTACTTCACCTTCACCAATAGTTCACGTATCACAATAATTTCACTATATAGATTATTGTGCTCCTGCAAATATTCTGGTCGCAATTCTTACCATAAAAGCAGATTGCATTCGTAATTTCATAAAGTCTTAGGTAGATGCATATCCTATGAAATTAACATATCACAAATCACGATGTACTGTGATGTATATGCCCCAAGTCTTTCATCCTGGGATGTTTGGGGCAGAACTGACGGTGCTGACGTGGTGCTGTACTGTGGGTGAGGCCAGGAACCAGAGATCACACCCAGCGGTTTGAACATCCCAGTAGTCTGGTTGGGGTATTGTCATGTAAAAACCTAACGCCGGATATCTCGATTTATGTTGAAATTAAAAGGTTGGCTTTTCAAACTCACCAATTAATGGTTGGCATCTACTTTTTCTTCTCTTTATTACCGTCACTGGGCTTGGCTCAAGTTTGTGGATACGGTCCACGGGTGGCCGAAGCAACGGTTGTCTGCCATCTCAGCGGCATGACGGGCAGCGAGCGTACGCGCGGAGTGACCATGTTGGGTCAGGTGAGGCGACGCTGGTGTCTCTCATGACACGACGTCACAACTTAAGAAAATGATAAAAGCAATAAACAGCATTAGGTCTATAGTCCTACACAAGGCAGCTCCTAATCACACCCGCCCGTGTTCACTAATGTTTCGTCACGAAAAGCAGCGCGACAGGTCTGAGTCCTGGAACTGCCCAGGCGAGAGTTGGAGCCTCATGGAGTCTGCTGACCACCCTCTGGTGTGGAAATTCCTGGCTACTTGAGCTCATAATCTTCCGACAATTATCGCAGATGGCGCGCTTCACGTCGACTGCTAAGGGTTCGTGAGTTTTGTATTCAACGCACAGGTTACCTGGTCTAAATTGCATATGTAAGAAAACACATTACGAGACAAAACTTTTATCTAAATAACGACGTTTCACCCCGTCGACCATGTGCAAGTCGCTCATAAAGGCAAAACGCTGGCTCGTATGTGACTGGTGTGGCGGGACTCGTGTAGTAGAGTCGCAGGATGAGAATAGGAAGGGAAAATGAGGAGGGGGGATGTGTAGGAGTAGTGAGGTAGGGGAGGGGAAAGGTAAGGGGAGGCTAAGGAGGTGGGGATGAGTGGTAGTCAAGTGGGGACGTTATGGAGAGGTATGAGGAAGAGAGAGAGAGAGAGAGAGAGAGAGAGAGAGAGAGAGAGAGAGAGAGAGAGAGAGAGAGAGAGAGAGAGAGAGAGAGAGAGAGAGAGAGCAAGGAGCAGCAGAAATCAAGATGGGAGGTTGTGAGGAAGAGTGGGAAGAAAGATTGGTGGATGTAAAGGAATGAGAAAAACGTTAAGACTGATGGAGGAGAGAGTGCGAGCAACGCGCAAAGTGAGGGAAGGGAAGAGTGAGGGAAAGAAAAACGTTAGAAAGAAGGGGGAGGAAAGAAGGAAGAGAGAGGTAGATTGTGAAGGAAAGAAAAGGGTTGGGGAACGGGGATGAACAAGGTAAGTAGTGACAAGAGGAGGTAAGTGAGAGGAGGGATGGTGTGAGGAAGGGGAAGAAGCACGAGGGTGGGACAGAAAGATAATGGAGAGACAACAGAGGATAAGCAACGTCTGTTGGGACTTTCCACAGATTTCTTTCCTGCGACCTCTGTTCTTTCTCATTTGCATTCATGACATAGATAGTGAAATACGTACCAGCATTAGTGAGTACGTAGACGATGATGATACTGAACGGAAGACAGTACTGGAGGAAAGACTCAGCAACGCCCCATGAGGACGCACAGTCACGTTCTTCATTTGGGCGTATGGAAGACAACACCTCAGGTTGTCATTTAGGTTAATGTTGTACACATGCGAAGTAATTCCGTTCTCCATTTGACTATTACAAAGAATTTTTTCTCGGGACCAAACGTAAAAATCGCCACAGCAATACACCGTTACACTGCAATACCACTGTTGTGCATACGTGTATATCTACTGCTGTTCCTTGTAAAATATCAATGAATTAATCAATACAAATTATTCTTGTATTTTTCATGCATCTTATTAAAGCATTACACTTAATAACCATCTAGAAAAAAATGTGGTGGTTCGCTAGATTCTGTAATGACATGTTACAATCGTTCGTAATTCTCAGATTACTTACGTCATCACTGGCAGTGGTGATAGGAAACTGTGTTCATGGTGAACACTGGTTTGGTTTGTGTCCGATTTTACAGCGTAACTCTACATATCCTATTAGAGTGGACGAAGAAACGTCAAGGTAGTTTAACATCAATACGTGTAAAATACCGAGTTTATGGAAGGGACCGGAATATAATCTATCAGCTTGATAACAAAGTTGATACATCAGCATATGAAAGGGATCCTAGAGTGATGGTCGGCAGAGTCAAACCCAACGTAATAATGTATCACACTTATGAAGAAAATAAGAGGCTAGGTTCATCTCTACACGTATAGGTGATAGATCTTCGGATATTATCCTGCAACGTATGTTTTAGGCGTCACCTGGATTATGCGGAAGTGCAGTTAAGGTCGTCCAGAGGTAAAGAATGGATATAAACTCCCTTGAAACGATAAAAAGTAGAACAACGAAACTGATACCAGATATCAGATACTTATCTTCCGTTAATAGTTCAAACAAAGTAGGGAGATAAGTGATCTGATAAAGGTCCTTCAACAGATGAAAGGAATCAGCTAATGTCCGTTATCAATAACGAACTGGAACGAAGTAGTCAAGAAAGACTTTGAAAAAAGTTCTAACAACGACAACCTAGACTTAAAAGAGATATAAGCAGGCACTGGCTTGGAAATAGCGTTGTTGCTAACTGGTTCAATATACGAAATGTTATGAGCATAATTACACTAGAAAGTATCTAATATATAATCTTAAGATACAACTTGGGGAGTACAGTCGCTGACGAATCCCGCTACAACCTGAGCGAAGCAATACCGAGCTGAACTGAGCACTCACTACAGCGCCATCTGTCAGGTTTCCAGCAACTCCACCCATGATGAACAACGAGGCAAAGACTCGGCATTCCGTAGCCTTTCTGTATACTGCGGCTGATTTCTTGATATCCACACTGCTTCCCTCTCTATCTACTTTATAAAGTAACACGAACCACCACTGTCGCTGTCCACCAATCGTCCTACGTCATGTACTGTCTTGGTTAGTGATTGTAAACTTACGATCATTACTATCTATATTTGATTATCTTTTTTAAGAAAAGCTTCTAAGCAATACTGCTACATTCACGTTTTATCTGGTATCCAACTCGATCACAGAAGTTTACAAAAGTTTATAAACAGACCAGAATGTTGTGTCATCTATACAAGAGTGAGAACGAGACATGACACCCTCTGATGTCATATCTGGTCCAGGACTTATCGTGGGATTGTGGGAGTCTGTAAAATAGGTAGCCGAGATATCTCGAGAGACTGGTATCGCTCGCTCCACTGCTTATGGTTGGTCAGAGAAGAGGCAAGCATAGGGTCAATGGACACTCCACCACGCAGTGGCCGACCAAGATTCATCAGTAGACAGAAGGACGCCGTCATCATTGAGGCAGCTCGTGAGAGGCCACTCACGTCAGCAGTGCAGCTGACTTATGTCCTACAGCTGCTTACCATTCATCCCCGCACACCCCACCCACACCTTCATGCGAATAACACTTTCCAGCCGCAAAGCGTAGACTATATATGATTCAAATAAGGATGATCATTTAGGTTTTGCCCTAGAGTATTCAGCTGGTGGCCCTAAGTACTGGCAGTCGGTAATATTCACCGACTTAAAGACATTTCCATCTGTAGGAGCCCCCGGGGGCAAGACAGTGCTGGAGGACAAGGAACACCAGAAACATCCCTCAGTACATCATCGAGAGGAAGTGTAGTGGGTGACTGACCACGGCATCCTGGGGATGAATGTGGGCCTGGGGACCAGGAGAACTGATGGTCGACTGGACAGTGAGGAATATATTCAGATTATGGACGATGTCTTGATGACCTGTGAACGAGCCGTGGCTATCCCTGCTCCACCTATCTCAGGTTCGCTCATGAGTAGGATAGTGAGAGAGATGTTTCAGGCACACCCTAAAGTGAAGGTAACAAACTCCTCCAGCAAGAGATGTGACCTAAACCCAATCGTAAACTAACGGGCCATAATGGGCCGGATGTGCGAGGTACGATGATGGAGTCACCAGTACATTCAGGATATGGCAAGACTGTGTGGAAAAACATCCAACACCAGCCTGCATCTTGCTCGGTCATGCTAGATCGTAAGAATCCCGTGATAGATGCTTATCAAGGCTCGATCAGTTACTACGAATAATGCACGAATACAAAACTTAACTTTTTATATTTTGTTTTTAGTTCTCTTACCAAAATATCGTCTACATTACTTCGATTAATATATTCCAAAATCATGCCACAAAGGGCATCATTGGAACTGATCAGAGAAATAATTCCTATATATTACCATATAATAAACTATCTCGTATGGAAGGTGGGCTACAAAACGTTTGGACTGTAAAAGCAGACGAATGACAGGCAAAACAAGAAACAAATGTCTACACACATACATCCTGAGATATTTGTATAATCTTAGGGAATATCTCGGTTTACTGATCTTTATGCCTAAGCATGTAATCTATATCTTCATTCTGTTCACTGGCAAAGGCAATTATGTACTCCGGAAACGAGAGAGTACTATTTTACGAGAATAATATCCTCAGGATAACGTTAAAATACTTTTCATACCAAAGGAGCACAATCCAATCCTTTTTCAAGTGCAGGGACGTTATTCCTGGAGAGTCACAGTCGTCTACTGGTTACCAGTAAAAAAGGAAACAGCTGTAATGTTTTCTTCGTTGGCAAGACGATATGACAGGGCACGCATCCACGAACACTTGGGGCGATCAGCACGAATGAACTACCCACTCGCCAAACCGCGTTTCTCAGTAATATGCCATCACGGTCACGATAATGACCACCCAGTGTTGGCAGCGCGGTCCTCTGTGTTGGCCAGCAGCTCCTCACGCAGATGAATAACAGATGAAAGTATTCTTCCACTCCCCTTTCCCTCGTGACTGCTCTCACACCATCTCTCTCTTATTCAGTTAATCCCCTCTTCCTAATATTTTTCTCACCTTCACACCCTACCTCTTTCCTCTCTAACTTCTTTTGTCTCTTTTCTACCTAACTTTTCTCTCTTCCTCACGTTCCTCCTCCCTTTCGTCTTCCTCACCCTCGCTCCTCCATGAGCCCTTCCTATACTTTTCTTCCCCTTACACTCACCTTGCTTCCCAGTTTCCCTCACAACCTCCTTACTTCCTTATGCTCTATCCGTCCTCGTTCTCTCCCTACTTAATCGCTCTCCATTACGTTTCCACTTGATTACCTCTCCACCTCCCCTTCTTCACCCCCCACCACATTACCCCAACACATTCCCCCTCCTTAACCAATTCTTGTTACCATTACCCCTTCCACCACCCCATGCTACTTGTGTTTTCGCTTTGTCAGGGACAGGATAAAGCTCTACAGAGTGAAATACTGTCGTTTAAATCTAGGATTTCCCTCAAAATGTGATAAAAAGGACATAAAACATAAAACCCTCTAACCCCAGCATGAAGGGAGATTCTGAGCTCCAGTAGCTACGAACTTGGAAACCAGAGAGCGGTCAGACTTCAAGGGTACAAATTCTCGGCTGAGCAGTTCGAGGAATCAAATACATCGCGTCTCTGCTGTCGGCGATTGCAGTTAGGAAGTTGTACGACAGAATGGTGCTTGAGAGTGTGGTGGCAGACACAGAGCATCAGACTGTAGAAGAACCATGTGGTATCAGGAGCGGTAGGAAATATGTGGATCAGGAGTTTGCCTTGAAAAATGTGAGAGGAATATCTGCGGGATTTATGAATCTGGAGAAATCATATGATAGGCATGGTAGAGATGGTTTGTGGAAGGTCTCACGAATATATTGAGCGAGTGGAAGGCTATTAGAAGTAATGAGGGGGTTTTTACAGAGTATGGCGTGTGTGCGAGTAGGTAGAGAGGAGGGTGACGAAGGTGAGTCTGCGGGAGGGGTTTGTGATGTCACCGTGGCTGTTTAATCAGTTTTCGGATGGAGTTGTGAGGATGGTAAATGCAAGGGGTCTTCGAGATAGGTGCACATATAAAGCCTGTTGAGGGAAGGAGTACGGGGGTTAGTAGGAGAGTCAGTTTTTGTTTGCTGATGACAAGGCGTTGGTGGCAGACTCGAGTGAGAAACTGCAGAAGCTGGCGTCTGAACATAACGTGTGAGTAAAACTAGAAAGTTAAGATCAAATGTTATCAAAAGCATGATTGTTACGCTTAGCATTGGAGAGCGACAGATTAGCTGGGGTGTGAGTTTAAATAAAAAAAAAAACTGTAGGAAGCAAATTGTTTTAAGACACCTGGCAGTGGACACTGGCAGCGAATGGAACCACGATAGCGGTGGTGAGCCATAGGGTGGGTGAAGGGGTGAAGGTTCTGGGAGCACTGAAGAATATGTGGAAAAGGAGTCACACTCTGGGAGGTCGAAGATGAGCGTGTATGAATGTATATTGTAATCCTGACGGTCTTGAATGGATGCTAGGCATGGGATATAGATGAAAAGGTAGGGAAGACGACCAATGATTTGGCAACGAAATGTATGAGGATAGTATGTGGGTCACCTCGGGATTACCTCATCATGGGCGGCCTTACATTAGGGTCACCTCACCCCGAGCACCCTTACATCTGGGTCACCTCACCCCGAACACCCTTACATCTGGGTCACCTCACTCTACCTCCCATGATGAAAGATTATAAGAAAGTTTTAGCCGTGGAGCAGCGGAACAACAGACGTTTATAATAAACAATTATCCGGCAGACAAAACGTTTTCCTTAATAAGAAAGGAATGCGCTTTCGAGATATATACATTTTCTCTTGGTCGCTTGACAGTCGGTATGTCTGCTGAAGTCGAGATATGATACCAAGATAACGACTCAGACTGTTGCCAGCTGTGAAACTGGTGTGATATATGCATAAACATGAGGTGGGCTACAGTCACGTACTGCAGCTGGAACAACAGTGCGTGATGGTGGGTCTGCAGTGGGTGCAGGTGGGGCACCAGTGGTAGGGAGTCGGGAGTTAGAGGGAATAGGTGGTATAGTAATAGCACTAGGTGGGTGCAGCAGTGACAGGGGAAGAGAGGGGGGGAGAGTAGATGTAGCAGGCGGAACAGCAGTGACAAGGAGTGTAATATCAGTGGCAGGAGGTGGGTGGGACAGCATGACAGCAGATGGGGCAGCAGTGGGTGCAGGTGGGGCAGCAGCTGAGGTGCTTCTCCTCTACCATATCCAGCATCAGCTGTCCCTCGCTGACCCAACACTTGCGGGTCATCCCTCGACCCACGGCCGCGCCAACACCTGCCAACCTTACACTCACCTCCTCTTTACCCTCCCGTCTGGCAGCTTTCGGTCTGCCTGTCTGTCTGTCTGTCAGCCTCCTGTCTGTGTGTCTGGCGGCCTGGGAGGCTCTCCTCCCTCCTCCTCAGGCCCCCCGCTGCATCATTCCCATATCACACTCCTCGCTTCCTTATCTGCGGATTTCCATCTTCCTGTTCACATGTCCTCCTCGTGCTCCTATTACCTTGTTGATCTCGCCACTTGTCCTCCTCCTTTTTACCTCGCTTATCTTCTTGTTTACATGTCCTTCCCTTCCTGTTATTTTGTTTACCTCACTACCTGTTAACAGGTCTTCCTGTCTGCTTGTCTGCCGCGATCTTGTTTGTCTGCATACCTTTCCTGTCAGCCTATGCAACCTTCTCTCTCTATATACCTAACATGTCTACTGTTGTATGCTTGCTTGCTTGCTTCCCTCTTGCTTGACTACTCCCGTTTCGCGATTCGCAGCTACGTATTGCAGGCTGCTAATCTATACTTCTCCTAACCTGATAATGATGCGAAAATTCATCCCAACTCTAAAAATCACAAACAATGTGAGTCGGTTAACTGAGGATTTAAGATGAAATAATATCTACGACAGGTTCACCCAAGCAGCTCCGAGGTCTCATATCATGATCCCCAATCCCTTGCAGGACGAATATTACTGAGCTTCACATTCTGTAAACTGCTGCTGCTGCAGCTGCTGACGTGGGGAATGTTGGCCAAATACCAGAGTCAGCGGAAGGGAGCTTAAAGCCTCCGTGAATTATATACCTGTTTAACCTTGAACACAACAGTGCAATCCTTGAGCACGGCAGCACGACCCTTGAACACAACGGTACGATCCTTCAGCACGGCAGTACGATCCTTGAGCACAACGGTACGATCCTTCAGCACGGCAGTACGATCCTTGAGTACGAAGTTACGATCCTCCAGCACCGCAGTAAGACCCTTGAACACAACGGTACGATCCTCCAGCACCGCAGTAAGACCCTTGAACACAACGGTACGATCCCTCAGCACGGCAGTAAGACCCTTGAGCACAACGGTACGATCCCTCAGCACGGCAGTACGACCCTTGAGCACAACGGTACGATCCTTCAGCACGGCAGTACGAACCCGGTACGATCCTTCAGCACGGCAGTACGACCCTTGAGCACAACGGTACGATCCTTCAGCACGGCAGTACGACCCTTGAGCACAACGGTACGATCCTTCAGCACGGCAGTACGATCCTTGAGCACAACGGTACGATCCTTCAGCACGGCAGTACGATCCTTGAGTACGAAGTTACGAACCTCAGGTATACTGGTACGCCTTTAACCTCAGATCAAAGGCCGGGCCAGCATACGCAAAGACCTACCGTTGTGCTTAAGGCTGTTTGATCAGAAGTATTTATAGCCTTTACGGGCAAGAGACGGAACCATATGCGATGCTGACGTAAACCAGGACACATCTCTATGTCCTGGTGAATACCAGGTATTCCCCCAGCGAAGTGTTCTAACCCCACAGCCCAAGCTGGGCCCAGGCTATTGGGTTGGGTCGTTAGTCGACCAAGCTGTTCCATGTTAACAAGAGTATTTAAGAACAATATCATTACAACAACAGGACAATTAAGAACCGACGTGAATGAAGTCAATACTGTCACCTGCTATCATCCCCTACTGAGAAGTATTGAACTGGGCTTATATTCACTTTTCATTAATACTGCCTTCATACAATTAACAAGGGTGACCAAGGTGTCACTATGACCACTCTGGCCACCGTATTTCATCAGCATTGTGATGTCAGAAGATCCCCGAAGACTTCACCAAGTATACGGCATCATGAGCTAACATTACAGCACTACCCCCTGGTCCAACATATTCTACACTCATACAACTCATAACAGCAAGCAAACCGTGAAACAATCTACGTCACGACTCACCCATCTCTCTCTCTCTCTCTCTCTCTCTCTCTCTCTCTCTCTCTCTCTCTCTCTCTCTCTCTCTCTCTCTCTCTCTCTCTCTCAATTTGTAAATGTTGTTCAAACAACTGACCATCCAGTGTTCAGCCTGGCGACACCTCTGGCCCTGTTTACAAAGCGATTGCAACTTCAGCGCCAACATGGCTCTCACTGACGTTCCTCTCGCCTCCACCTCTCACCTGGAAATAAAAAGACCACACGTTATTACACATCACACAACACACAGCACTGTATCAGCGACCTATATAAAGCACAGAAAACATCAATAAAACAAACATAAGTACATATATATATATATATATAACTGAGGCTCCTCACACACAATCATGTAATACGGCCATTTC